>NW_026647124.1:648666-973000 GCF_950295315.1 Erinaceus europaeus | reverse complement strand
AAACCTATACTTGCCAGAAGATGGTCATTCACTTCGATAAAAAAAAAAAAAAAAAGGCTTTTTATTTTTTTTTCCCCTGCCTGGGTAACCTGTCTGCTGCCTGTTTCAAAGTGAAAAAAGTGAAAAAATCTTTTTTGGAGGGAAAAGGACCAAAATGCAGGCAGGTGGACTCCGTGGAGGGTGGCTAGGGAGTTGCTCCTGCCCTGGAACTAGAGTACCAGCTGCTGTTCCAGGTGCTCTCTGATAACAGAGATCTCCGTGTGTCGTGTCATGACACTGTCTCCAGGACTGACCCTCAGGATAATGAGGATTCAAAACGAGGCAGGTGATACTGCCTTCAAAAGTAAATCCAGGGAGGTTTGGCGGTATGTCAGAGGGTTAAGGGCTTGTGGCGCTCACGAATAGAGGGGACAGGTGGAAGGATTTGGGGTCTGGCCCCCAGACCGCCACCTGCAGGGGAGTCGCTTTACAGGGGGTGAAGCAGGTCTTTAGGAGCTCTATCTTTCTCTCCCACCATGTATTTCCTCTGCTCTCTCCTTTTGTGTCTGTCAGATGCAAGGTCAGTAACAACAACAACAACAAAAACAATAACCACCACAGTGACCAAGCAACAATGGCAGCAAAAGGGGAACAAACTGAGTGCAGGAGCTGTGGATTATTTGTGGCGTAGGCACTCAGCTCTGGCAATAACCCCTTGAGGCAATCAATCCATACATGAAGAAGTAATACAGGTAACAGAGACGTATATGTCCCTGTGTGTTTCCACTGAGTTAATGTAAATGCACTTTTATTGACTTCTTCATTTATTTATTACCTTGCCACGAGAATTTCTTTTCATTGCTAAAAAAAAGTGTTCCATCAAGGGTACCAGGTGTGCCTTACCCAGTTAAGCACTCATGTTACAATGCAGGAGGACTGGGCTTCAACACCCTGGTTCCCACCTGCCAGGGGAAATCTTTACAAGTGGTGCGGAAGTGCTGCAGTTGTCTCTCTCTGTGTCTCAAACTCTCTCTACCTCCCTTCCCTCTCAATTCCTGTCTATTTATTCCAGTGAATAATCAAGAAAATAGAAAGTAAAAAAAGAAAAAGGAAAAGGAAATATTCCACGACTTCAAATGTGCTACTCAGGACAATGCTTTCCTTGTTAAGATCCTCACAGCATTCCATATGCAGAAAGGCAAAGACGCCATGTATTTTTTAACCCAGTTTTTATATTTATTTATTTATTTATTTAGGTGCTTATTCATTTTTGTTATTGATGAATTAATGTTTTACATTTGACATTGACTAAGGATCTGACACCAGCGGACTCCAGTACCCCTATATGGTACTCTGCCTCTACAAAACCGATCCATTGACCTGTCCATCCATCCATCCATCCACCCATACATCTATCCATCCATTCATCCATCCATCCATCCTTCCCTCCATCCATCCACCAGTCAACCAAGCTAAGTACAAAAGGAGATCTCTCCTTGAATGGTGAGGAGAAACAACGATGCATAGGTAGGTTGCAAAGGCCCAGTTTGGCTGAATAGGGCAGAGGGGCTGAACCAGGGAATGTGTTGGGGCGTGTGGGTTTGGGTGGGGTGAGCCGGAGACCCTGTGAGCTGGGTCACATTAGGGGCAGGCAGGGGGTGGAAGGGGTTGCGAACAGCTGTCACTGGAGAACCATCACAAGTGCTGGAGCTGGTGAGCAGGGCACCTGGAAGAGAGGACAGACAAAGGAGAGAAGCAAAGTGCGGAGGAGAGGAGAGGGGAGAGGATGGTGAGGACAGGAGAGGACAGGAGAGGACAGGATTGGAGGGGACCTGAGAAACCTACCTGGACAAAGGCAGCATACAGACATCCAGGAAGGCAGGCAGGCATGCAGGCAGCTCTGGCCTGGGCTCCCTGGATCCCGGGCGCACCTCCACCTGTCTTCTCTTGGCTGCCAGCCCTGAGGTCCCTCGTCGGTCAGCACTGTCTTCCTATCCTTCCGTCCCTCTGTGCCAGGGCCCAGGCGTCTGGGCGCTGTTGCCTGACCTAGTGGCAGGGCAGTTGGGCTGCCCAGTGCCAGTGTGGCCAGCACAGATTGCCAGGGGCTAGGACATCACAAAGGGCTCCTGTGGTTGCTAGGCCACAGGGACACCGCCCATCCAGTTGACCAGCAGCCATGACCCCCACGCTGAACTTGACCTGAGGGGTGGTGGCCAGCCACCAGAGCCAGAGCCCCAGGCCAAAGCAGGTGCTGGTCCGCCTGGCCAAGGGGCTATGGGAAGATTGGTGTGTGTCTGGGCATGGGGCTGGCCTCTGACAGTCCAGGGCGGGGGACCAAGGTCCGCCAGGCCCCTGTCCCACCATGTGCACTGACACACAGTCTTGCTGACTGACTGACAGTCCCCGCCCCAGAGATACCCACACCAAGTCCCTGGGTGCCCTGATCTGCCCCTGAGGGTTGGTGGGTGCCTGCCTGGACACATGCCTCCGTAATGGAGGCCTCTATTAATCCCGTTGCCTACTGACAGCTGCCCTCCTCCCCCTCCTCCTCCTCCTCCGCCTCCTCCTCCTCCTCTTTTCCTCCTACTCTTCCTCCTCCTCCTCCTCTTACTCCTCCTCCTCCTCCTCCACCCCCTCCTCCTCTTCCTCATCCTCAGAGGGACTCACTCAGGGCCCTTGGCCTAGGCAAGCCAGGGCTGCTGCTCTGGCTTCTGCAGCTTCTATCCAGTGGGGGGTTGTAGGAATCTGTTCCTGTCAGTCCCTGATTCCTGGGACCTTCCATGCCTCCAGCTGCCCCCACTTTCTAGTCCTGACCCTCCTCAAGGATGCCCATCTTCTCCTTACCCTCTGTCCCCCAGCTCCCAACTAACATCTACTGTGTTCCTCCCTGCGCTACTTTACTGCCACCCTCCTTCTGCCCTTCAGCCCTGAGGGCCCAGGGCCAGCCCAGCTGCCATCTCACCATCCAGCAGGGGAACCTGCCCTAAACCCCTGCCACCACACCCACACACACAGCCCTGCACACACTCCTGGGCTCCCCTGCCTGCAGCCTGCTTCTCAAACAGTCTCCTTCTGCCCCCTAGCCCCCTTACAGCCTCTGCCACGGACCCCACAGACACCTGGGCATGAGCAGTGCAGACATGCAAACAGCTGCCCTCGCCCCCACTCCAGTTGCTCCAAGGTTGTCAAGAGTCTTTTTTTCCTGCTGTAGGGGAGGGAGTTGAGACAGTCCAATGTCCTGGGGAGCAAGAACTGCAAACAGTCCATCTACAATGTAACATTTGGGTCTCAGGCCGCCCATTCCCTAGTGCGCTGTGCAGACCTTTGACTGGCAAAAACACCCCATGTGAGCGTGAGATCTGGCTGGGCTAGTGGCTCTTTCTTTGGACTAAGAGACAGACAGACAGAGTTTTCAGGTTCAAAACCTATACTTGCCAGAAGATGGTCATTCACTTCGGTGAAAAAAAAAAAAAAAAAGGCTTTTTATTTTTTTTTCCCCTGCCTGGGTAACCTGTCTGCTGCCTGTTTCAAAGTGAAAAAAGTGAAAAAATCTTTTTTGGAGGGAAAAGGACCAAAATGCAGGCAGGTGGACTCCGTGGAGGGTGGCTAGGGAGTTGCTCCTGCCCTGGAACTAGAGTACCAGCTGCTGTTCCAGGTGCTCTCTGATAACAGAGATCTCCGTGTGTCGTGTCATGACACTGTCTCCAGGACTGACCCTCAGGATAATGAGGATTCAAAACGAGGCAGGTGATACTGCCTTCAAAAGTAAATCCAGGGAGGTTTGGCGGTATGTCAGAGGGTTAAGGGCTTGTGGCGCTCACGAATAGAGGGGACAGGTGGAAGGATTTGGGGTCTGGCCCCCAGACCGCCACCTGCAGGGGAGTCGCTTTACAGGGGGTGAAGCAGGTCTTTAGGAGCTCTATCTTTCTCTCCCACCATGTATTTCCTCTGCTCTCTCCTTTTGTGTCTGTCAGATGCAAGGTCAGTAACAACAACAACAACAAAAACAATAACCACCACAGTGACCAAGCAACAATGGCAGCGAAAGGGGAACAAACTGAGTGCAGGAGCTGTGGATTATTTGTGGCGTAGGCACTCAGCTCTGGCAATAACCCCTTGAGGCAATCAATCCATACATGAAGAAGTAATACGGGTAACAGAGACGTATATGTCCCTGTGTGTTTCCACTGAGTTAATGTAAATGCACTTTTATTGACTTCTTCATTTATTTATTACCTTGCCACGAGAATTTCTTTTCATTGCTAAAAAAAAGTGTTCCATCAAGGGTACCAGGTGTGCCTTACCCAGTTAAGCACTCATGTTACAATGCAGGAGGACTGGGCTTCAACACCCTGGTTCCCACCTGCCAGGGGAAATCTTTACAAGTGGTGCGGAAGTGCTGCAGTTGTCTCTCTCTGTGTCTCAAACTCTCTCTACCTCCCTTCCCTCTCAATTCCTGTCTATTTATTCCAGTGAATAATCAAGAAAATAGAAAGTAAAAAAAGAAAAAGGAAAAGGAAATATTCCACGACTTCAAATGTGCTACTCAGGACAATGCTTTCCTTGTTAAGATCCTCACAGCATTCCATATGCAGAAAGGCAAAGACGCCATGTATTTTTTAACCCAGTTTTTATATTTATTTATTTATTTATTTAGGTGCTTATTCATTTTTGTTATTGATGAATTAATGTTTTACATTTGACATTGACTAAGGATCTGACACCAGCGGACTCCAGTACCCCTATATGGTACTCTGCCTCTACAAAACCGATCCATTGACCTGTCCATCCATCCATCCATCCACCCATACATCTATCCATCCATTCATCCATCCATCCATCCTTCCCTCCATCCATCCACCAGTCAACCAAGCTAAGTACAAAAGGAGATCTCTCCTTGAATGGTGAGGAGAAACAACGATGCATAGGTAGGTTGCAAAGGCCCAGTTTGGCTGAATAGGGCAGAGGGGCTGAACCAGGGAATGTGTTGGGGCGTGTGGGTTTGGGTGGGGTGAGCCGGAGACCCTGTGAGCTGGGTCACATTAGGGGCAGGCAGGGGGTGGAAGGGGTTGCGAACAGCTGTCACTGGAGAACCATCACAAGTGCTGGAGCTGGTGAGCAGGGCACCTGGAAGAGAGGACAGACAAAGGAGAGAAGCAAAGTGCGGAGGAGAGGAGAGGGGAGAGGATGGTGAGGACAGGAGAGGACAGGAGAGGACAGGATTGGAGGGGACCTGAGAAACCTACCTGGACAAAGGCAGCATACAGACATCCAGGAAGGCAGGCAGGCATGCAGGCAGCTCTGGCCTGGGCTCCCTGGATCCCGGGCGCACCTCCACCTGTCTTCTCTTGGCTGCCAGCCCTGAGGTCCCTCGTCGGTCAGCACTGTCTTCCTATCCTTCCGTCCCTCTGTGCCAGGGCCCAGGCGTCTGGGCGCTGTTGCCTGACCTAGTGGCAGGGCAGTTGGGCTGCCCAGTGCCAGTGTGGCCAGCACAGATTGCCAGGGGCTAGGACATCACAAAGGGCTCCTGTGGTTGCTAGGCCACAGGGACACCGCCCATCCAGTTGACCAGCAGCCATGACCCCCACGCTGAACTTGACCTGAGGGGTGGTGGCCAGCCACCAGAGCCAGAGCCCCAGGCCAAAGCAGGTGCTGGTCCGCCTGGCCAAGGGGCTATGGGAAGATTGGTGTGTGTCTGGGCATGGGGCTGGCCTCTGACAGTCCAGGGCGGGGGACCAAGGTCCGCCAGGCCCCTGTCCCACCATGTGCACTGACACACAGTCTTGCTGACTGACTGACAGTCCCCGCCCCAGAGATACCCACACCAAGTCCCTGGGTGCCCTGATCTGCCCCTGAGGGTTGGTGGGTGCCTGCCTGGACACATGCCTCCGTAATGGAGGCCTCTATTAATCCCGTTGCCTACTGACAGCTGCCCTCCTCCCCCTCCTCCTCCTCCTCCGCCTCCTCCTCCTCCTCTTTTCCTCCTACTCTTCCTCCTCCTCCTCCTCTTACTCCTCCTCCTCCTCCTCCACCCCCTCCTCCTCTTCCTCATCCTCAGAGGGACTCACTCAGGGCCCTTGGCCTAGGCAAGCCAGGGCTGCTGCTCTGGCTTCTGCAGCTTCTATCCAGTGGGGGGTTGTAGGAATCTGTTCCTGTCAGTCCCTGATTCCTGGGACCTTCCATGCCTCCAGCTGCCCCCACTTTCTAGTCCTGACCCTCCTCAAGGATGCCCATCTTCTCCTTACCCTCTGTCCCCCAGCTCCCAACTAACATCTACTGTGTTCCTCCCTGCGCTACTTTACTGCCACCCTCCTTCTGCCCTTCAGCCCTGAGGGCCCAGGGCCAGCCCAGCTGCCATCTCACCATCCAGCAGGGGAACCTGCCCTAAACCCCTGCCACCACACCCACACACACAGCCCTGCACACACTCCTGGGCTCCCCTGCCTGCAGCCTGCTTCTCAAACAGTCTCCTTCTGCCCCCTAGCCCCCTTACAGCCTCTGCCACGGACCCCACAGACACCTGGGCATGAGCAGTGCAGACATGCAAACAGCTGCCCTCGCCCCCACTCCAGTTGCTCCAAGGTTGTCAAGAGTCTTTTTTTCCTGCTGTAGGGGAGGGAGTTGAGACAGTCCAATGTCCTGGGGAGCAAGAACTGCAAACAGTCCATCTACAATGTAACATTTGGGTCTCAGGCCGCCCATTCCCTAGTGCGCTGTGCAGACCTTTGACTGGCAAAAACACCCCATGTGAGCGTGAGATCTGGCTGGGCTAGTGGCTCTTTCTTTGGACTAAGAGACAGACAGACAGAGTTTTCAGGTTCAAAACCTATACTTGCCAGAAGATGGTCATTCACTTTGGTAAAAAAAAAAAAAAAAAAAGGCTTTTTATTTTTTTTTCCCCTGCCTGGGTAACCTGTCTGCTGCCTGTTTCAAAGTGAAAAAAGGGAAAAAATCTTTTTTGGAGGGAAAAGGACCAAAATGCAGGCAGGTGGACTCCGTGGAGGGTGGCTAGGGAGTTGCTCCTGCCCTGGAACTAGAGTACCAGCTGCTGTTCCAGGTGCTCTCTCATAACAGAGATCTCCGTGTGTCGTGTCATGACACTGTCTCCAGGACTGACCCTCAGGATAATGAGGATTCAAAACGAGGCAGGTGATACTGCCTTCAAAAGTAAATCCAGGGAGGTTTGGCGGTATGTCAGAGGGTTAAGGGCTTGTGGCGCTCACGAATAGAGGGGACAGGTGGAAGGATTTGGGGTCTGGCCCCCAGACCGCCACCTGCAGGGGAGTAGCTTTACAGGGGGTGAAGCAGGTCTTTAGGAGCTCTATCTTTCTCTCCCACCATGTATTTCCTCTGCTCTCTCCTTTTGTGTCTGTCAGATGCAAGGTCAGTAACAACAACAACAACAAAAACAATAACCACCACAGTGACCAAGCAACAATGGCAGCGAAAGGGGAACAAACTGAGTGCAGGAGCTGTGGATTATTTGTGGCGTAGGCACTCAGCTCTGGCAATAACCCCTTGAGGCAATCAATCCATACATGAAGAAGTAATACAGGTAACAGAGACGTATATGTCCCTGTGTGTTTCCACTGAGTTAATGTAAATGCACTTTTATTGACTTCTTCATTTATTTATTACCTTGCCACGAGAATTTCTTTTCATTGCTAAAAAAAAGTGTTCCATCAAGGGTACCAGGTGTGCCTTACCCAGTTAAGCACTCATGTTACAATGCAGGAGGACTGGGCTTCAACACCCTGGTTCCCACCTGCCAGGGGAAATCTTTACAAGTGGTGCGGAAGTGCTGCAGTTGTCTCTCTCTGTGTCTCAAACTCTCTCTACCTCCCTTCCCTCTCAATTCCTGTCTATTTATTCCAGTGAATAATCAAGAAAATAGAAAGTAAAAAAAGAAAAAGGAAAAGGAAATATTCCACGACTTCAAATGTGCTACTCAGGACAATGCTTTCCTTGTTAAGATCCTCACAGCATTCCATATGCAGAAAGGCAAAGACGCCATGTATTTTTTAACCCAGTTTTTATATTTATTTATTTATTTAGGTGCTTATTCATTTTTGTTATTGATGAATTAATGTTTTACATTTGACATTGACTAAGGATCTGACACCAGCGGACTCCAGTACCCCTATATGGTACTCTGCCTCTACAAAACCGATCCATTGACCTGTCCATCCATCCATCCATCCACCCATACATCTATCCATCCATTCATCCATCCATCCATCCTTCCCTCCATCCATCCACCAGTCAACCAAGCTAAGTACAAAAGGAGATCTCTCCTTGAATGGTGAGGAGAAACAACGATGCATAGGTAGGTTGCAAAGGCCCAGTTTGGCTGAATAGGGCAGAGGGGCTGAACCAGGGAATGTGTTGGGGCGTGTGGGTTTGGGTGGGGTGAGCCGGAGACCCTGTGAGCTGGGTCACATTAGGGGCAGGCAGGGGGTGGAAGGGGTTGCGAACAGCTGTCACTGGAGAACCATCACAAGTGCTGGAGCTGGTGAGCAGGGCACCTGGAAGAGAGGACAGACAAAGGAGAGAAGCAAAGTGCGGAGGAGAGGAGAGGGGAGAGGATGGTGAGGACAGGAGAGGACAGGAGAGGACAGGATTGGAGGGGACCTGAGAAACCTACCTGGACAAAGGCAGCATACAGACATCCAGGAAGGCAGGCAGGCATGCAGGCAGCTCTGGCCTGGGCTCCCTGGATCCCGGGCGCACCTCCACCTGTCTTCTCTTGGCTGCCAGCCCTGAGGTCCCTCGTCGGTCAGCACTGTCTTCCTATCCTTCCGTCCCTCTGTGCCAGGGCCCAGGCGTCTGGGCGCTGTTGCCTGACCTAGTGGCAGGGCAGTTGGGCTGCCCAGTGCCAGTGTGGCCAGCACAGATTGCCAGGGGCTAGGACATCACAAAGGGCTCCTGTGGTTGCTAGGCCACAGGGACACCGCCCATCCAGTTGACCAGCAGCCATGACCCCCACGCTGAACTTGACCTGAGGGGTGGTGGCCAGCCACCAGAGCCAGAGCCCCAGGCCAAAGCAGGTGCTGGTCCGCCTGGCCAAGGGGCTATGGGAAGATTGGTGTGTGTCTGGGCATGGGGCTGGCCTCTGACAGTCCAGGGCGGGGGACCAAGGTCCGCCAGGCCCCTGTCCCACCATGTGCACTGACACACAGTCTTGCTGACTGACTGACAGTCCCCGCCCCAGAGATACCCACACCAAGTCCCTGGGTGCCCTGATCTGCCCCTGAGGGTTGGTGGGTGCCT
Organism: Erinaceus europaeus; assembly: GCF_950295315.1. Lineage (NCBI taxonomy): Eukaryota > Metazoa > Chordata > Mammalia > Eulipotyphla > Erinaceidae > Erinaceus > Erinaceus europaeus. Next base: position 963,751 of record NW_026647124.1, on the reverse strand, counting down.
GCCTGGACACATGCCTCCGTAATGGAGGCCTCTATTAATCCCGTTGCCTACTGACAGCTGCCCTCCTCCCCCTCCTCCTCCTCCTCCGCCTCCTCCTCCTCCTCTTTTCCTCCTACTCTTCCTCCTCCTCCTCCTCTTACTCCTCCTCCTCCTCCTCCACCCCCTCCTCCTCTTCCTCATCCTCAGAGGGACTCACTCAGGGCCCTTGGCCTAGGCAAGCCAGGGCTGCTGCTCTGGCTTCTGCAGCTTCTATCCAGTGGGGGGTTGTAGGAATCTGTTCCTGTCAGTCCCTGATTCCTGGGACCTTCCATGCCTCCAGCTGCCCCCACTTTCTAGTCCTGACCCTCCTCAAGGATGCCCATCTTCTCCTTACCCTCTGTCCCCCAGCTCCCAACTAACATCTACTGTGTTCCTCCCTGCGCTACTTTACTGCCACCCTCCTTCTGCCCTTCAGCCCTGAGGGCCCAGGGCCAGCCCAGCTGCCATCTCACCATCCAGCAGGGGAACCTGCCCTAAACCCCTGCCACCACACCCACACACACAGCCCTGCACACACTCCTGGGCTCCCCTGCCTGCAGCCTGCTTCTCAAACAGTCTCCTTCTGCCCCCTAGCCCCCTTACAGCCTCTGCCACGGACCCCACAGACACCTGGGCATGAGCAGTGCAGACATGCAAACAGCTACCCTCGCCCCCACTCCAGTTGCTCCAAGGTTGTCAAGAGTCTTTTTTTCCTGCTGTAGGGGAGGGAGTTGAGACAGTCCAATGTCCTGGGGAGCAAGAACTGCAAACAGTCCATCTACAATGTAACATTTGGGTCTCAGGCCGCCCATTCCCTAGTGCGCTGTGCAGACCTTTGACTGGCAAAAACACCCCATGTGAGCGTGAGATCTGGCTGGGCTAGTGGCTCTTTCTGTGGACTAAGAGACAGACAGACAGACAGAGTTTTCAGGTTCAAAACCTATACTTGCCAGAAGATGGTCATTCACTTCGGTAAAAAAAAAAAAAAAAAAAAAAAAAAAAAAAAAAGGCTTTTTATTTTTTTTTTCCCCTGCCTGGGTAACCTGTCTGCTGCCTGTTTCAAAGTGAAAAAAGGGAAAAATCTTTTTTGGAGGGAAAAGGACCAAAATGCAGGCAGGTGGACTCCGTGGAGGGTGGCTAGGGAGTTGCTCCTGCCCTGGAACTAGAGTACCAGCTGCTGTTCCAGGTGCTCTCTGATAACAGAGATCTCCGTGTTTCGTGTCATGACAGTGTCTCCAGGACTGACCCTCAGGATAATGAGGATTCAAAACGAGGCAGGTGATACTGCCTTCAAAAGTAAATCCAGGGAGGTTTGGCGGTATGTCAGAGGGTTAAGGGCTTGTGGCGCTCACGAATAGAGGGGACAGGTGGAAGGATTTGGGGTCTGGCCCCCAGACCGCCACCTGCAGGGGAGTCGCTTTACAGGGGGTGAAGCAGGTCTTTAGGAGCTCTATCTTTCTCTCCCACCATGTATTTCCTCTGCTCTCTCCTTTTGTGTCTGTCAGATGCAAGGTCAGTAACAACAACAACAACAAAAACAATAACCACCACAGTGACCAAGCAACAATGGCAGCGAAAGGGGAACAAACTGAGTGCAGGAGCTGTGGATTATTTGTGGCATAGGCACTCAGCTCTGGCAATAACCCCTTGAGGCAATCAATCCATACATGAAGAAGTAATACAGGTAACAGAGACGTATATGTCCCTGTGTGTTTCCACTGAGTTAATGTAAATGCACTTTTATTGACTTCTTCATTTATTTATTACCTTGCCACGAGAATTTCTTTTCATTGCTAAAAAAAAGTGTCCCATCAAGGGTACCAGGTGTGCCTTACCCAGTTAAGCACTCATGTTACAATGCAGGAGGTCTGGGCTTCAACACCCTGGTTCCCACCTGCCAGGGGAAATCTTTACAAGTGGTGCGGAAGTGCTGCAGTTGTCTCTCTCTGTGTCTCAAACTCTCTCTACCTCCCTTCCCTCTCAATTCCTTTTTTATTTATTCCAGTGAATAATCAAGAAAATAGAAAGTAAAAAAAGAAAAAGGAAAAGGAAATATTCCACGACTTCAAATGGGCTACTCAGGACAATGCTTTCCTTGTTAAGATCCTCACAGCATTCCATATGCAGAAAGGCAAAGACGCCATGTATTTTTTAACCCAGTTTTTATATTTATTTATTTATTTATTTATTTATTTATTTAGGTGCTTATTCATTTTTGTTATTGATGAATTAATGTTTTACATTTGACATTGACTAAGGATCTGACACCAGCGGACTCCAGTACCCCTATATGGTACTCTGCCTCTACAAAACTGATCCATTGACCTGTCCATCCATCCATCCATCCACCCATACATCTATCCATCCATTCATCCATCCATCCATCCTTCCCTCCATCCATCCACCAGTCAACCAAGCTAAGTACAAAAGGAGATCTCTCCTTGAATGGTGAGGAGAAACAACGATGCATAGGTAGGTTGCAAAGGCCCAGTTTGGCTGAATAGGGCAGAGGGGCTGAACCAGGGAATGTGTTGGGGCGTGTGGGTTTGGGTGGGATGAGCCGGAGACCCTGTGAGCTGGGTCACATTAGGGGCAGGCAGGGGGTGGAAGGGGTTGCGAACAGCTGTCACTGGAGAAGCATCACAAGTGCTGGAGCTGGTGAGCAGGGCACCTGGAAGAGAGGACAGACAAAGGAGAGAAGCAAAGTGCGGAGGAGAGGAGAGGGGAGAGGATGGTGAGGACAGGAGAGGACAGGAGAGGACAGGATTGGAGGGGACCTGAGAAACCTACCTGGACAAAGGCAGCATACGGACATCCAGGAAGGCAGGCAGGCATGCAGGCAGCTCTGGCCTGGGCTCCCAGGATCCCGGGCGCACCTCCACCTGTCTTCTCTTGGCTGCCAGCCCTGAGGTCCCTCGTCGGTCAGCACTGTCTTCCCATCCTTCCGTCCCTCACTGCCAGGGCCCAGGCGTCTGGGCGCTGTTGCCTGACCTAGTGGCAGGGCAGTTGGGCTGCCCAGTGCCAGTGTGGCCAGCACAGATTGCCAGGGGCTAGGACATCACAGAGGGCTCATGTGGTTGCTAGGCCATGGGGACCCCGCCCATCTAGTTGACCAGCAGCCATGACCCCCACGCTGAACTTGACCTGAGGGGTGGTGGCCAGCCACCAGAGCCAGAGCCCCAGGCCAAAGCAGGTTCTGGTCGGCCGGGCCAAGGGGCTATGTGCAGATTGGTGTGTGTCTGGGCATGGGGCTGGCATCTGACAGTCCAGGGCGGGGGACCAAGGTCCGCCAGGCCCCTGTCCCACCATGTGCACTGACACACAGTCTTGCTGACAGACTGACAGTCCCCGCCCCAGAGATACCCACACCAAGTCCCTGGGTGCCCTGAGCTGCCCCTGAGGGTTGGTGGGTGCCTGCCTGGACACATGCCTCCGTAATGGAGGCCTCTATTAATCCCGTTGCCTACTGACAGCTGCCCTCCTGCCCCTCCTGCTCCTCCTACGCCTCCTCCTCCTCCTCTTCCTACTCTTCCTCCTCCTCTTTCTCCTCCTCCTCCTCCACCCCCTCCTCCTCTTCCTCATCCTCAGATGGACTCACTCAGGGCCCTTGGCCTAGGCAAGCCAGGGCTGCTGCTCTGGCTTCTGCAGCTTCTATCCAGTGGGGGGGTGTAGGAATCTGTTCCTGTCAGTCCCTGATTCCTGGGACCTTCCATGCCTCCAGCTGCCCCCACTCTCTAGTCCTGACCCCTCCTCAAGGATGCCCCCTTTCCCCTTACCCTCTGTCCCCCAGCTCCCAACTAAAATCTACTGTGTTCCTCCCTGCGCTACTTTACTGCCACCCTGCTTCTGCCCTTCAGCCCTGAGGGCCCAGGGCCAGCCCAGCTGCCATCTCACCATCCAGCAGGGGGACCTGCCCTAACGCCCTGCCACCACACCCACACACACAGCCCTGCACACACTCCTGGGCTCCCCTGCCTGCAGCCTGCCTCTCAAACAGTCTCCTTATGCCCCCTAGCCCCCTTACAGCCTCTGCCACGGACCCCCACAGACACCTGGGCATGAGCAGTGCAGACATGCAAACAGCTCCACTCGCCCCCACTCCAGTTGCTCCAAGGTTGTCAACAGTCTTTTTTTCATGCTGTAGGGGAGGGAGTTGAGACAGTCCAATGTCCTGGGGAGCAAGAACTGCAAACAGTCCATCTACAATGTAACATTTGGGTCTCAGGCCGCCCAATCCCTAGTGCGCTGTGCAGACCTTTGACTGGCAAAAACACCCCATCTGAGCGTGAGATCTGGCTGGGCTAGTGGCTCTTTCTGTGGACTAAGAGACAGACAGACAGAGTTTTCAGGTTCAAAACCTATACTTCCCAGAAGATGGTCATTCACTTCGGTAAAAAAAAAAAAAAAAGGCTTTTTATTTTTTTTCCCCCTGCCTGGGTAACCTGTCTCCTGCCTGTTTCAATGTGAAAAAAGGGAAAAATCTTTTTTGGAGGGAAAAGGACCAAAATGCAGGCAGGTGGACTCCGTGGAAGGTGGATGGGGAGTTGCTCCTGCCCTGGCACTAGAGCCCCAGCTGCTGTTCCAGGTGCTCTCTGATAACAGAGATCTCCGTGTGTCGTGTCATGACACTGTCTCCAGGACTGACCCTCAGGATAATGAGGATTCAAAACGAGGCAGGTGATACTGCCTTCAAAAGTAAATCCAGGGAGGTTTGGCGGTATGTCAGAGGGTTAAGGGCTTGTGGCGCTCACGAATAGAGGGGACAGGTGGAAGGATTTGGGGTCTGGCCCCCAGACCGCCACCTGCAGGGGAGTCGCTTTACAGGGGGTGAAGCAGGTCTTTAGGAGCTCTATCTTTCTCGCCCACCCTGTATTTCCTCTGCTCTCTCCTTTTGTGTCTGTCAGATGCAAGGTCAGTAACAACAACAACAACAACAAAAACAATAACCACCACAGTGACCAAGCAACAAGGGCAGCGAAAGGGGAACAAATGGAGTGCAGGAGCTGTGGATTATTCGTGGCGTAGGCACTCAGCTGTGGCAATAACCCCTTGAGGCAATCAATCCATACATGAAGATGTAATACAGGTAACAGAGACGTATATGTCCCTGTGTGTTTCCACTGAGTTAATGTAAATGCACTTTTATTGACTTCTTCATTTATTTATTACCTTGCCACGAGAATTTCTTTTCATTGCTAAAAAAAAGTGTCCCATCAAGGGTACCAGGTGGTGCCACACCCAGTTAAGCACTCATGTTACAATGCAGGAGGACTGGGCTTCAACACCCTGGTTCCCACATGCCAGGGGAAATCTTTACAAGTGGTGCGGAAGTGCTGCAGTTGTCTCTCTCTGTGTCTCAAACTCTCTCTACCTCCCTTCCCTCTCAATTCCTGTCTATTTATTCCAGTGAATAATCAAGAAAATAGAAAGTAAAAAAAGAAAAAGGAAAAGGAAATATTCCACGACTTCAAATGGGTTAATCAGGACAATGCTTTCCTTGTTAAGATCCTCACAGCATTCCATATGCAGAAAGGCAAAGACGCCATGTATTTTTTAACCCAGTTTTTATATTTATTTATTTATTTATTTAGGTGCTTATTCATTTTTGTTATTGATGAATTAATGTTTTACATTTGACATTGACTAGGGATCTGACACCAGCGGACTCCAGTACCCCTATATGGTACTCTGCCTCTACAAAACCGATCCATTGACCTGTCCATCCATCCATCCATCCACCCATACATCTATCCATCCATTCATACATACATACATACATCCATCCATCCATCCACCAGTCAACCAAGCTAAGTACAAAAGGAGATCTCTCCTTGAATGGTGAGGAGAAACGACGATGCATAGGTAGGTTGCAAAGGCCCAGTTTGGCTGAATAGGGCAGAGGGGCTGAACCAGGGAATGTGTTGGGGCGTGTGGGTTTGGGTGGGATGAGCCGGAGACCCTGTGAGCTGGGTCACATTAGGGGCAGGCAGGGGGTGGAAGGGGTTGTGAACAGCTGTCACTGGAGAAGCATCACAAGTGCTGGAGCTGGTGAGCAGGGCACCTGGAAGAGAGGACAGACAAAGGAGAGAAGCAAAGTGCGGAGGAGAGGAGAGGGGAGAGGATGGTGAGGACAGGAGAGGACAGGAGAGGACAGGATTGGAGGGGACCTGAGAAACCTACCTGGACAAAGGCAGCATACGGACATCCAGGAAGGCAGGCAGGCATGCAGGCAGCTCTGGCCTGGGCTCCCAGGATCCCGGGCGCACCTCCACCTGTCTTCTCTTGGCTGCCAGCCCTGAGGTCCCTCTTCGGTCTGCACTGTCTTCCCATCCTTCCATCCCTCTGTGCAAGGGCCCAAGCGTCTGAGCACTGTTGCCTGACCTAGTGGCAGGGCAGTTGGGCTGCCCAGTGCCAGTGTGGCCAGCACAGATTGCCAGGGGCTAGGACATCACAGAGGGCTCATGTGGTTGCTAGGCCATGGGGACCCCGCCCATCCAGTTGACCAGCAGCCATGACCCCCACGCTGAACTTGACCTGAGGGGTGGTGGCCAGCCACCAGAGCCAGAGCCCCAGGCCAAAGCAGGTGCTGGTCGGCCGGGCCAAGGGGCTATGTGCAGATTGGTATGGGGCTGGCATCTGACAGTCCAGGGCGGGGGACCAAGGTCCGCCAGGCCCCTGTCCCACCATGTGCACTGACACACAGTCTTGCTGACTGACTGACAGTCCCCGCCCCAGAGATACCCACACCAAGTCCCTGGGTGCCCTGAGCTGCCCCTGAGGGTTGGTGGGTGCCTGCCTGGACACATGCCTCCGTAATGGAGGCCTCTATTAATCCCGTTGCCTACTGACAGCTGCCCTCCTGCCCCTCCTGCTCCTCCTACGCCTCCTTCTCCTCCTCTTCCTACTCTTCCTCCTCCTCTTTCTCCTCCTCCTCCTCCACCCCCTCCTCCTCTTCCTCATCCTCAGATGGACTCACTCAGGGCCCTTGGCCTAGGCAAGCCAGGGCTGCTGCTCTGGCTTCTGCAGCTTCTATCCAGTGGGGGGGTGTAGGAATCTGTTCCTGTCAGTCCCTGATTCCTGGGACCTTCCATGCCTCCAGCTGCCCCCACTCTCTAGTCCTGACCCCTCCTCAAGGATGCCCCCTTTCCCCTTACCCTCTGTCCCCCAGCTCCCAACTAACATCTACTGTGTTCCTCCCTGCGCTACTTTACTGCCACCCTGCTTCTGCCCTTCAGCCCTGAGGGCCCAGGGCCAGCCCAGCTGCCATCTCACCATCCAGCAGGGGGACCTGCCCTAACCCCCTGCCACCACACCCACACACACAGCCCTGCACACACTCCTGGGCTCCCCTGCCTGCAGCCTGCCTCTCAAACAGTCTCCTTATGCCCCCTAGCCCCCTTACAGCCTCTGCCACGGACCCCCACAGACACCTGGGCATGAGCAGTGCAGACATGCAAACAGCTCCCCTCGCCCCCACTCCAGTTGCTCCAAGGTTGTCAAGAGTCTTTTTTTCATGCTGTAGGGGAGGGAGTTGAGACAGTCCAATGTCCTGAGGAGCAAGAACTGCAAACAGTCCATCTACAATGTAACATTTGGGTCTCAGGCCGCCCAATCCCTAGTGCGCTGTGCAGACCTTTGACTGGCAAAAACACCCCATCTGAGCGTGAGATCTGGCTGGGCTAGTGGCTCTTTCTGTGGACTAAGAGACAGACAGACAGAGTTTTCAGGTTCAAAACCTATACTTGCCAGAAGATGGTCATTCACTTCGGTAAAAAAAAAAAAAAAAAAGGCTTTTTATTTTTTTTCCCCCTGTCTGGGTAACCTGTCTCCTGCCTGTTTCAAAGTGAAAAAAGGGAAAAATCTTTTTTGGAGGGAAAAGGACCAAAATGCAGGCAGGTGGACTCCGTGGAAGGTGGATGGGGAGTTGCTCCTGCCCTGGCACTAGAGCCCCAGCTGCTGTTCCAGGTGCTCTCTGATAACAGAGATCTCCGTGTGTCGTGTCATGACACTGTCTCCAGGACTGACCCTCAGGATAATGAGGATTCAAAACGAGGCAGGTGATACTGCCTTCAAAAGTAAATCCAGGGAGGTTTGGCGGTATGTCAGAGGGTTAAGGGCTTGTGGCGCTCACGAATAGAGGGGACAGTTGGAAGGATTTGGGGTCTGGCCCCCAGACCGCCACCTGCAGGGGAGTCGCTTTACAGGGGGTGAAGCAGGTCTTTAGGAGCTCTATCTTTCTCTCCCACCCTGTATTTCCTCTGCTCTCTCCTTTTGTGTCTGTCAGATGCAAGGTCAGTAACAACAACAACAACAACAACAAAAACAATAACCACCACAGTGACCAAGCAACAAGGGCAGCGAAAGGGGAACAAATGGAGTGCAGGAGCTGTGGATTATTCGTGGCGTAGGCACTCAGCTGTGGCAATAACCCCTTGAGGCAATCAATCCATACATGAAGATGTAATACAGGTAACAGAGACGTATATGTCCCTGTGTGTTTCCACTGAGTTAATGTAAATGCACTTTTATTGACTTCTTCATTTATTTATTACCTTGCCACGAGAATTTCTTTTCATTGCTAAAAAAAAGTGTCCCATCAAGGGTACCAGGTGGTGCCACACCCAGTTAAGCACTCATGTTACAATGCAGGAGGACTGGGCTTCAACACCCTGGTTCTCACATGCCAGGGGAAATCTTTACAAGTGGTGCGGAAGTGCTGCAGTTGTCTCTCTCTGTGTCTCAAACTCTCTCTACCTCCCTTCCCTCTCAATTCCTGTCTATTTATTCCAGTGAATAATCAAGAAAATAGAAAGTAAAAAAAGAAAAAGGAAAAGGAAATATTCCACGACTTCAAATGGGTTAATCAGGACAATGCTTTCCTTGTTAAGATCCTCACAGCATTCCATATGCAGAAAGGCAAAGACGCCATGTATTTTTTAACCCAGTTTTTATATTTATTTATTTATTTATTTAGGTGCTTATTCATTTTTGTTATTGATGAATTAATGTTTTACATTTGACATTGACTAGGGATCTGACACCAGCGGACTCCAGTACCCCTATATGGTACTCTGCCTCTACAAAACCGATCCATTGACCTGTCCATCCATCCATCCATCCACCCATACATCTATCCATCCATTCATACATACATACATCCATCCATCCATCCATCCACCAATCAACCAAGCTAAGTACAAAAGGAGATCTCTCCTTGAATGGTGAGGAGAAACAACGATTCATAGGTAGGTTGCAAAGGCCCAGTTTGGCTGAATAGGGCAGAGGGGCTGAACCAGGGAATGTGTTGGGGCGTGTGGGTTTGGGTGGGATGAGCCGGAGACCCTGTGAGCTGGGTCACATTAGGGGCAGGCAGGGGGTGGAAGGGGTTGCGAACAGCTGTCACTGGAGAAGCATCACAAGTGCTGGAGCTGGTGAGCAGGGCACCTGGAAGAGAGGACAGACAAAGGAGAGAAGCAAAGTGCGGAGGAGAGGAGAGGGGAGAGGATGGTGAGGACAGGAGAGGACAGGAGAGGACAGGATTGGAGGGGACCTGAGAAACCTACCTGGACAAAGGCAGCATACGGACATCCAGGAAGGCAGGCAGGCATGCAGGCAGCTCTGGCCTGGGCTCCCAGGATCCCGGGCGCACCTCCACCTGTCTTCTCTTGGCTGCCAGCCCTGAGGTCCCTCGTCGGTCAGCACTGTCTTCCCATCCTTCCGTCCCTCACTGCCAGGGCCCAGGCGTCTGGGCGCTGTTGCCTGACCTAGTGGCAGGGCAGTTGGGCTGCCCAGTGCCAGTGTGGCCAGCACAGATTGCCAGGGGCTAGGACATCACAGAGGGCTTATGTGGTTGCTAGGCCATGGGGTCCCCGCCCATCCAGTTGACCAGCAGCCATGACCCCCACGCTGAACTTGACCTGAGGTGTGGTGGCCAGCCAACAGAGCCAGAGCCCCAGGCCAAAGCAGGTGCTGGTCGGCCGGGCCAAGGGGCTATGTGCAGATTGGTGTGTGTCTGGGCATGGGGCTGGCATCTGACAGTCCAGGGCGGGTGACCAAGGTCCGCCAGGCCCCTGTCCCACCATGTGCACTGACACACAGTCTTGCTGACTGACTGACAGTCCCCGCCCCAGAGATACCCACACCAAGTCCCTGGGTGCCCTGAGCTGCCCCTGAGGGTTGGTGGGTGCCTGCCTGGACACATGCCTCCGTAATGGAGGCCTCTATTAATCCCGTTGCCTACTGACAGCTGCCCTCCTGCCCCTCCTCCTCCTCCTACGCCTCCTCCTCCTCCTCTTCCTACTCTTCCTCCTCCTCTTTCTCCTCCTCCTCCTCCACCCCCTCCTCCTCTTCCTCATCCTCAGATGGACTCACTCAGGGCCCTTGGCCTAGGCAAGCCAGGGCTGCTGCTCTGGCTTCTGCAGCTTCTATCCAGTGGGGGGGTGTAGGAATCTGTTCCTGTCAGTCCCTGATTCCTGGGACCTTCCATGCCTCCAGCTGCCCCCACTCTCTAGTCCTGACCCCTCCTCAAGGATGCCCCCTTTCCCCTTACCCTCTGTCCCCCAGCTCCCAACTAACATCTACTGTGTTCCTCCCTGCGCTACTTTACTGCCACCCTGCTTCTGCCCTTCAGCCCTGAGGGCCCAGGGCCAGCCCAGCTGCCATCTCACCATCCAGCAGTGGGACCTGCCCTAACGCCCTGCCACCACACCCACACACACAGCCCTGCACACACTCCTGGGCTCCCCTGCCTGCAGCCTGCCTCTCAAACAGTCTCCTTATGCCCCCTAGCCCCCTTACAGCCTCTGCCACGGACCCCCACAGACACCTGGGCATGAGCAGTGCAGACATGCAAACAGCTCCACTCGCCCCCACTCCAGTTGCTCCAAGGTTGTCAAGAGTCTTTTTTTCATGCTGTAGGGGAGGGAGTTGAGACAGTCCAATGTCCTGGGGAGCAAAAACTGCAAACAGTCCACCTACAATGTAACATTTGGGTCTCAGGCCGCCCAATCCCTAGTGCGCTGTGCAGACCTTTGACTGGCAAAAACACCCCATCTGAGCGTGAGATCTGGCTGGGCTAGTGGCTCTTTCTGTGGACTAAGAGACAGACAGACAGAGTTTTCAGGTTCAAAACCTATACTTGCCAGAAGATGGTCATTCACTTCGGTAAAAAAAAAAAAAAAAAGGCTTTTTATTTTTTTTCCCCCTGCCTGGGTAACCTGTCTCCTGCCTGTTTCAATGTGAAAAAAGGGAAAAATCTTTTTTGGAGGGAAAAGGACCAAAATGCAGGCAGGTGGACTCCGTGGAAGGTGGATGGGGAGTTGCTCCTGCCCTGGCACTGGAGCCCCAGCTGCTGTTCCAGGTGCTCTCTGATAACAGAGATCTCCGTGTGTCGTGTCATGACACTGTCTCCAGGACTGACCCTCAGGATAATGAGGATTCAAAACGAGGCAGGTGATACTGCCTTCAAAAGTAAATCCAGGGAGGTTTGGCGGTATGTCAGAGGGTTAAGGGCTTGTGGCGCTCACGAATAGAGGGGACAGGTGGAAGGATTTGGGGTCTGGCCCCCAGACCGCCACCTGCAGGGGAGTCGCTTTACAGGGGGTGAAGCAGGTCTTTAGGAGCTCTATCTTTCTCTCCCACCCTGTATTTCCTCTGCTCTCTCCTTTTGTGTCTGTCAGATGCAAGGTCAGTAATAACAACAACAACAACAAAAACAATAACCACCACAGTGACCAAGCAACAAGGGCAGCGAAAGGGGAACAAATGGAGTGCAGGAGCTGTGGATTATTCGTGGCGTAGGCACTCAGCTGTGGCAATAACCCCTTGAGGCAGTCAATCCATACATGAAGATGTAATACAGGTAACAGAGACGTATATGTCCCTGTGTGTTTCCACTGAGTTAATGTAAATGCACTTTTATTGACTTCTTCATTTATTTATTACCTTGCCACGAGAATTTCTTTTCATTGCTAAAAAAAAGTGTCCCATCAAGGGTACCAGGTGGTGCCACACCCAGTTAAGCACTCATGTTACAATGCAGGAGGACTGGGCTTCAACACCCTGGTTCCCACATGCCAGGGGAAATCTTTACAAGTGGTGCGGAAGTGCTGCAGTTGTCTCTCTCTGTGTCTCAAACTCTCTCTACCTCCCTTCCCTCTCAATTCCTGTCTATTTATTCCAGTGAATAATCAAGAAAATAGAAAGTAAAAAAAGAAAAAGGAAAAGGAAATATTCCACGACTTCAAATGGGTTAATCAGGACAATGCTTTCCTTGTTAAGATCCTCACAGCATTCCATATGCAGAAAGGCAAAGACGCCATGTATTTTTTAACCCAGTTTTTATATTTATTTATTTATTTATTTAGGTGCTTATTCATTTTTGTTATTGATGAATTAATGTTTTACATTTGACATTGACTAGGGATCTGACACCAGCGGACTCCAGTACCCCTATATGGTACTCTGCCTCTACAAAACCGATCCATTGACCTGTCCATCCATCCATCCATCCACCCATACATCTATCCATCCATTCATACATACATCCATCCATCCATCCATCCACCAGTCAACCAAGCTAAGTACAAAAGGAGATCTCTCCTTGAATGGTGAGGAGAAACAACGATGCATAGGTAGGTTGCAAAGGCCCAGTTTGGCTGAATAGGGCAGAGGGGCTGAACGAGGGAATGTGTTGGGGCGTGTGGGTTTGGGTGGGATGAGCCGGAGACCCTGTGAGCTGGGTCACATTAGGGGCAGGCAGGGGGTGGAAGGGGTTGCGAACAGCTGTCACTGGAGAAGCATCACAAGTGCTGGAGCTGGTGAGCAGGGCACCTGGAAGAGAGGACAGACAAAGGAGAGAAGCAAAGTGCGGAGGAGAGGAGAGGGGAGAGGATGGTGAGGACAGGAGAGGACAGGAGAGGACAGGATTAGAGGGGACCTGAGAAACCTACCTGGACAAAGGCAGCATACGGACATCCAGGAAGGCAGGCAGGCATGCAGGCAGCTCTGGCCTGGGCTCCCAGGATCCCGGGAGCACCTCCACCTGTCTTCTCTTGGCTGCCAGCCCTGAGGTCCCTCGTCGGTCAGCACTGTCTTCCCATCCTTCCGTCCCTCTGTGCCAGGGCCCAGGCGTCTGGGCGCTGTTGCCTGACCTAGTGGCAGGGCAGATGGGCTGCCCAGTGCCAGTGTGGCCAGCACAGATTGCCAGGGGCTAGGACATCACAGAGGGCTCATGTGGTTGCTAGGCCATGGGGACCCCGCCCATCCAGTTGACCAGCAGCCATGACCCCCACGCTGAACTTGACCTGAGGGGTGGTGGCCAGCCACCAGAGCCAGAGCTCCAGGCCAAAGCAGGTGCTGGTCGGCCGGGCCAAGGGCCTATGTGCAGATTGGTGTGTGTCTGGGCATGGGGCTGGCATCTGACAGTCCAGGGCGGGGGACCAAGGTCCGCCAGGCCCCTGTCCCACCATGTGCACTGACACACAGTCTTGCTGACTGACTGACAGTCCCCGCCCCAGAGATACCCACACCAAGTCCCTGGGTGCCCTGAGCTGCCCCTGAGGGTTGGTGGGTGCCTGCCTGGACACATGCCTCCGTAATGGAGGCCTCTATTAATCCCGTTGCCTACTGACAGCTGCCCTCCTGCCCCTCCTCCTCCTCCTACGCCTCCTCCTCCTCCTCTTCCTACTCTTCCTCCTCCTCTTTCTCCTCCTCCTCCTCCACCCCCTCCTCCTCTTCCTCATCCTCAGATGGACTCACTCAGGGCCCTTGGCCTAGGCAAGCCAGGGCTGCTGCTCTGGCTTCTGCAGCTTCTATCCAGTGGGGGGGTGTAGGAATCTGTTCCTGTCAGTCCCTGATTCCTGGGACCTTCCATGCCTCCAGCTGCCCCCACTCTCTAGTCCTGACCCCTCCTCAAGGATGCCCCCTTTCCCCTTACCCTCTGTCCCCCAGCTCCCAACTAACATCTACTGTGTTCCTCCCTGCGCTACTTTACTGCCACCCTGCTTCTGCCCTTCAGCCCTGAGGGCCCAGGGCCAGCCCAGCTGCCATCTCACCATCCAGCAGGGGGACCTGCCCTAACGCCCTGCCACCACACCCACACACACAGCCCTGCACACACTCCTGGGCTCCCCTGCCTGCAGCCTGCCTCTCAAACAGTCTCCTTATGCCCCCTAGCCCCCTTAGAGCCTCTGCCACGGACCCCCACAGACACCTGGGCATGAGCAGTGCAGACATGCAAACAGCTCCACTCGCCCCCACTCCAGTTGCTCCAAGGTTGTCAAGAGTCTTTTTTTCATGCTGTAGGGGAGGGAGTTGAGACAGTCCAATGTCCTGGGGAGCAAAAACTGCAAACAGTCCACCTACAATGTAACATTTGGGTCTCAGGCCGCCCAATCCCTAGTGCGCTGTGCAGACCTTTGACTGGCAAAAACACCCCATCTGAGCGTGAGATCTGGCTGGGCTAGTGGCTCTTTCTGTGGACTAAGAGACAGACAGACAGAGTTTTCAGGTTCAAAACCTATACTTGCCAGAAGATGGTCATTCACTTCGGTAAAAAAAAAAAAAAAAAGGCTTTTTATTTTTTTTCCCCCTGCCTGGGTAACCTGTCTCCTGCCTGTTTCAATGTGAAAAAAGGGAAAAATCTTTTTTGGAGGGAAAAGGACCAAAATGCAGGCAGGTGGACTCCGTGGAAGGTGGATGGGGAGTTGCTCCTGCCCTGGCACTGGAGCCCCAGCTGCTGTTCCAGGTGCTCTCTGATAACAGAGATCTCCGTGTGTCGTGTCATGACACTGTCTCCAGGACTGACCCTCAGGATAATGAGGATTCAAAACGAGGCAGGTGATACTGCCTTCAAAAGTAAATCCAGGGAGGTTTGGCGGTATGTCAGAGGGTTAAGGGCTTGTGGCGCTCACGAATAGAGGGGACAGGTGGAAGGATTTGGGGTCTGGCCCCCAGACCGCCACCTGCAGGGGAGTCGCTTTACAGGGGGTGAAGCAGGTCTTTAGGAGCTCTATCTTTCTCTCCCACCCTGTATTTCCTCTGCTCTCTCCTTTTGTGTCTGTCAGATGCAAGGTCAGTAATAACAACAACAACAACAAAAACAATAACCACCACAGTGACCAAGCAACAAGGGCAGCGAAAGGGGAACAAATGGAGTGCAGGAGCTGTGGATTATTCGTGGCGTAGGCACTCAGCTGTGGCAATAACCCCTTGAGGCAGTCAATCCATACATGAAGATGTAATACAGGTAACAGAGACGTATATGTCCCTGTGTGTTTCCACTGAGTTAATGTAAATGCACTTTTATTGACTTCTTCATTTATTTATTACCTTGCCACGAGAATTTCTTTTCATTGCTAAAAAAAAGTGTCCCATCAAGGGTACCAGGTGGTGCCACACCCAGTTAAGCACTCATGTTACAATGCAGGAGGACTGGGCTTCAACACCCTGGTTCCCACATGCCAGGGGAAATCTTTACAAGTGGTGCGGAAGTGCTGCAGTTGTCTCTCTCTGTGTCTCAAACTCTCTCTACCTCCCTTCCCTCTCAATTCCTGTCTATTTATTCCAGTGAATAATCAAGAAAATAGAAAGTAAAAAAAGAAAAAGGAAAAGGAAATATTCCACGACTTCAAATGGGTTAATCAGGACAATGCTTTCCTTGTTAAGATCCTCACAGCATTCCATATGCAGAAAGGCAAAGACGCCATGTATTTTTTAACCCAGTTTTTATATTTATTTATTTATTTATTTAGGTGCTTATTCATTTTTGTTATTGATGAATTAATGTTTTACATTTGACATTGACTAGGGATCTGACACCAGCGGACTCCAGTACCCCTATATGGTACTCTGCCTCTACAAAACCGATCCATTGACCTGTCCATCCATCCATCCATCCACCCATACATCTATCCATCCATTCATACATACATCCATCCATCCATCCATCCACCAGTCAACCAAGCTAAGTACAAAAGGAGATCTCTCCTTGAATGGTGAGGAGAAACAACGATGCATAGGTAGGTTGCAAAGGCCCAGTTTGGCTGAATAGGGCAGAGGGGCTGAACCAGGGAATGTGTTGGGGCGTGTGGGTTTGGGTGGGATGAGCCGGAGACCCTGTGAGCTGGGTCACATTAGGGGCAGGCAGGGGGTGGAAGGGGTTGCGAACAGCTGTCACTGGAGAAGCATCACAAGTGCTGGAGCTGGTGAGCAGGGCACCTGGAAGAGAGGACAGACAAAGGAGAGAAGCAAAGTGCGGAGGAGAGGAGAGGGGAGAGGATGGTGAGGACAGGAGAGGACAGGAGAGGACAGGATTAGAGGGGACCTGAGAAACCTACCTGGACAAAGGCAGCATACGGACATCCAGGAAGGCAGGCAGGCATGCAGGCAGCTCTGGCCTGGGCTCCCAGGATCCCGGGAGCACCTCCACCTGTCTTCTCTTGGCTGCCAGCCCTGAGGTCCCTCGTCGGTCAGCACTGTCTTCCCATCCTTCCGTCCCTCTGTGCCAGGGCCCAGGCGTCTGGGCGCTGTTGCCTGACCTAGTGGCAGGGCAGATGGGCTGCCCAGTGCCAGTGTGGCCAGCACAGATTGCCAGGGGCTAGGACATCACAGAGGGCTCATGTGGTTGCTAGGCCATGGGGACCCCGCCCATCCAGTTGACCAGCAGCCATGACCCCCACGCTGAACTTGACCTGAGGGGTGGTGGCCAGCCACCAGAGCCAGAGCTCCAGGCCAAAGCAGGTGCTGGTCGGCCGGGCCAAGGGCCTATGTGCAGATTGGTGTGTGTCTGGGCATGGGGCTGGCATCTGACAGTCCAGGGCGGGGGACCAAGGTCCGCCAGGCCCCTGTCCCACCATGTGCACTGACACACAGTCTTGCTGACTGACTGACAGTCCCCGCCCCAGAGATACCCACACCAAGTCCCTGGGTGCCCTGAGCTGCCCCTGAGGGTTGGTGGGTGCCTGCCTGGACACATGCCTCCGTAATGGAGGCCTCTATTAATCCCGTTGCCTACTGACAGCTGCCCTCCTGCCCCTCCTCCTCCTCCTACGCCTCCTCCTCCTCCTCTTCCTACTCTTCCTCCTCCTCTTTCTCCTCCTCCTCCTCCACCCCCTCCTCCTCTTCCTCATCCTCAGATGGACTCACTCAGGGCCCTTGGCCTAGGCAAGCCAGGGCTGCTGCTCTGGCTTCTGCAGCTTCTATGCAGTGGGGGGGTGTAGGAGTCTGTTCCTGTCAGTCCCTGATTCATGGGACCTTCCATTCCTCCAGCTGTCCCCACTCTCTAGTCCTGACCCCTCCTCAAGGATGCCCCCTTTCCCCTTACCCTCTGTCCGCCAGCTCCCAACTAACATCTACTGTGTTCCTCCCTGCGCTACTTTACTGCCACCCTGCTTCTGCCCTTCAGCCCTGAGGGCCCAGGGCCAGCCCAGCTGCCATCTCACCATCCAGCAGGGGGACCTGCCCTAACCCCCTGCCACCACACCCACACACACAGCCCTGCACACACTCCTGGGCTCCCCTGCCTGCAGCCTGCCTCTCAAACAGTCTCCTTCTGCCCCCTAGCCCCCTTACAGCCTCTGCCACGGACCCCCACAGACACCTGGGCATGAGCAGTGCAGACATGCAAACAGCTCCCCTCGCCCCCACTCCAGTTGCTCCAAGGTTGTCAAGAGTCTTTTTTTCATGCTGTAGGGGAGGGAGTTGAGACAGTCCAATGTCCTGGGGAGCAAGAACTGCAAACAGTCCATCTACAATGTAACATTTGTGTCTCAGGCCGCCCAATCCCTAGTGCGCTGTGCAGACCTTTGACTGGCAAAAACACCCCATCTGAGCGTGAGATCTGGCTGGGATAGTGGCTCTTTCTGTGGACTAAGAGACAGACAGACAGAGTTTTCAGGTTCAAAACCTATACTTGCCAGAAGATGGTCATTCACTTCGGTAAAAAAAAAAAAAAAAAGGCTTTTTATTTTTTTTCCCCCTGCCTGGGTAACCTGTCTCCTGCCTGTTTCAAAGTGAAAAAAGGGAAAAATCTTTTTTGGAGGGAAAAGGACCAAAATGCAGGCAGGTGGACTCCGTGGAAGGTGGATGGGGAGTTGCTCCTGCCCTGGCACTAGAGCCCCAGCTGCTGTTCCAGGTGCTCTCTGATAACAGAGATCTCCGTGTGTCGTGTCATGACACTGTCTCCAGGACTGACCCTCAGGATAATGAGGATTCAAAACGAGGCAGGTGATACTGCCTTCAAAAGTAAATCCAGGGAGGTTTGGCGGTATGTCAGAGGGTTAAGGGCTTATGGCGCTCACGAATAGAGGGGACAGGTGGAAGGATTTGGGGTCTGGCCCTCAGAGCGCCACCTGCAGGGGAGTCGCTTTACAGGGGGTGAAGCAGGTCTTTAGGAGCTCTATCTTTCTCGCCCACCCTGTATTTCCTCTGCTCTCTCCTTTTGTGTCTGTCAGATGCAAGGTCAGTAATAACAACAACAACAACAAAAACAATAACCACCACAGTGACCAAGCAACAAGGGCAGCGAAAGGGGAACAAATGGAGTGCAGGAGCTGTGGATTATTCGTGGCGTAGGCACTCAGCTGTGGCAATAACCCCTTGAGGCAATCAATCCATACATGAAGATGTAATACAGGTAACAGAGACGTATATGTCCCTGTGTGTTTCCACTGAGTTAATGTAAATGCACTTTTATTGACTTCTTCATTTATTTATTACCTTGCCACGAGAATTTCTTTTCATTGCTAAAAAAAAGTGTCCCATCAAGGGTACCAGGTGGTGCCACACCCAGTTAAGCACTCATGTTACAATGCAGGAGGACTGGGCTTCAACACCCTGGTTCCCACATGCCAGGGGAAATCTTTACAAGTGGTGCGGAAGTGCTGCAGTTGTCTCTCTCTGTGTCTCAAACTCTCTCTACCTCCCTTCCCTCTCAATTCCTGTCTATTTATTCCAGTGAATAATCAAGAAAATAGAAAGTAAAAAAAGAAAAAGGAAAAGGAAATATTCCACGACTTCAAATGGGTTAATCAGGACAATGCTTTCCTTGTTAAGATCCTCACAGCATTCCATTTGCAGAAAGGCAAAGACGCCATGTATTTTTTAACCCAGTTTTTATATTTATTTATTTATTTATTTAGGTGCTTATTCATTTTTGTTATTGATGAATTAATGTTTTACATTTGACATTGACTAGGGATCTGACACCAGCGGACTCCAATACCCCTATATGGTACTCTGCCTCTACAAAACCCATCCATTGACCTGTCCATCCATCCATCCATCCACCCATACATCTATCCATCCATTCATACATACATACATACATACATACATACATACATCCACCAGTCAACCAAGCTAAGTACAAAAGGAGATCTCTCCTTGAATGGTGAGGAGAAACAATGATGCATAGGTAGGTTGCAAAGGCCCAGTTTGGCTGAATAGGGCAGAGGGGCTGAACCAGGGAATGTGTTGGGGCATGTGGGTTTGGGTGGGATGAGCCGGAGACCCTGTGAGCTGGGTCACATTAGGGGCAGGCAGGGGGTGGAAGGGGTTGCGAACAGCTGTCACTGGAGAAGCATCACAAGTGCTGGAGCTGGTGAGCAGGGCACCTGGAAGAGAGGACAGACAAAGGAGAGAAGCAAAGTGCGGAGGACAGGAGAGGGGAGAGGATGGTGAGGACAGGAGAGGACAGGAGAGGACAGGATTGGAGGGGACCTGAGAAACCTACCTGGACAAAGGCAGCATACGGACATCCAGGAAGGCAGGCAGGCATGCAGGCAGCTCTGGCCTGGGCTCCCAGGATCCCGGGCGCACCTCCACCTGTCTTCTCTTGGCTGCCAGCCCTGAGGTCCCTCTTCGGTCTGCACTGTCTTCCCATCCTTCCATCCCTCTGTGCAAGGGCCCAAGCGTCTGAGCACTGTTGCCTGACCTAGTGGCAGGGCAGTTGGGCTGCCCAGTGCCAGTGTGGCCAGCACAGATTGCCAGGGGCTAGGACATCACAGAGGGCTCATGTGGTTGCTAGGCCATGGGGACCCCGCCCATCCAGTTGACCAGCAGCAATGACCCCCACGCTGAACTTGACCTGAGGGGTGGTGGCCAGCCACCAGAGCCAGAGCCCCAGGCCAAAGCAGGTGCTGGTCGGCCGGGCCAAGGGGCTATGTGCAGATTGGTATGGGGGTGGCATCTGACAGTCCAGGGCGGGGGACCAAGGTCCGCCAGGGCCCTGTCCCACCATGTGCACTGACACACAGTCTTGCTGACTGACTGACAGTCCCCGCCCCAGAGATACCCACACCAAGTCCCTGGGTGCCCTGAGCTGCCCCTGAGGGTTGGTGGGTGCCTGCCTGGACACATGCCTCCGTAATGGAGGCCTCTATTAATCCCGTTGCCTACTGACAGCTGCCCTCCTGCCCCTCCTCCTCCTCCTACGCCTCCTCCTCCTCCTCTTCCTACTCTTCCTCCTCCTCTTTCTCCTCCTCCTCCTCCACCCCCTCCTCCTCTTCCTCATCCTCAGATGGACTCACTCAGGGCCCTTGGCCTAGGCAAGCCAGGGCTGCTGCTCTGGCTTCTGCAGCTTCTATCCAGTGGGGGGGTGTAGGAATCTGTTCCTGTCAGTCCCTGATTCCTGGGACCTTCCATGCCTCCAGCTGCCCCCACTCTCTAGTCCTGACCCCTCCTCAAGGATGCCCCCTTTCCCCTTACCCTCTGTCCCCCAGCTCCCAACTAACATCTACTGTGTTCCTCCCTGCGCTACTTTACTGCCACCCTGCTTCTGCCCTTCAGCCCTGAGGGCCCAGGGCCAGCCCAGCTGCCATCTCACCATCCAGCAGGGGGACCTGCCCTAACCCCCTGCCACCACACCCACACACACAGCCCTGCACACACTCCTGGGCTCCCCTGCCTGCAGCCTGCCTCTCAAACAGTCTCCTTCTGCCCCCTAGCCCCCTTACAGCCTCTGCCACGGACCCCCACAGACACCTGGGCATGAGCAGTGCAGACATGCAAACAGCTCCCCTCGCCCCCACTCCAGTTGCTCCAAGGTTGTCAAGAGTCTTTTTTTCATGCTGTAGGGGAGGGAGTTGAGACAGTCCAATGTCCTGGGGAGCAAGAACTGCAAACAGTCCATCTACAATGTAACATTTGTGTCTCAGGCCGCCCAATCCCTAGTGCGCTGTGCAGACCTTTGACTGGCAAAAACACCCCATCTGAGCGTGAGATCTGGCTGGGATAGTGGCTCTTTCTGTGGACTAAGAGACAGACAGACAGAGTTTTCAGGTTCAAAACCTATACTTCCCAGAAGATGGTCATTCACTTCGGTAAAAAAAAAAAAAAAAAAAAAAAAAAAAAGGCTTTTTATTTTTTTTCCCCCTGCCTGGGTAACCTGTCTCCTGCCTGTTTCAAAGTGAAAAAAGGGAAAAATCTTTTTTGGAGGGAAAAGGACCAAAATGCAGGCAGGTGGACTCCGTGGAAGGTGGATGGGGAGTTGCTCCTGCCCTGGCACTAGAGCCCCAGCTGCTGTTCCAGGTGCTCTCTGATAACAGAGATCTCCGTGTGTCGTGTCATGACACTGTCTCCAGGACTGACCCTCAGGATAATGAGGATTCAAAACGAGGCAGGTGATACTGCCTTCAAAAGTAAATCCAGGGAGGTTTGGCGGTATGTCAGAGGGTTAAGGGCTTGTGGCGCTCACGAATAGAGGGGACAGGTGGAAGGATTTGGGGTCTGGCCCCCAGACCGCCACCTGCAGGGGAGTCGCTTTACAGGGGGTGAAGCAGGTCTTTAGGAGCTCTATCTTTCTCTCCCACCCTGTATTTCCTCTGCTCTCTCCTTTTGTGTCTGTCAGATGCAAGGTCAGTAATAACAACAACAACAACAAAAACAATAACCACCACAGTGACCAAGCAACAAGGGCAGCGAAAGGGGAACAAATGGAGTGCAGGAGCTGTGGATTATTCGTGGCGTAGGCACTCAGCTGTGGCAATAACCCCTTGAGGCAGTCAATCCATACATGAAGATGTAATACAGGTAACAGAGACGTATATGTCCCTGTGTGTTTCCACTGAGTTAATGTAAATGCACTTTTATTGACTTCTTCATTTATTTATTACCTTGCCACGAGAATTTCTTTTCATTGCTAAAAAAAAGTGTCCCATCAAGGGTACCAGGTGGTGCCACACCCAGTTAAGCACTCATGTTACAATGCAGGAGGACTGGGCTTCAACACCCTGGTTCCCACATGCCAGGGGAAATCTTTACAAGTGGTGCGGAAGTGCTGCAGTTGTCTCTCTCTGTGTCTCAAACTCTCTCTACCTCCCTTCCCTCTCAATTCCTGTCTATTTATTCCAGTGAATAATCAAGAAAATAGAAAGTAAAAAAAGAAAAAGGAAAAGGAAATATTCCACGACTTCAAATGGGTTAATCAGGACAATGCTTTCCTTGTTAAGATCCTCACAGCATTCCATTTGCAGAAAGGCAAAGACGCCATGTATTTTTTAACCCAGTTTTTATATTTATTTATTTATTTATTTAGGTGCTTATTCATTTTTGTTATTGATGAATTAATGTTTTACATTTGACATTGACTAGGGATCTGACACCAGCGGACTCCAGTACCCCTATATGGTACTCTGCCTCTACAAAACCGATCCATTGACCTGTCCATCCATCCATCCATCCACCCATACATCTATCCATCCATTCATACATACATCCATCCATCCATCCATCCATCCATCAATCCATCCACCAGTCAACCAAGCTAAGTACAAAAGGAGATCTCTCCTTGAATGGTGAGGAGAAACAACGATGCATAGGTAGGTTGCAAAGGCCCAGTTTGGCTGAATAGGGCAGAGGGGCTGAACCAGGGAATGTGTTGGGGCGTGTGGGTTTGGGTGGGATGAGCCGGAGACCCTGTGAGCTGGGTCACATTAGGGGCAGGCAGGGGGTGGAAGGGGTTGCGAACAGCTGTCACTGGAGAAGCATCACAAGTGCTGGAGCTGGTGAGCAGGGCACCTGGAAGAGAGGACAGACAAAGGAGAGAAGCAAAGTGCGGAGGAGAGGAGAGGGGAGAGGATGGTGAGGACAGGAGAGGACAGGAGAGGACAGGATTAGAGGGGACCTGAGAAACCTACCTGGACAAAGGCAGCATACGGACATCCAGGAAGGCAGGCAGGCATGCAGGCAGCTCTGGCCTGGGCTCCCAGGATCCCGGGCGCACCTCCACCTGTCTTCTCTTGGCTGCCAGCCCTGAGGTCCCTCGTCGGTCAGCACTGTCTTCCCATCCTTCCGTCCCTCTGTGCCAGGGCCCAGGCGTCTGGGCGCTGTTGCCTGACCTAGTGGCAGGGCAGATGGGCTGCCCAGTGCCAGTGTGGCCAGCACAGATTGCCAGGGGCTAGGACATCACAGAGGGCTCATGTGGTTGCTAGGCCATGGGGACCCCGCCCATCCAGTTGACCAGCAGCCATGACCCCCACGCTGAACTTGACCTGAGGGGTGGTGGCCAGCCACCAGAGCCAGAGCCCCAGGCCAAAGCAGGTGCTGGTCGGCCGGGCCAAGGGGCTATGTGCAGATTGGTGTGTGTCTGGGCATGGGGCTGGCATCTGACAGTCCAGGGCGGGGGACCAAGGTCCGCCAGGCCCCTGTCCCACCATGTGCACTGACACACAGTCTTGCTGACTGACTGACAGTCCCCGCCCCAGAGATACCCACACCAAGTCCCTGGGTGCCCTGAGCTGCCCCTGAGGGTTGGTGGGTGCCTGCCTGGACACATGCCTCCGTAATGGAGGCCTCTATTAATCCCGTTGCCTACTGACAGCTGCCCTCCTGCCCCTCCTCCTCCTCCTACGCCTCCTCCTCCTCCTCTTCCTACTCTTCCTCCTCCTCTTTCTCCTCCTCCTCCTCCACCCCCTCCTCCTCTTCCTCATCCTCAGATGGACTCACTCAGGGCCCTTGGCCTAGGCAAGCCAGGGCTGCTGCTCTGGCTTCTGCAGCTTCTATCCAGTGGGGGGGTGTAGGAATCTGTTCCTGTCAGTCCCTGATTCCTGGGACCTTCCATGCCTCCAGCTGCCCCCACTCTCTAGTCCTGACCCCTCCTCAAGGATGCCCCCTTTCCCCTTACCCTCTGTCCCCCAGCTCCCAACTAATATCTACTGTGTTCCTCCCTGCGCTACTTTACTGCCACCCTGCTTCTGCCCTTCAGCCCTGAGGGCCCAGGGCCAGCCCAGCTGCCATCTCACCATCCAGCAGGGGGACCTGCCCTAACCCCCTGCCACCACACCCACACACACAGCCCTGCACACACTCCTGGGCTCCCCTGCCTGCAGCCTGCCTCTCAAACAGTCTCCTTCTGCCCCCTAGCCCCCTTACAGCCTCTGCCACGGACCCCCACAGACACCTGGGCAAGAGCAGTGCAGACATGCAAACAGCTCCCCTCGCCCCCACTCCAGTTGCTCCAAGGTTGTCAAGAGTCTTTTTTTCATGCTGTAGGGGAGGGAGTTGAGACAGTCCAATGTCCTGGGGAGCAAGAACTGCAAACAGTCCATCTACAATGGAACATTTGTGTCTCAGGCCGCCCAATCCCTAGTGCGCTGTGCAGACCTTTGACTGGCAAAAACACCCCATCTGAGCGTGAGATCTGGCTGGGATAGTGGCTCTTTCTGTGGACTAAGAGACAGACAGACAGAGTTTTCAGGTTCAAAACCTATACTTGCCAGAAGATGGTCATTCACTTCGGTAAAAAAAAAAAAAAAAAGGCTTTTTATTTTTTTTCCCCCTGCCTGGGTAACCTGTCTCCTGCCTGTTTCAAAGTGAAAAAAGGGAAAAATCTTTTTTGGAGGGAAAAGGACCAAAATGCAGGCAGGTGGACTCCGTGGAAGGTGGATGGGGAGTTGCTCCTGCCCTGGCACTAGAGCCCCAGCTGCTGTTCCAGGTGCTCTCTGATAACAGAGATCTCCGTGTGTCGTGTCATGACACTGTCTCCAGGACTGACCCTCAGGATAATGAGGATTCAAAACGAGGCAGGTGATACTGCCTTCAAAAGTAAATCCAGGGAGGTTTGGCGGTATGTCAGAGGGTTAAGGGCTTGTGGCGCTCACGAATAGAGGGGACAGTTGGAAGGATTTGGGGTCTGGCCCCCAGACCGCCACCTGCAGGGGAGTCGCTTTACAGGGGGTGAAGCAGGTCTTTAGGAGCTCTATCTTTCTCTCCCACCCTGTATTTCCTCTGCTCTCTCCTTTTGTGTCTGTCAGATGCAAGGTCAGTAACAACAACAACAACAACAACAAAAACAATAACCACCACAGTGACCAAGCAACAAGGGCAGCGAAAGGGGAACAAATGGAGTGCAGGAGCTGTGGATTATTCGTGGCGTAGGCACTCAGCTGTGGCAATAACCCCTTGAGGCAATCAATCCATACATGAAGATGTAATACAGGTAACAGAGACGTATATGTCCCTGTGTGTTTCCACTGAGTTAATGTAAATGCACTTTTATTGACTTCTTCATTTATTTATTACCTTGCCACGAGAATTTCTTTTCATTGCTAAAAAAAAGTGTCCCATCAAGGGTACCAGGTGGTGCCACACCCAGTTAAGCACTCATGTTACAATGCAGGAGGACTGGGCTTCAACACCCTGGTTCCCACATGCCAGGGGAAATCTTTACAAGTGGTGCGGAAGTGCTGCAGTTGTCTCTCTCTGTGTCTCAAACTCTCTCTACCTCCCTTCCCTCTCAATTCCTGTCTATTTATTCCAGTGAATAATCAAGAAAATAGAAAGTAAAAAAAGAAAAAGGAAAAGGAAATATTCCACGACTTCAAATGGGTTAATCAGGACAATGCTTTCCTTGTTAAGATCCTCACAGCATTCCATATGCAGAAAGGCAAAGACGCCATGTATTTTTTAACCCAGTTTTTATATTTATTTATTTATTTATTTAGGTGCTTATTCATTTTTGTTATTGATGAATTAATGTTTTACATTTGACATTGACTAGGGATCTGACACCAGCGGACTCCAGTACCCCTATATGGTACTCTGCCTCTACAAAACCGATCCATTGACCTGTCCATCCATCCATCCATCCACCCATACATCTATCCATCCATTCATACATACATACATCCATCCATCCATCCATCCACCAATCAACCAAGCTAAGTACAAAAGGAGATCTCTCCTTGAATGGTGAGGAGAAACAACGATTCATAGGTAGGTTGCAAAGGCCCAGTTTGGCTGAATAGGGCAGAGGGGCTGAACCAGGGAATGTGTTGGGGCGTGTGGGTTTGGGTGGGATGAGCCGGAGACCCTGTGAGCTGGGTCACATTAGGGGCAGGCAGGGGGTGGAAGGGGTTGCGAACAGCTGTCACTGGAGAAGCATCACAAGTGCTGGAGCTGGTGAGCAGGGCACCTGGAAGAGAGGACAGACAAAGGAGAGAAGCAAAGTGCGGAGGAGAGGAGAGGGGAGAGGATGGTGAGGACAGGAGAGGACAGGAGAGGACAGGATTGGAGGGGACCTGAGAAACCTACCTGGACAAAGGCAGCATACGGACATCCAGGAAGGCAGGCAGGCATGCAGGCAGCTCTGGCCTGGGCTCCCAGGATCCCGGGCGCACCTCCACCTGTCTTCTCTTGGCTGCCAGCCCTGAGGTCCCTCGTCGGTCAGCACTGTCTTCCCATCCTTCCGTCCCTCACTGCCAGGGCCCAGGCGTCTGGGCGCTGTTGCCTGACCTAGTGGCAGGGCAGTTGGGCTGCCCAGTGCCAGTGTGGCCAGCACAGATTGCCAGGGGCTAGGACATCACAGAGGGCTTATGTGGTTGCTAGGCCATGGGGACCCCGCCCATCCAGTTGACCAGCAGCCATGACCCCCACGCTGAACTTGACCTGAGGTGTGGTGGCCAGCCACCAGAGCCAGAGCCCCAGGCCAAAGCAGGTGCTGGTCGGCCGGGCCAAGGGGCTATGTGCAGATTGGTGTGTGTCTGGGCAT
Source organism: Erinaceus europaeus (assembly GCF_950295315.1). NCBI lineage: Eukaryota > Metazoa > Chordata > Mammalia > Eulipotyphla > Erinaceidae > Erinaceus > Erinaceus europaeus. The sequence goes on along the minus strand of NW_026647124.1, from coordinate 936,747 downwards.
GGGGCTGGCATCTGACAGTCCAGGGCGGGGGACCAAGGTCCGCCAGGCCCCTGTCCCACCATGTGCACTGACACACAGTCTTGCTGACTGACTGACAGTCCCCGCCCCAGAGATACCCACACCAAGTCCCTGGGTGCCCTGAGCTGCCCCTGAGGGTTGGTGGGTGCCTGCCTGGACACATGCCTCTGTAATGGAGGCCTCTATTAATCCCGTTGCCTACTGACAGCTGCCCTCCTGCCCCTCCTCCTCCTCCTACGCCTCCTCCTCCTCCTCTTCCTACTCTTCCTCCTCCTCTTTCTCCTCCTCCTCCTCCACCCCCTCCTCCTCTTCCTCATCCTCAGATGGACTCACTCAGGGCCCTTGGCCTAGGCAAGCCAGGGCTGCTGCTCTGGCTTCTGCAGCTTCTATGCAGTGGGGGGGTGTAGGAATCTGTTCCTGTCAGTCCCTGATTCCTGGGACCTTCCATGCCTCCAGCTGCCCCCACTCTCTAGTCCTGACCCCTCCTCAAGGATGCCCCCTTTCCCCTTACCCTCTGTCCCCCAGCTCCCAACTAACATCTACTGTGTTCCTCCCTGCGCTACTTTACTGCCGCCCTGCTTCTGCCCTTCAGCCCTGAGGGCCCAGGGCCAGCCCAGCTGCCATCTCACCATCCAGCAGGGGGACCTGCCCTAATGCCCTGCCACCACACCCACACACACAGCCCTGCACACACTTCTGGGCTCCCCTGCCTGCAGCCTGCCTCTCAAACAGTCTCCTTATGCCCCCTAGCCCCCTTAGAGCCTCTGCCACGGACCCCCACAGACACCTGGGCATGAGCAGTGCAGACATGCAAACAGCTCCACTCGCCCCCACTCCAGTTGCTCCAAGGTTGTCAAGAGTCTTTTTTTCATGCTGTAGGGGAGGGAGTTGAGACAGTCCAATGTCCTGGGGAGCAAAAACTGCAAACAGTCCACCTACAATGTAACATTTGTGTCTCAGGCCGCCCAATCCCTAGTGCGCTGTGCAGACCTTTGACTGGCAAAAACACCCCATCTGAGCGTGAGATCTGGCTGGGCTAGTGGCTCTTTCTGTGGACTAAGAGACAGACAGACAGAGTTTTCAGGTTCAAAACCTATACTTGCCAGAAGATGGTCATTCACTTCGGTAAAAAAAAAAAAAAGGCTTTTTATTTTTTTTCCCCCTGCCTGGGTAACCTGTCTCCTGCCTGTTTCAATGTGAAAAAAGGGAAAAATCTTTTTTGGAGGGAAAAGGACCAAAATGCAGGCAGGTGGACTCCGTGGAAGGTGGATGGGGAGTTGCTCCTGCCCTGGCACTGGAGCCCCAGCTGCTGTTCCAGGTGCTCTCTGATAACAGAGATCTCCGTGTGTCGTGTCATGACACTGTCTCCAGGACTGACCCTCAGGATAATGAGGATTCAAAACGAGGCAGGTGATACTGCCTTCAAAAGTAAATCCAGGGAGGTTTGGCGGTATGTCAGAGGGTTAAGGGCTTGTGGCGCTCACGAATAGAGGGGACAGGTGGAAGGATTTGGGGTCTGGCCCCCAGACCGCCACCTGCAGGGGAGTCGCTTTACAGGGGGTGAAGCAGGTCTTTAGGAGCTCTATCTTTCTCTCCCACCCTGTATTTCCTCTGCTCTCTCCTTTTGTGTCTGTCAGATGCAAGGTCAGTAATAACAACAACAACAACAAAAACAATAACCACCACAGTGACCAAGCAACAAGGGCAGCGAAAGGGGAACAAATGGAGTGCAGGAGCTGTGGATTATTCGTGGCGTAGGCACTCAGCTGTGGCAATAACCCCTTGAGGCAGTCAATCCATACATGAAGATGTAATACAGGTAACAGAGACGTATATGTCCCTGTGTGTTTCCACTGAGTTAATGTAAATGCACTTTTATTGACTTCTTCATTTATTTATTACCTTGCCACGAGAATTTCTTTTCATTGCTAAAAAAAAGTGTCCCATCAAGGGTACCAGGTGGTGCCACACCCAGTTAAGCACTCATGTTACAATGCAGGAGGACTGGGCTTCAACACCCTGGTTCCCACATGCCAGGGGAAATCTTTACAAGTGGTGCGGAAGTGCTGCAGTTGTCTCTCTCTGTGTCTCAAACTCTCTCTACCTCCCTTCCCTCTCAATTCCTGTCTATTTATTCCAGTGAATAATCAAGAAAATAGAAAGTAAAAAAAGAAAAAGGAAAAGGAAATATTCCACGACTTCAAATGGGTTAATCAGGACAATGCTTTCCTTGTTAAGATCCTCACAGCATTCCATATGCAGAAAGGCAAAGACGCCATGTATTTTTTAACCCAGTTTTTATATTTATTTATTTATTTATTTAGGTGCTTATTCATTTTTGTTATTGATGAATTAATGTTTTACATTTGACATTGACTAGGGATCTGACACCAGCGGACTCCAGTACCCCTATATGGTACTCTGCCTCTACAAAACCGATCCATTGACCTGTCCATCCATCCATCCATCCACCCATACATCTATCCATCCATTCATACATACATACATCCATCCATCCATCCATCCATCCATCCATCCACCAGTCAACCAAGCTAAGTACAAAAGGAGATCTCTCCTTGAATGGTGAGGAGAAACAACGATGCATAGGTAGGTTGCAAAGGCCCAGTTTGGCTGAATAGGGCAGAGGGGCTGAACCAGGGAATGTGTTGGGGCGTGTGGGTTTGGGTGGGATGAGCCGGAGACCCTGTGAGCTGGGTCACATTAGGGGCAGGCAGGGGGTGGAAGGGGTTGCGAACAGCTGTCACTGGAGAAGCATCACAAGTGCTGGAGCTGGTGAGCAGGGCACCTGGAAGAGAGGACAGACAAAGGAGAGAAGCAAAGTGCGGAGGAGAGGAGAGGGGAGAGGATGGTGAGGACAGGAGAGGACAGGAGAGGACAGGATTAGAGGGGACCTGAGAAACCTACCTGGACAAAGGCAGCATACGGACATCCAGGAAGGCAGGCAGGCATGCAGGCAGCTCTGGCCTGGGCTCCCAGGATCCCGGGCGCACCTCCACCTGTCTTCTCTTGGCTGCCAGCCCTGAGGTCCCTCGTCGGTCAGCACTGTCTTCCCATCCTTCCGTCCCTCTGTGCCAGGGCCCAGGCGTCTGGGCGCTGTTGCCTGACCTAGTGGCAGGGCAGATGGGCTGCCCAGTGCCAGTGTGGCCAGCACAGATTGCCAGGGGCTAGGACATCACAGAGGGCTCATGTGGTTGCTAGGCCATGGGGACCCCGCCCATCCAGTTGACCAGCAGCCATGACCCCCACGCTGAACTTGACCTGAGGGGTGGTGGCCAGCCACCAGAGCCAGAGCTCCAGGCCAAAGCAGGTGCTGGTCGGCCGGGCCAAGGGCCTATGTGCAGATTGGTGTGTGTCTGGGCATGGGGCTGGCATCTGACAGTCCAGGGCGGGGGACCAAGGTCCGCCAGGCCCCTGTCCCACCATGTGCACTGACACACAGTCTTGCTGACTGACTGACAGTCCCCGCCCCAGAGATACCCACACCAAGTCCCTGGGTGCCCTGAGCTGCCCCTGAGGGTTGGTGGGTGCCTGCCTGGACACATGCCTCCGTAATGGAGGCCTCTATTAATCCCGTTGCCTACTGACAGCTGCCCTCCTGCCCCTCCTCCTCCTCCTACGCCTCCTCCTCCTCCTCTTCCTACTCTTCCTCCTCCTCTTTCTCCTCCTCCTCCTCCACCCCCTCCTCCTCTTCCTCATCCTCAGATGGACTCACTCAGGGCCCTTGGCCTAGGCAAGCCAGGGCTGCTGCTCTGGCTTCTGCAGCTTCTATCCAGTGGGGGGGTGTAGGAATCTGTTCCTGTCAGTCCCTGATTCCTGGGACCTTCCATGCCTCCAGCTGCCCCCACTCTCTAGTCCTGACCCCTCCTCAAGGATGCCCCCTTTCCCCTTACCCTCTGTCCGCCAGCTCCCAACTAACATCTACTGTGTTCCTCCCTGCGCTACTTTACTGCCACCCTGCTTCTGCCCTTCAGCCCTGAGGGCCCAGGGCCAGCCCAGCTGCCATCTCACCATCCAGCAGGGGGACCTGCCCTAACCCCCTGCCACCACACCCACACACACAGCCCTGCACACACTCCTGGGCTCCCCTGCCTGCAGCCTGCCTCTCAAACAGTCTCCTTCTGCCCCCTAGCCCCCTTACAGCCTCTGCCACGGACCCCCACAGACACCTGGGCATGAGCAGTGCAGACATGCAAACAGCTCCCCTCGCCCCCACTCCAGTTGCTCCAAGGTTGTCAAGAATCTTTTTTTCATGCTGTAGGGGAGGGAGTTGAGACAGTCCAATGTCCTGGGGAGCAAGAACTGCAAACAGTCCATCTACAATGGAACATTTGTGTCTCAGGCCGCCCAATCCCTAGTGCGCTGTGCAGACCTTTGACTGGCAAAAACACCCCATCTGAGCGTGAGATCTGGCTGGGATAGTGGCTCTTTCTGTGGACTAAGAGACAGACAGACAGAGTTTTCAGGTTCAAAACCTATACTTCCCAGAAGATGGTCATTCACTTCGGTAAAAAAAAAAAAAAAAAAAAAAGGCTTTTTATTTTTTTTCCCCCTGCCTGGGTAACCTGTCTCCTGCCTGTTTCAAAGTGAAAAAAGGGAAAAATCTTTTTTGGAGGGAAAAGGACCAAAATGCAGGCAGGTGGACTCCGTGGAAGGTGGATGGGGAGTTGCTCCTGCCCTGGCACTAGAGCCCCAGCTGCTGTTCCAGGTGCTCTCTGATAACAGAGATCTCCGTGTGTCGTGTCATGACACTGTCTCCAGGACTGACCCTCAGGATAATGAGGATTCAAAACGAGGCAGGTGATACTGCCTTCAAAAGTAAATCCAGGGAGGTTTGGCGGTATGTCAGAGGGTTAAGGGCTTGTGGCGCTCACGAATAGAGGGGACAGGTGGAAGGATTTGGGGTCTGGCCCCCAGACCGCCACCTGCAGGGGAGTCGCTTTACAGGGGGTGAAGCAGGTCTTTAGGAGCTCTATCTTTCTCTCCCACCCTGTATTTCCTCTGCTCTCTCCTTTTGTGTCTGTCAGATGCAAGGTCAGTAATAACAACAACAACAACAACAAAAACAATAACCACCACAGTGACCAAGCAACAAGGGCAGCGAAAGGGGAACAAATGGAGTGCAGGAGCTGTGGATTATTCGTGGCGTAGGCACTCAGCTGTGGCAATAACCCCTTGAGGCAGTCAATCCATACATGAAGATGTAATACAGGTAACAGAGACGTATATGTCCCTGTGTGTTTCCACTGAGTTAATGTAAATGCACTTTTATTGACTTCTTCATTTATTTATTACCTTGCCACGAGAATTTCTTTTCATTGCTAAAAAAAAGTGTCCCATCAAGGGTACCAGGTGGTGCCACACCCAGTTAAGCACTCATGTTACAATGCAGGAGGACTGGGCTTCAACACCCTGGTTCCCACATGCCAGGGGAAATCTTTACAAGTGGTGCGGAAGTGCTGCAGTTGTCTCTCTCTGTGTCTCAAACTCTCTCTACCTCCCTTCCCTCTCAATTCCTGTCTATTTATTCCAGTGAATAATCAAGAAAATAGAAAGTAAAAAAAGAAAAAGGAAAAGGAAATATTCCACGACTTCAAATGGGTTAATCAGGACAATGCTTTCCTTGTTAAGATCCTCACAGCATTCCATATGCAGAAAGGCAAAGACGCCATGTATTTTTTAACCCAGTTTTTATATTTATTTATTTATTTATTTAGGTGCTTATTCATTTTTGTTATTGATGAATTAATGTTTTACATTTGACATTGACTAGGGATCTGACACCAGCGGACTCCAGTACCCCTATATGGTACTCTGCCTCTACAAAACCGATCCATTGACCTGTCCATCCATCCATCCATCCACCCATACATCTATCCATCCATTCATACATACATCCATCCATCCATCCATCCATCCATCCATCCATCCATCCATCCATCCACCAGTCAACCAAGCTAAGTACAAAAGGAGATCTCTCCTTGAATGGTGAGGAGAAACAACGATGCATAGGTAGGTTGCAAAGGCCCAGTTTGGCTGAATAGGGCAGAGGGGCTGAACCAGGGAATGTGTTGGGGCGTGTGGGTTTGGGTGGGATGAGCCGGAGACCCTGTGAGCTGGGTCACATTAGGGGCAGGCAGGGGGTGGAAGGGGTTGCGAACAGCTGTCACTGGAGAAGCATCACAAGTGCTGGAGCTGGTGAGCAGGGCACCTGGAAGAGAGGACAGACAAAGGAGAGAAGCAAAGTGCGGAGGAGAGGAGAGGGGAGAGGATGGTGAGGACAGGAGAGGACAGGAGAGGACAGGATTAGAGGGGACCTGAGAAACCTACCTGGACAAAGGCAGCATACGGACATCCAGGAAGGCAGGCAGGCATGCAGGCAGCTCTGGCCTGGGCTCCCAGGATCCCGGGCGCACCTCCACCTGTCTTCTCTTGGCTGCCAGCCCTGAGGTCCCTCGTCGGTCAGCACTGTCTTCCCATCCTTCCGTCCCTCTGTGCCAGGGCCCAGGCGTCTGGGCGCTGTTGCCTGACCTAGTGGCAGGGCAGATGGGCTGCCCAGTGCCAGTGTGGCCAGCACAGATTGCCAGGGGCTAGGACATCACAGAGGGCTCATGTGGTTGCTAGGCCATGGGGACCCCGCCCATCCAGTTGACCAGCAGCCATGACCCCCACGCTGAACTTGACCTGAGGGGTGGTGGCCAGCCACCAGAGCCAGAGCCCCAGGCCAAAGCAGGTGCTGGTCGGCCGGGCCAAGGGGCTATGTGCAGATTGGTGTGTGTCTGGGCATGGGGCTGGCATCTGACAGTCCAGGGCGGGGGACCAAGGTCCGCCAGGCCCTTGTCCCACCATGTGCACTGACACACAGTCTTGCTGACTGACTGACAGTCCCCGCCCCAGAGATACCCACACCAAGTCCCTGGGTGCCCTGATCTGCCCCTGAGGGTTGGTGGGTGCCTGCCTGGACACATGCCTCCGTAATGGAGGCCTCTATTAATCCCGTTGCCTACTGACAGCTGCCCTCCTGCCCCTCCTCCTCCTCCTACGCCTCCTCCTCCTCCTCTTCCTACTCTTCCTCCTCCTCTTTCTCCTCCTCCTCCTCCACCCCCTCCTCCTCTTCCTCATCCTCAGATGGACTCACTCAGGGCCCTTGGCCTAGGCAAGCCAGGGCTGCTGCTCTGGCTTCTGCAGCTTCTATCCAGTGGGGGGGTGTAGGAATCTGTTCCTGTCAGTCCCTGATTCCTGGGACCTTCCATGCCTCCAGCTGCCCCCACTCTCTAGTCCTGACCCCTCCTCAAGGATGCCCCCTTTCCCCTTTCCCTCTGTCCCCCAGCTCCCAACTAACATCTACTGTGTTCCTCCCTGAGCTACTTTACTGCCACCCTGCTTCTGCCCTTCAGCCCTGAGGGCCCAGGGCCAGCCCAGCTGCCATCTCACCATCCAGCAGGGGGACCTGCCCTAACCCCCTGCCACCACACCCACACACACAGCCCTGCACACACTCCTGGGCTCCCCTGCCTGCAGCCTGCCTCTCAAACAGTCTCCTTCTGCCCCCTAGCCCCCTTACAGCCTCTGCCACGGACCCCCACAGACACCTGGGCATGAGCAGTGCAGACATGCAAACAGCTCCCCTCGCCCCCACTCCAGTTGCTCCAAGGTTGTCAAGAGTCTTTTTTTCATGCTGTAGGGGAGGGAGTTGAGACAGTCCAATGTCCTGGGGAGCAAGAACTGCAAACAGTCCATCTACAATGGAACATTTGGGTCTCAGGCCGCCCAATCCCTAGTGCGCTGTGCAGACCTTTGACTGGCAAAAACACCCCATCTGAGCGTGAGATCTGGCTGGGATAGTGGCTCTTTCTGTGGACTAAGAGACAGACAGACAGAGTTTTCAGGTTCAAAACCTATACTTCCCAGAAGATGGTCATTCACTTCGGTAAAAAAAAAAAAAAAAAAAAAAAGGCTTTTTATTTTTTTTCCCCCTGCCTGGGTAACCTGTCTCCTGCCTGTTTCAAAGTGAAAAAAGGGAAAAATCTTTTTTGGAGGGAAAAGGACCAAAATGCAGGCAGGTGGACTCCGTGGAAGGTGGATGGGGAGTTGCTCCTGCCCTGGCACTAGAGCCCCAGCTGCTGTTCCAGGTGCTCTCTGATAACAGAGATCTCCGTGTGTCGTGTCATGACACTGTCTCCAGGACTGACCCTCAGGATAATGAGGATTCAAAACGAGGCAGGTGATACTGCCTTCAAAAGTAAATCCAGGGAGGTTTGGCGGTATGTCAGAGGGTTAAGGGCTTGTGGCGCTCACGAATAGAGGGGACAGGTGGAAGGATTTGGGGTCTGGCCCCCAGACCGCCACCTGCAGGGGAGTCGCTTTACAGGGGGTGAAGCAGGTCTTTAGGAGCTCTATCTTTCTCTCCCACCCTGTATTTCCTCTGCTCTCTCCTTTTGTGTCTGTCAGATGCAAGGTCAGTAATAACAACAACAACAACAACAAAAACAATAACCACCACAGTGACCAAGCAACAAGGGCAGCGAAAGGGGAACAAATGGAGTGCAGGAGCTGTGGATTATTCGTGGCGTAGGCACTCAGCTGTGGCAATAACCCCTTGAGGCAGTCAATCCATACATGAAGATGTAATACAGGTAACAGAGACGTATATGTCCCTGTGTGTTTCCACTGAGTTAATGTAAATGCACTTTTATTGACTTCTTCATTTATTTATTACCTTGCCACGAGAATTTCTTTTCATTGCTAAAAAAAAGTGTCCCATCAAGGGTACCAGGTGGTGCCACACCCAGTTAAGCACTCATGTTACAATGCAGGAGGACTGGGCTTCAACACCCTGGTTCCCACATGCCAGGGGAAATCTTTACAAGTGGTGCGGAAGTGCTGCAGTTGTCTCTCTCTGTGTCTCAAACTCTCTCTACCTCCCTTCCCTCTCAATTCCTGTCTATTTATTCCAGTGAATAATCAAGAAAATAGAAAGTAAAAAAAGAAAAAGGAAAAGGAAATATTCCACGACTTCAAATGGGTTAATCAGGACAATGCTTTCCTTGTTAAGATCCTCACAGCATTCCATATGCAGAAAGGCAAAGACGCCATGTATTTTTTAACCCAGTTTTTATATTTATTTATTTATTTATTTAGGTGCTTATTCATTTTTGTTATTGATGAATTAATGTTTTACATTTGACATTGACTAGGGATCTGACACCAGCGGACTCCAGTACCCCTATATGGTACTCTGCCTCTACAAAACCCATCCATTGACCTGTCCATCCATCCATCCATCCACCCATACATCTATCCATCCATTCATACATACATACATACATCCATCCATCCATCCATCCATCCATCCATCCACCAGTCAACCAAGCTAAGTACAAAAGGAGATCTCTCCTTGAATGGTGAGGAGAAACAACGATGCATAGGTAGGTTGCAAAGGCCCAGTTTGGCTGAATAGGGCAGAGGGGCTGAACCAGGGAATGTGTTGGGGCGTGTGGGTTTGGGTGGGATGAGCCGGAGACCCTGTGAGCTGGGTCACATTAGGGGCAGGCAGGGGGTGGAAGGGGTTGCGAACAGCTGTCACTGGAGAAGCATCACAAGTGCTGGAGCTGGTGAGCAGGGCACCTGGAAGAGAGGACAGACAAAGGAGAGAAGCAAAGTGCGGAGGAGAGGAGAGGGGAGAGGATGGTGAGGACAGGAGAGGACAGGAGAGGACAGGATTAGAGGGGACCTGAGAAACCTACCTGGACAAAGGCAGCATACGGACATCCAGGAAGGCAGGCAGGCATGCAGGCAGCTCTGGCCTGGGCTCCCAGGATCCCGGGCGCACCTCCACCTGTCTTCTCTTGGCTGCCAGCCCTGAGGTCCCTCGTCGGTCAGCACTGTCTTCCCATCCTTCCGTCCCTCTGTGCCAGGGCCCAGGCGTCTGGGCGCTGTTGCCTGACCTAGTGGCAGGGCAGATGGGCTGCCCAGTGCCAGTGTGGCCAGCACAGATTGCCAGGGGCTAGGACATCACAGAGGGCTCATGTGGTTGCTAGGCCATGGGGACCCCACCCATCCAGTTGACCAGCAGCCATGACCCCCACGCTGAACTTGACCTGAGGGGTGGTGGCCAGCCACCAGAGCCAGAGCCCCAGGCCAAAGCAGGTGCTGGTCGGCCGGGCCAAGGGGCTATGTGCAGATTGGTGTGTGTCTGGGCATGGGGCTGGCATCTGACAGTCCAGGGCGGGGGACCAAGGTCCGCCAGGCCCCTGTCCCACCATGTGCACTGACACACAGTCTTGCTGACTGACTGACAGTCCCCGCCCCAGAGATACCCACACCAAGTCCCTGGGTGCCCTGAGCTGCCCCTGAGGGTTGGTGGGTGCCTGCCTGGACACATGCCTCCGTAATGGAGGCCTCTATTAATCCCGTTGCCTACTGACAGCTGCCCTCCTGCCCCTCCTCCTCCTCCTACGCCTCCTCCTCCTCCTCTTCCTACTCTTCCTCCTCCTCTTTCTCCTCCTCCTCCTCCACCCCCTCCTCCTCTTCCTCATCCTCAGATGGACTCACTCAGGGCCCTTGGCCTAGGCAAGCCAGGGCTGCTGCTCTGGCTTCTGCAGCTTCTATCCAGTGGGGGGGTGTAGGAATCTGTTCCTGTCAGTCCCTGATTCCTGGGACCTTCCATGCCTCCAGCTGCCCCCACTCTCTAGTCCTGACCCCTCCTCAAGGATGCCCCCTTTCCCCTTACCCTCTGTCCCCCAGCTCCCAACTAACATCTACTGTGTTCCTCCCTGCGCTACTTTACTGCCACCCTGCTTCTGCCCTTCAGCCCTGAGGGCCCAGGGCCAGCCCAGCTGCCATCTCACCACCCAGCAGGGGGACCTGCCCTAACCCCCTGCCACCACACCCACACACACAGCCCTGCACACACTCCTGGGCTCCCCTGCCTGCAGCCTGCCTCTCAAACAGTCTCCTTCTGCCCCCTAGCCCCCTTACAGCCTCTGCCACGGACCCCCACAGACACCTGGGCAAGAGCAGTGCAGACATGCAAACAGCTCCCCTCGCCCCCACTCCAGTTGCTCCAAGGTTGTCAAGAGTCTTTTTTTCATGCTGTAGGGGAGGAAGTTGAGACAGTCCAATGTCCTGGGGAGCAAGAACTGCAAACAGTCCATCTACAATGGAACATTTGTGTCTCAGGCCGCCCAATCCCTAGTGCGCTGTGCAGACCTTTGACTGGCAAAAACACCCCATCTGAGCGTGAGATCAGGCTGGGATAGTGGCTCTTTCTGTGGACTAAGAGACAGACAGACAGAGTTTTCAGGTTCAAATCCTATACTTCCCAGAAGATGGTCATTCACTTCGGTAAAAAAAAAAAAAAAAAAAAAAGGCTTTTTATTTTTTTTCCCCCTGCCTGGGTAACCTGTCTCCTGCCTGTTTCAAAGTGAAAAAAGGGAAAAATCTTTTTTGGAGGGAAAAGGACCAAAATGCAGGCAGGTGGACACCGTGGAAGGTGGATGGGGAGTTGCTCCTGCCCTGGCACTAGAGCCCCAGCTGCTGTTCCAGGTGCTCTCTGATAACAGAGATCTCCGTGTGTCGTGTCATGACACTGTCTCCAGGACTGACCCTCAGGATAATGAGGATTCAAAACGAGGCAGGTGATACTGCCTTCAAAAGTAAATCCAGGGAGGTTTGGCGGTATGTCAGAGGGTTAAGGGCTTGTGGCGCTCACGAATAGAGGGGACAGGTGGAAGGATTTGGGGTCTGGCCCCCAGACCGCCACCTGCAGGGGAGTCGCTTTACAGGGGGTGAAGCAGGTCTTTAGGAGCTCTATCTTTCTCTCCCACCCTGTATTTCCTCTGCTCTCTCCTTTTGTGTCTGTCAGATGCAAGGTCAGTAACAACAACAACAACAACAAAAACAATAACCACCACAGTGACCAAGCAACAAGGGCAGCGAAAGGGGAACAAATGGAGTGCAGGAGCTGTGGATTATTCGTGGCGTAGGCACTCAGCTGTGGCAATAACCCCTTGAGGCAGTCAATCCATACATGAAGATGTAATACAGGTAACAGAGACGTATATGTCCCTGTGTGTTTCCACTGAGTTAATGTAAATGCACTTTTATTGACTTCTTCATTTATTTATTACCTTGCCACGAGAATTTCTTTTCATTGCTAAAAAAAAGTGTCCCATCAAGGGTACCAGGTGGTGCCACACCCAGTTAAGCACTCATGTTACAATGCAGGAGGACTGGGCTTCAACACCCTGGTTCCCACATGCCAGGGGAAATCTTTACAAGTGGTGCGGAAGTGCTGCAGTTGTCTCTCTCTGTGTCTCAAACTCTCTCTACCTCCCTTCCCTCTCAATTCCTGTCTATTTATTCCAGTGAATAATCAAGAAAATAGAAAGTAAAAAAAGAAAAAGGAAAAGGAAATATTCCACGACTTCAAATGGGTTAATCAGGACAATGCTTTCCTTGTTAAGATCCTCACAGCATTCCATATGCAGAAAGGCAAAGACGCCATGTATTTTTTAACCCAGTTTTTATATTTATTTATTTATTTATTTAGGTGCTTATTCATTTTTGTTATTGATGAATTAATGTTTTACATTTGACATTGACTAGGGATCTGACACCAGCGGACTCCAGTACCCCTATATGGTACTCTGCCTCTACAAAACCGATCCATTGACCTGTCCATCCATCCATCCATCCACCCATACATCTATCCATCCATTCATCCATCCATCCATACATCCATCCAACCATCCACCAGTCAACCAAGCTAAGTACAAAAGGAGATCTCTCCTTGAATGGTGAGGAGAAACAACGATGCATAGGTAGGTTGCAAAGGCCCAGTTTGGCTGAATAGGGCAGAGGGGCTGAACCAGGGAATGTGTTGGGGCGTGTGGGTTTGGGTGGGATGAGCCGGAGACCCTGTGAGCTGGGTCACATTAGGGGCAGGCAGGGGGTGGAAGGGGTTGCGAACAGCTGTCACTGGAGAAGCATCACAAGTGCTGGAGCTGGTGAGCAGGGCACCTGGAAGAGAGGACAGACAAAGGAGAGAAGCAAAGTGCGGAGGAGAGGAGAGGGGAGAGGATGGTGAGGACAGGAGAGGACAGGAGAGGACAGGATTGGAGGGGACCTGAGAAACCTACCTGGACAAAGGCAGCATACGGACATCCAGGAAGGCAGGCAGGCATGCAGGCAGCTCTGGCCTGGGCTCCCAGGATCCCGGGCGCACCTCCACCTGTCTTCTCTTGGCTGCCAGCCCTGAGGTCCCTCTTCGGTCTGCACTGTCTTCCCATCCTTCCATCCCTCTGTGCAAGGGCCCAAGCGTCTGAGCACTGTTGCCTGACCTAGTGGCAGGGCAGTTGGGCTGCCCAGTGCCAGTGTGGCCAGCACAGATTGCCAGGGGCTAGGACATCACAGAGGGCTCATGTGGTTGCTAGGCCATGGGGACCCCGCCCATCCAGTTGACCAGCAGCCATGACCCCCACGCTGAACTTGACCTGAGGGGTGGTGGCCAGCCACCAGAGCCAGAGCCCCAGGCCAAAGGAGGTGCTGGTTGGCCGGGCCAAGGGGCTATGTGCAGATTGGTATGGGGGTGGCATCTGACAGTCCAGGGCGGGGGACCAAGGTCCGCCAGGCCCCTGTCCCACCATGTGCACTGACACACAGTCTTGCTGACTGACTGACAGTCCCCGCCCCAGAGATACCCACACCAAGTCCCTGGGTGCCCTGAGCTGCCCCTGAGGGTGGGTGGGTGCCTGCCTGGACACATGCCTCCGTAATGGAGGCCTCTATTAATCCCGTTGCCTACTGACAGCTGCCCTCCTGCCCCTCCTCCTCCTCCTACGCCTCCTCCTCCTCCTCTTCCTACTCTTCCTCCTCCTCTTTCTCCTCCTCCTCCTCCACCCCCTCCTCCTCTTCCTCATCCTCAGATGGACTCACTCAGGGCCCTTGGCCTAGGCAAGCCAGGGCTGCTGCTCTGGCTTCTGCAGCTTCTATCCAGTGGGGGGGGTGTAGGAATCTGTTCCTGTCAGTCCCTGATTCCTGGGACCTTCCATGCCTCCAGCTGCCCCCACTCTCTAGTCCTGACCCCTCCTCAAGGATGCCCCCTTTCCCCTTACCCTCTGTCCCCCAGCTCCCAACTAACATCTACTGTGTTCCTCCCTGCGCTACTTTACTGCCACCCTGCTTCTGCCCTTCAGCCCTGAGGGCCCAGGGCCAGCCCAGCTGCCATCTCACCATCCAGCAGGGGGACCTGCCCTAACCCCCTGCCACCACACCCACACACACAGCCCTGCACACACTCCTGGGCTCCCCTGCCTGCAGCCTGCCTCTCAAACAGTCTCCTTCTGCCCCCTAGCCCCCTTACAGCCTCTGCCACGGACCCCCACAGACACCTGGGCATGAGCAGTGCAGACATGCAAACAGCTCCCCTCGCCCCCACTCCAGTTGCTCCAAGGTTGTCAAGAGTCTTTTTTTCATGCTGTAGGGGAGGGAGTTGAGACAGTCCAATGTCCTGGGGAGCAAGAACTGCAAACAGTCCATCTACAATGGAACATTTGGGTCTCAGGCCGCCCAATCCCTAGTGCGCTGTGCAGACCTTTGACTGGCAAAAACACCCCATCTGAGCGTGAGATCTGGCTGGGCTAGTGGCTCTTTCTGTGGACTAAGAGACAGACAGACAGAGTTTTCAGGTTCAAAACCTATACTTCCCAGAAGATGGTCATTCACTTCGGTAAAAAAAAAAAAAAAAAAAAAAAGGCTTTTTATTTTTTTTCCCCCTGCCTGGGTAACCTGTCTCCTGCCTGTTTCAAAGTGAAAAAAGGGAAAAATCTTTTTTGGAGGGAAAAGGACCAAAATGCAGGCAGGTGGACTCCGTGGAAGGTGGATGGGGAGTTGCTCCTGCCCTGGCACTAGAGCCCCAGCTGCTGTTCCAGGTGCTCTCTGATAACAGAGATCTCCGTGTGTCGTGTCATGACACTGTCTCCAGGACTGACCCTCAGGATAATGAGGATTCAAAACGAGGCAGGTGATACTGCCTTCAAAAGTAAATCCAGGGAGGTTTGGCGGTATGTCAGAGGGTTAAGGGCTTGTGGCGCTCACGAATAGAGGGGACAGGTGGAAGGATTTGGGGTCTGGCCCCCAGACCGCCACCTGCAGGGGAGTCGCTTTACAGGGGGTGAAGCAGGTCTTTAGGAGCTCTATCTTTCTCTCCCACCCTGTATTTCCTCTGCTCTCTCCTTTTGTGTCTGTCAGATGCAAGGTCAGTAACAACAACAACAACAACAAAAACAATAACCACCACAGTGACCAAGCAACAAGGGCAGCGAAAGGGGAACAAATGGAGTGCAGGAGCTGTGGATTATTCGTGGCGTAGGCACTCAGCTGTGGCAATAACCCCTTGAGGCAATCAATCCATACATGAAGATGTAATACAGGTAACAGAGACGTATATGTCCCTGTGTGTTTCCACTGAGTTAATGTAAATGCACTTTTATTGACTTCTTCATTTATTTATTACCTTGCCACGAGAATTTCTTTTCATTGCTAAAAAAAAGTGTCCCATCAAGGGTACCAGGTGGTGCCACACCCAGTTAAGCACTCATGTTACAATGCAGGAGGACTGGGCTTCAACACCCTGGTTCCCACATGCCAGGGGAAATCTTTACAAGTGGTGCGGAAGTGCTGCAGTTGTCTCTCTCTGTGTCTCAAACTCTCTCTACCTCCCTTCCCTCTCAATTCCTGTCTATTTATTCCAGTGAATAATCAAGAAAATAGAAAGTAAAAAAAGAAAAAGGAAAAGGAAATATTCCACGACTTCAAATGGGTTAATCAGGACAATGCTTTCCTTGTTAAGATCCTCACAGCATTCCATATGCAGAAAGGCAAAGACGCCATGTATTTTTTAACCCAGTTTTTATATTTATTTATTTATTTATTTAGGTGCTTATTCATTTTTGTTATTGATGAATTAATGTTTTACATTTGACATTGACTAGGGATCTGACACCAGCGGACTCCAGTACCCCTATATGGTACTCTGCCTCTACAAAACCGATCCATTGACCTGTCCATCCATCCATCCATCCACCCATACATATATCCATCCATTCATACATCCATCCATCCATCCATCCATCCATCCACCAGTCAACCAAGCTAAGTACAAAAGGAGATCTCTCCTTGAATGGTGAGGAGAAACAACGATGCATAGGTAGGTTGCAAAGGCCCAGTTTGGCTGAATAGGGCAGAGGGGCTGAACCAGGGAATGTGTTGGGGCGTGTGGGTTTGGGTGGGATGAGCCGGAGACCCTGTGAGCTGGGTCACATTAGGGGCAGGCAGGGGGTGGAAGGGGTTGCGAACAGCTGTCACTGGAGAAGCATCACAAGTGCTGGAGCTGGTGAGCAGGGCACCTGGAAGAGAGGACAGACAAAGGAGAGAAGCAAAGTGCGGAGGAGAGGAGAGGGGAGAGGATGGTGAGGACAGGAGAGGACAGGAGAGGACAGGATTGGAGGGGACCTGAGAAACCTACCTGGACAAAGGCAGCATACGGACATCCAGGAAGGCAGGCAGGCATGCAGGCAGCTCTGGCCTGGGCTCCCAGGATCCCGGGCGCACCTCCACCTGTCTTCTCTTGGCTGCCAGCCCTGAGGTCCCTCTTCGGTCTGCACTGTCTTCCCATCCTTCCATCCCTCTGTGCAAGGGCCCAAGCGTCTGAGCACTGTTGCCTGACCTAGTGGCAGGGCAGTTGGGCTGCCCAGTGCCAGTGTGGCCAGCACAGATTGCCAGGGGCTAGGACATCACAGAGGGCTCATGTGGTTGCTAGGCCATGGGGACCCCGCCCATCCAGTTGACCAGCAGCCATGACCCCCACGCTGAACTTGACCTGAGGGGTGGTGGCCAGCCACCAGAGCCAGAGCCCCAGGCCAAAGCAGGTGCTGGTCGGCCGGGCCAAGGGGCTATGTGCAGATTGGTATGGGGCTGGCATCTGACAGTCCAGGGCGGGGGACCAAGGTCCGCCAGGCCCCTGTCCCACCATGTGCACTGACACACAGTCTTGCTGACTGACTGACAGTCCCCGCCCCAGAGATACCCACACCAAGTCCCTGGGTGCCCTGAGCTGCCCCTGAGGGTTGGTGGGTGCCTGCCTGGACACATGCCTCCGTAATGGAGGCCTCTATTAATCCCGTTGCCTACTGACAGCTGCCCTCCTGCCCCTCCTCCTCCTCCTACGCCTCCTCCTCCTCCTCTTCCTACTCTTCCTCCTCCTCTTTCTCCTCCTCCTCCTCCACCCCCTCCTCCTCTTCCTCATCCTCAGATGGACTCACTCAGGGCCCTTGGCCTAGGCAAGCCAGGGCTGCTGCTCTGGCTTCTGCAGCTTCTATCCAGGGGGGGGGTGTAGGAATCTGTTCCTGTCAGTCCCTGATTCCTGGGACCTTCCATGCCTCCAGCTGCCCCCACTCTCTAGTCCTGACCCCTCCTCAAGGATGCCCCCTTTCCCCTTACCCTCTGTCCCCCAGCTCCCAACTAACATCTACTGTGTTCCTCCCTGCGCTACTTTACTGCCACCCTGCTTCTGCCCTTCAGCCCTGAGGGCCCAGGGCCAGCCCAGCTGCCATCTCACCATCCAGCAGGGGGACCTGCCCTAACCCCCTGCCACCACACCCACACACACAGCCCTGCACACACTCCTGGGCTCCCCTGCCTGCAGCCTGCCTCTCAAACAGTCTCCTTCTGCCCCCTAGCCCCCTTACAGCCTCTGCCACGGACCCCCACAGACACCTGGGCATGAGCAGTGCAGACATGCAAACAGCTCCCCTCGCCCCCACTCCAGTTGCTCCAAGGTTGTCAAGAGTCTTTTTTTCATGCTGTAGGGGAGGGAGTTGAGACAGTCCAATGTCCTGGGGAGCAAGAACTGCAAACAGTCCATCTACAATGGAACATTTGGGTCTCAGGCCGCCCAATCCCTAGTGCGCTGTGCAGACCTTTGACTGGCAAAAACACCCCATCTGAGCGTGAGATCTGGCTGGGCTTGTGGCTCTTTCTGTGGACTAAGAGACAGACAGACAGAGTTTTCAGGTTCAAAACCTATACTTCCCAGAAGATGGTCATTCACTTCGGTAAAAAAAAAAAAAAAAAAAAAAAAAAGGCTTTTTATTTTTTTTCCCCCTGCCTGGGTAACCTGTCTCCTGCCTGTTTCAAAGTGAAAAAAGGGAAAAATCTTTTTTGGAGGGAAAAGGACCAAAATGCTGGCAGGTGGACTCCGTGGAAGGTGGATGGGGAGTTGCTCCTGCCCTGGCACTAGAGCCCCAGCTGCTGTTCCAGGTGCTCTCTGATAACAGAGATCTCCGTGTGTCGTGTCATGACACTGTCTCCAGGACTGACCCTCAGGATAATGAGGATTCAAAACGAGGCAGGTGATACTGCCTTCAAAAGTAAATCCAGGGAGGTTTGGCGGTATGTCAGAGGGTTAAGGGCTTGTGGCGCTCACGAATAGAGGGGACAGGTGGAAGGATTTGGGGTCTGGCCCCCAGACCGCCACCTGCAGGGGAGTCGCTTTACAGGGGGTGAAGCAGGTCTTTAGGAGCTCTATCTTTCTCTCCCACCCTGTATTTCCTCTGCTCTCTCCTTTTGTGTCTGTCAGATGCAAGGTCAGTAACAACAACAACAACAACAAAAACAATAACCACCACAGTGACCAAGCAACAAGGGCAGCGAAAGGGGAACAAATGGAGTGCAGGAGCTGTGGATTATTCGTGGCGTAGGCACTCAGCTGTGGCAATAACCCCTTGAGGCAATCAATCCATACATGAAGATGTAATACAGGTAACAGAGACGTATATGTCCCTGTGTGTTTCCACTGAGTTAATGTAAATGCACTTTTATTGACTTCTTCATTTATTTATTACCTTGCCACGAGAATTTCTTTTCATTGCTAAAAAAAAGTGTCCCATCAAGGGTACCAGGTGGTGCCACACCCAGTTAAGCACTCATGTTACAATGCAGGAGGACTGGGCTTCAACACCCTGGTTCCCACATGCCAGGGGAAATCTTTACAAGTGGTGCGGAAGTGCTGCAGTTGTCTCTCTCTGTGTCTCAAACTCTCTCTACCTCCCTTCCCTCTCAATTCCTGTCTATTTATTCCAGTGAATAATCAAGAAAATAGAAAGTAAAAAAAGAAAAAGGAAAAGGAAATATTCCACGACTTCAAATGGGTTAATCAGGACAATGCTTTCCTTGTTAAGATCCTCACAGCATTCCATATGCAGAAAGGCAAAGACGCCATGTATTTTTTAACCCAGTTTTTATATTTATTTATTTATTTATTTAGGTGCTTATTCATTTTTGTTATTGATGAATTAATGTTTTACATTTGACATTGACTAGGGATCTGACACCAGCGGACTCCAGTACCCCTATATGGTACTCTGCCTCTACAAAACCGATCCATTGACCTGTCCATCCATCCATCCATCCACCCATACATATATCCATCCATTCATACATACATACATCCATCCATCCA
Source organism: Erinaceus europaeus (assembly GCF_950295315.1). Taxonomy (NCBI): domain Eukaryota; kingdom Metazoa; phylum Chordata; class Mammalia; order Eulipotyphla; family Erinaceidae; genus Erinaceus; species Erinaceus europaeus. The sequence continues at coordinate 917,189 of NW_026647124.1, read as the reverse complement.
TCCATCCACCAGTCAACCAAGCTAAGTACAAAAGGAGATCTCTCCTTGAATGGTGAGGAGAAACAACGATGCATAGGTAGGTTGCAAAGGCCCAGTTTGGCTGAATAGGGCAGAGGGGCTGAACCAGGGAATGTGTTGGGGCGTGTGGGTTTGGGTGGGATGAGCCGGAGACCCTGTGAGCTGGGTCACATTAGGGGCAGGCAGGGGGTGGAAGGGGTTGCGAACAGCTGTCACTGGAGAAGCATCACAAGTGCTGGAGCTGGTGAGCAGGGCACCTGGAAGAGAGGACAGACAAAGGAGAGAAGCAAAGTGCGGAGGAGAGGAGAGGGGAGAGGATGGTGAGGACAGGAGAGGACAGGAGAGGACAGGATTAGAGGGGACCTGAGAAACCTACCTGGACAAAGGCAGCATACGGACATCCAGGAAGGCAGGCAGGCATGCAGGCAGCTCTGGCCTGGGCTCCCAGGATCCCGGGCGCACCTCCACCTGTCTTCTCTTGGCTGCCAGCCCTGAGGTCCCTCGTCGGTCAGCACTGTCTTCCCATCCTTCCGTCCCTCTGTGCCAGGGCCCAGGCGTCTGGGCGCTGTTGCCTGACCTAGTGGCAGGGCAGATGGGCTGCCCAGTGCCAGTGTGGCCAGCACAGATTGCCAGGGGCTAGGACATCACAGAGGGCTCATGTGGTTGCTAGGCCATGGGGACCCCACCCATCCAGTTGACCAGCAGCCATGACCCCCACGCTGAACTTGACCTGAGGGGTGGTGGCCAGCCACCAGAGCCAGAGCCCCAGGCCAAAGCAGGTGCTGGTCGGCCGGGCCAAGGGGCTATGTGCAGATTGGTGTGTGTCTGGGCATGGGGCTGGCATCTGACAGTCCAGGGCGGGGGACCAAGGTCCGCCAGGCCCCTGTCCCACCATGTGCACTGACACACAGTCTTGCTGACTGACTGACAGTCCCCGCCCCAGAGATACCCACACCAAGTCCCTGGGTGCCCTGAGCTGCCCCTGAGGGTTGGTGGGTGCCTGCCTGGACACATGCCTCCGTAATGGAGGCCTCTATTAATCCCGTTGCCTACTGACAGCTGCCCTCCTGCCCCTCCTCCTCCTCCTACGCCTCCTCCTCCTCCTCTTCCTACTCTTCCTCCTCCTCTTTCTCCTCCTCCTCCTCCACCCCCTCCTCCTCTTCCTCATCCTCAGATGGACTCACTCAGGGCCCTTGGCCTAGGCAAGCCAGGGCTGCTGCTCTGGCTTCTGCAGCTTCTATCCAGTGGGGGGGTGTAGGAATCTGTTCCTGTCAGTCCCTGATTCCTGGGACCTTCCATGCCTCCAGCTGCCCCCACTCTCTAGTCCTGACCCCTCCTCAAGGATGCCCCCTTTCCCCTTACCCTCTGTCCCCCAGCTCCCAACTAACATCTACTGTGTTCCTCCCTGCGCTACTTTACTGCCACCCTGCTTCTGCCCTTCAGCCCTGAGGGCCCAGGGCCAGCCCAGCTGCCATCTCACCACCCAGCAGGGGGACCTGCCCTAACCCCCTGCCACCACACCCACACACACAGCCCTGCACACACTCCTGGGCTCCCCTGCCTGCAGCCTGCCTCTCAAACAGTCTCCTTCTGCCCCCTAGCCCCCTTACAGCCTCTGCCACGGACCCCCACAGACACCTGGGCAAGAGCAGTGCAGACATGCAAACAGCTCCCCTCGCCCCCACTCCAGTTGCTCCAAGGTTGTCAAGAGTCTTTTTTTCATGCTGTAGGGGAGGAAGTTGAGACAGTCCAATGTCCTGGGGAGCAAGAACTGCAAACAGTCCATCTACAATGGAACATTTGTGTCTCAGGCCGCCCAATCCCTAGTGCGCTGTGCAGACCTTTGACTGGCAAAAACACCCCATCTGAGCGTGAGATCAGGCTGGGATAGTGGCTCTTTCTGTGGACTAAGAGACAGACAGACAGAGTTTTCAGGTTCAAATCCTATACTTCCCAGAAGATGGTCATTCACTTCGGTAAAAAAAAAAAAAAAAAAAAAAGGCTTTTTATTTTTTTTCCCCCTGCCTGGGTAACCTGTCTCCTGCCTGTTTCAAAGTGAAAAAAGGGAAAAATCTTTTTTGGAGGGAAAAGGACCAAAATGCAGGCAGGTGGACACCGTGGAAGGTGGATGGGGAGTTGCTCCTGCCCTGGCACTAGAGCCCCAGCTGCTGTTCCAGGTGCTCTCTGATAACAGAGATCTCCGTGTGTCGTGTCATGACACTGTCTCCAGGACTGACCCTCAGGATAATGAGGATTCAAAACGAGGCAGGTGATACTGCCTTCAAAAGTAAATCCAGGGAGGTTTGGCGGTATGTCAGAGGGTTAAGGGCTTGTGGCGCTCACGAATAGAGGGGACAGGTGGAAGGATTTGGGGTCTGGCCCCCAGACCGCCACCTGCAGGGGAGTCGCTTTACAGGGGGTGAAGCAGGTCTTTAGGAGCTCTATCTTTCTCTCCCACCCTGTATTTCCTCTGCTCTCTCCTTTTGTGTCTGTCAGATGCAAGGTCAGTAACAACAACAACAACAACAAAAACAATAACCACCACAGTGACCAAGCAACAAGGGCAGCGAAAGGGGAACAAATGGAGTGCAGGAGCTGTGGATTATTCGTGGCGTAGGCACTCAGCTGTGGCAATAACCCCTTGAGGCAGTCAATCCATACATGAAGATGTAATACAGGTAACAGAGACGTATATGTCCCTGTGTGTTTCCACTGAGTTAATGTAAATGCACTTTTATTGACTTCTTCATTTATTTATTACCTTGCCACGAGAATTTCTTTTCATTGCTAAAAAAAAGTGTCCCATCAAGGGTACCAGGTGGTGCCACACCCAGTTAAGCACTCATGTTACAATGCAGGAGGACTGGGCTTCAACACCCTGGTTCCCACATGCCAGGGGAAATCTTTACAAGTGGTGCGGAAGTGCTGCAGTTGTCTCTCTCTGTGTCTCAAACTCTCTCTACCTCCCTTCCCTCTCAATTCCTGTCTATTTATTCCAGTGAATAATCAAGAAAATAGAAAGTAAAAAAAGAAAAAGGAAAAGGAAATATTCCACGACTTCAAATGGGTTAATCAGGACAATGCTTTCCTTGTTAAGATCCTCACAGCATTCCATATGCAGAAAGGCAAAGACGCCATGTATTTTTTAACCCAGTTTTTATATTTATTTATTTATTTATTTAGGTGCTTATTCATTTTTGTTATTGATGAATTAATGTTTTACATTTGACATTGACTAGGGATCTGACACCAGCGGACTCCAGTACCCCTATATGGTACTCTGCCTCTACAAAACCGATCCATTGACCTGTCCATCCATCCATCCATCCACCCATACATCTATCCATCCATTCATCCATCCATCCATACATCCATCCAACCATCCACCAGTCAACCAAGCTAAGTACAAAAGGAGATCTCTCCTTGAATGGTGAGGAGAAACAACGATGCATAGGTAGGTTGCAAAGGCCCAGTTTGGCTGAATAGGGCAGAGGGGCTGAACCAGGGAATGTGTTGGGGCGTGTGGGTTTGGGTGGGATGAGCCGGAGACCCTGTGAGCTGGGTCACATTAGGGGCAGGCAGGGGGTGGAAGGGGTTGCGAACAGCTGTCACTGGAGAAGCATCACAAGTGCTGGAGCTGGTGAGCAGGGCACCTGGAAGAGAGGACAGACAAAGGAGAGAAGCAAAGTGCGGAGGAGAGGAGAGGGGAGAGGATGGTGAGGACAGGAGAGGACAGGAGAGGACAGGATTGGAGGGGACCTGAGAAACCTACCTGGACAAAGGCAGCATACGGACATCCAGGAAGGCAGGCAGGCATGCAGGCAGCTCTGGCCTGGGCTCCCAGGATCCCGGGCGCACCTCCACCTGTCTTCTCTTGGCTGCCAGCCCTGAGGTCCCTCTTCGGTCTGCACTGTCTTCCCATCCTTCCATCCCTCTGTGCAAGGGCCCAAGCGTCTGAGCACTGTTGCCTGACCTAGTGGCAGGGCAGTTGGGCTGCCCAGTGCCAGTGTGGCCAGCACAGATTGCCAGGGGCTAGGACATCACAGAGGGCTCATGTGGTTGCTAGGCCATGGGGACCCCGCCCATCCAGTTGACCAGCAGCCATGACCCCCACGCTGAACTTGACCTGAGGGGTGGTGGCCAGCCACCAGAGCCAGAGCCCCAGGCCAAAGGAGGTGCTGGTTGGCCGGGCCAAGGGGCTATGTGCAGATTGGTATGGGGGTGGCATCTGACAGTCCAGGGCGGGGGACCAAGGTCCGCCAGGCCCCTGTCCCACCATGTGCACTGACACACAGTCTTGCTGACTGACTGACAGTCCCCGCCCCAGAGATACCCACACCAAGTCCCTGGGTGCCCTGAGCTGCCCCTGAGGGTGGGTGGGTGCCTGCCTGGACACATGCCTCCGTAATGGAGGCCTCTATTAATCCCGTTGCCTACTGACAGCTGCCCTCCTGCCCCTCCTCCTCCTCCTACGCCTCCTCCTCCTCCTCTTCCTACTCTTCCTCCTCCTCTTTCTCCTCCTCCTCCTCCACCCCCTCCTCCTCTTCCTCATCCTCAGATGGACTCACTCAGGGCCCTTGGCCTAGGCAAGCCAGGGCTGCTGCTCTGGCTTCTGCAGCTTCTATCCAGTGGGGGGGGTGTAGGAATCTGTTCCTGTCAGTCCCTGATTCCTGGGACCTTCCATGCCTCCAGCTGCCCCCACTCTCTAGTCCTGACCCCTCCTCAAGGATGCCCCCTTTCCCCTTACCCTCTGTCCCCCAGCTCCCAACTAACATCTACTGTGTTCCTCCCTGCGCTACTTTACTGCCACCCTGCTTCTGCCCTTCAGCCCTGAGGGCCCAGGGCCAGCCCAGCTGCCATCTCACCATCCAGCAGGGGGACCTGCCCTAACCCCCTGCCACCACACCCACACACACAGCCCTGCACACACTCCTGGGCTCCCCTGCCTGCAGCCTGCCTCTCAAACAGTCTCCTTCTGCCCCCTAGCCCCCTTACAGCCTCTGCCACGGACCCCCACAGACACCTGGGCATGAGCAGTGCAGACATGCAAACAGCTCCCCTCGCCCCCACTCCAGTTGCTCCAAGGTTGTCAAGAGTCTTTTTTTCATGCTGTAGGGGAGGGAGTTGAGACAGTCCAATGTCCTGGGGAGCAAGAACTGCAAACAGTCCATCTACAATGGAACATTTGGGTCTCAGGCCGCCCAATCCCTAGTGCGCTGTGCAGACCTTTGACTGGCAAAAACACCCCATCTGAGCGTGAGATCTGGCTGGGCTAGTGGCTCTTTCTGTGGACTAAGAGACAGACAGACAGAGTTTTCAGGTTCAAAACCTATACTTCCCAGAAGATGGTCATTCACTTCGGTAAAAAAAAAAAAAAAAAAAAAAAGGCTTTTTATTTTTTTTCCCCCTGCCTGGGTAACCTGTCTCCTGCCTGTTTCAAAGTGAAAAAAGGGAAAAATCTTTTTTGGAGGGAAAAGGACCAAAATGCAGGCAGGTGGACTCCGTGGAAGGTGGATGGGGAGTTGCTCCTGCCCTGGCACTAGAGCCCCAGCTGCTGTTCCAGGTGCTCTCTGATAACAGAGATCTCCGTGTGTCGTGTCATGACACTGTCTCCAGGACTGACCCTCAGGATAATGAGGATTCAAAACGAGGCAGGTGATACTGCCTTCAAAAGTAAATCCAGGGAGGTTTGGCGGTATGTCAGAGGGTTAAGGGCTTGTGGCGCTCACGAATAGAGGGGACAGGTGGAAGGATTTGGGGTCTGGCCCCCAGACCGCCACCTGCAGGGGAGTCGCTTTACAGGGGGTGAAGCAGGTCTTTAGGAGCTCTATCTTTCTCTCCCACCCTGTATTTCCTCTGCTCTCTCCTTTTGTGTCTGTCAGATGCAAGGTCAGTAACAACAACAACAACAACAAAAACAATAACCACCACAGTGACCAAGCAACAAGGGCAGCGAAAGGGGAACAAATGGAGTGCAGGAGCTGTGGATTATTCGTGGCGTAGGCACTCAGCTGTGGCAATAACCCCTTGAGGCAATCAATCCATACATGAAGATGTAATACAGGTAACAGAGACGTATATGTCCCTGTGTGTTTCCACTGAGTTAATGTAAATGCACTTTTATTGACTTCTTCATTTATTTATTACCTTGCCACGAGAATTTCTTTTCATTGCTAAAAAAAAGTGTCCCATCAAGGGTACCAGGTGGTGCCACACCCAGTTAAGCACTCATGTTACAATGCAGGAGGACTGGGCTTCAACACCCTGGTTCCCACATGCCAGGGGAAATCTTTACAAGTGGTGCGGAAGTGCTGCAGTTGTCTCTCTCTGTGTCTCAAACTCTCTCTACCTCCCTTCCCTCTCAATTCCTGTCTATTTATTCCAGTGAATAATCAAGAAAATAGAAAGTAAAAAAAGAAAAAGGAAAAGGAAATATTCCACGACTTCAAATGGGTTAATCAGGACAATGCTTTCCTTGTTAAGATCCTCACAGCATTCCATATGCAGAAAGGCAAAGACGCCATGTATTTTTTAACCCAGTTTTTATATTTATTTATTTATTTATTTAGGTGCTTATTCATTTTTGTTATTGATGAATTAATGTTTTACATTTGACATTGACTAGGGATCTGACACCAGCGGACTCCAGTACCCCTATATGGTACTCTGCCTCTACAAAACCGATCCATTGACCTGTCCATCCATCCATCCATCCACCCATACATATATCCATCCATTCATACATCCATCCATCCATCCATCCATCCATCCACCAGTCAACCAAGCTAAGTACAAAAGGAGATCTCTCCTTGAATGGTGAGGAGAAACAACGATGCATAGGTAGGTTGCAAAGGCCCAGTTTGGCTGAATAGGGCAGAGGGGCTGAACCAGGGAATGTGTTGGGGCGTGTGGGTTTGGGTGGGATGAGCCGGAGACCCTGTGAGCTGGGTCACATTAGGGGCAGGCAGGGGGTGGAAGGGGTTGCGAACAGCTGTCACTGGAGAAGCATCACAAGTGCTGGAGCTGGTGAGCAGGGCACCTGGAAGAGAGGACAGACAAAGGAGAGAAGCAAAGTGCGGAGGAGAGGAGAGGGGAGAGGATGGTGAGGACAGGAGAGGACAGGAGAGGACAGGATTGGAGGGGACCTGAGAAACCTACCTGGACAAAGGCAGCATACGGACATCCAGGAAGGCAGGCAGGCATGCAGGCAGCTCTGGCCTGGGCTCCCAGGATCCCGGGCGCACCTCCACCTGTCTTCTCTTGGCTGCCAGCCCTGAGGTCCCTCTTCGGTCTGCACTGTCTTCCCATCCTTCCATCCCTCTGTGCAAGGGCCCAAGCGTCTGAGCACTGTTGCCTGACCTAGTGGCAGGGCAGTTGGGCTGCCCAGTGCCAGTGTGGCCAGCACAGATTGCCAGGGGCTAGGACATCACAGAGGGCTCATGTGGTTGCTAGGCCATGGGGACCCCGCCCATCCAGTTGACCAGCAGCCATGACCCCCACGCTGAACTTGACCTGAGGGGTGGTGGCCAGCCACCAGAGCCAGAGCCCCAGGCCAAAGCAGGTGCTGGTCGGCCGGGCCAAGGGGCTATGTGCAGATTGGTATGGGGCTGGCATCTGACAGTCCAGGGCGGGGGACCAAGGTCCGCCAGGCCCCTGTCCCACCATGTGCACTGACACACAGTCTTGCTGACTGACTGACAGTCCCCGCCCCAGAGATACCCACACCAAGTCCCTGGGTGCCCTGAGCTGCCCCTGAGGGTTGGTGGGTGCCTGCCTGGACACATGCCTCCGTAATGGAGGCCTCTATTAATCCCGTTGCCTACTGACAGCTGCCCTCCTGCCCCTCCTCCTCCTCCTACGCCTCCTCCTCCTCCTCTTCCTACTCTTCCTCCTCCTCTTTCTCCTCCTCCTCCTCCACCCCCTCCTCCTCTTCCTCATCCTCAGATGGACTCACTCAGGGCCCTTGGCCTAGGCAAGCCAGGGCTGCTGCTCTGGCTTCTGCAGCTTCTATCCAGGGGGGGGGTGTAGGAATCTGTTCCTGTCAGTCCCTGATTCCTGGGACCTTCCATGCCTCCAGCTGCCCCCACTCTCTAGTCCTGACCCCTCCTCAAGGATGCCCCCTTTCCCCTTACCCTCTGTCCCCCAGCTCCCAACTAACATCTACTGTGTTCCTCCCTGCGCTACTTTACTGCCACCCTGCTTCTGCCCTTCAGCCCTGAGGGCCCAGGGCCAGCCCAGCTGCCATCTCACCATCCAGCAGGGGGACCTGCCCTAACCCCCTGCCACCACACCCACACACACAGCCCTGCACACACTCCTGGGCTCCCCTGCCTGCAGCCTGCCTCTCAAACAGTCTCCTTCTGCCCCCTAGCCCCCTTACAGCCTCTGCCACGGACCCCCACAGACACCTGGGCATGAGCAGTGCAGACATGCAAACAGCTCCCCTCGCCCCCACTCCAGTTGCTCCAAGGTTGTCAAGAGTCTTTTTTTCATGCTGTAGGGGAGGGAGTTGAGACAGTCCAATGTCCTGGGGAGCAAGAACTGCAAACAGTCCATCTACAATGGAACATTTGGGTCTCAGGCCGCCCAATCCCTAGTGCGCTGTGCAGACCTTTGACTGGCAAAAACACCCCATCTGAGCGTGAGATCTGGCTGGGCTTGTGGCTCTTTCTGTGGACTAAGAGACAGACAGACAGAGTTTTCAGGTTCAAAACCTATACTTCCCAGAAGATGGTCATTCACTTCGGTAAAAAAAAAAAAAAAAAAAAAAAAAAGGCTTTTTATTTTTTTTCCCCCTGCCTGGGTAACCTGTCTCCTGCCTGTTTCAAAGTGAAAAAAGGGAAAAATCTTTTTTGGAGGGAAAAGGACCAAAATGCTGGCAGGTGGACTCCGTGGAAGGTGGATGGGGAGTTGCTCCTGCCCTGGCACTAGAGCCCCAGCTGCTGTTCCAGGTGCTCTCTGATAACAGAGATCTCCGTGTGTCGTGTCATGACACTGTCTCCAGGACTGACCCTCAGGATAATGAGGATTCAAAACGAGGCAGGTGATACTGCCTTCAAAAGTAAATCCAGGGAGGTTTGGCGGTATGTCAGAGGGTTAAGGGCTTGTGGCGCTCACGAATAGAGGGGACAGGTGGAAGGATTTGGGGTCTGGCCCCCAGACCGCCACCTGCAGGGGAGTCGCTTTACAGGGGGTGAAGCAGGTCTTTAGGAGCTCTATCTTTCTCTCCCACCCTGTATTTCCTCTGCTCTCTCCTTTTGTGTCTGTCAGATGCAAGGTCAGTAACAACAACAACAACAACAAAAACAATAACCACCACAGTGACCAAGCAACAAGGGCAGCGAAAGGGGAACAAATGGAGTGCAGGAGCTGTGGATTATTCGTGGCGTAGGCACTCAGCTGTGGCAATAACCCCTTGAGGCAATCAATCCATACATGAAGATGTAATACAGGTAACAGAGACGTATATGTCCCTGTGTGTTTCCACTGAGTTAATGTAAATGCACTTTTATTGACTTCTTCATTTATTTATTACCTTGCCACGAGAATTTCTTTTCATTGCTAAAAAAAAGTGTCCCATCAAGGGTACCAGGTGGTGCCACACCCAGTTAAGCACTCATGTTACAATGCAGGAGGACTGGGCTTCAACACCCTGGTTCCCACATGCCAGGGGAAATCTTTACAAGTGGTGCGGAAGTGCTGCAGTTGTCTCTCTCTGTGTCTCAAACTCTCTCTACCTCCCTTCCCTCTCAATTCCTGTCTATTTATTCCAGTGAATAATCAAGAAAATAGAAAGTAAAAAAAGAAAAAGGAAAAGGAAATATTCCACGACTTCAAATGGGTTAATCAGGACAATGCTTTCCTTGTTAAGATCCTCACAGCATTCCATATGCAGAAAGGCAAAGACGCCATGTATTTTTTAACCCAGTTTTTATATTTATTTATTTATTTATTTAGGTGCTTATTCATTTTTGTTATTGATGAATTAATGTTTTACATTTGACATTGACTAGGGATCTGACACCAGCGGACTCCAGTACCCCTATATGGTACTCTGCCTCTACAAAACCGATCCATTGACCTGTCCATCCATCCATCCATCCACCCATACATATATCCATCCATTCATACATACATACATCCATCCATCCATCCATCCACCAGTCAACCAAGCTAAGTACAAAAGGAGATCTCTCCTTGAATGGTGAGGAGAAACAACGATGCATAGGTAGGTTGCAAAGGCCCAGTTTGGCTGAATAGGGCAGAGGGGCTGAACCAGGGAATGTGTTGGGGCGTGTGGGTTTGGGTGGGATGAGCCGGAGACCCTGTGAGCTGGGTCACATTAGGGGCAGGCAGGGGGTGGAAGGGGTTGCGAACAGCTGTCACTGGAGAAGCATCACAAGTGCTGGAGCTGGTGAGCAGGGCACCTGGAAGAGAGGACAGACAAAGGAGAGAAGCAAAGTGCGGAGGAGAGGAGAGGGGAGAGGATGGTGAGGACAGGAGAGGACAGGAGAGGACAGGATTGGAGGGGACCTGAGAAACCTACCTGGACAAAGGCAGCATACGGACATCCAGGAAGGCAGGCAGGCATGCAGGCAGCTCTGGCCTGGGCTCCCAGGATCCCGGGCGCACCTCCACCTGTCTTCTCTTGGCTGCCAGCCCTGAGGTCCCTCTTCGGTCTGCACTGTCTTCCCATCCTTCCATCCCTCTGTGCAAGGGCCCAAGCGTCTGAGCACTGTTGCCTGACCTAGAGGCAGGGCAGTTGGGCTGCCCAGTGCCAGTGTGGCCAGCACAGATTGCCAGGGGCTAGGACATCACAGAGGGCTCATGTGGTTGCTAGGCCATGGGGACCCCGCCCATCCAGTTGACCAGCAGCCATGACCCCCACGCTGAACTTGACCTGAGGGGTGGTGGCCAGCCACCAGAGCCAGAGCCCCAGGCCAAAGCAGGTGCTGGTCGGCCGGGCCAAGGGGCTATGTGCAGATTGGTATGGGGCTGGCATCTGACAGTCCAGGGCGGGGGACCAAGGTCCGCCAGGCCCCTGTCCCACCATGTGCACTGACACACAGTCTTGCTGACTGACTGACAGTCCCCGCCCCAGAGATACCCACACCAAGTCCCTGGGTGCCCTGAGCTGCCCCTGAGGGTTGGTGGGTGCCTGCCTGGACACATGCCTCCGTAATGGAGGCCTCTATTAATCCCGTTGCCTACTGACAGCTGCCCTCCTGCCCCTCCTCCTCCTCCTACGCCTCCTCCTCCTCCTCTTCCTACTCTTCCTCCTCCTCTTTCTCCTCCTCCTCCTCCACCCCCTCCTCCTCTTCCTCATCCTCAGATGGACTCACTCAGGGCCCTTGGCCTAGGCAAGCCAGGGCTGCTGCTCTGGCTTCTGCAGCTTCTATCCAGGGGGGGGGTGTAGGAATCTGTTCCTGTCAGTCCCTGATTCCTGGGACCTTCCATGCCTCCAGCTGCCCCCACTCTCTAGTCCTGACCCCTCCTCAAGGATGCCCCCTTTCCCCTTACCCTCTGTCCCCCAGCTCCCAACTAACATCTACTGTGTTCCTCCCTGCGCTACTTTACTGCCACCCTGCTTCTGCCCTTCAGCCCTGAGGGCCCAGGGCCAGCCCAGCTGCCATCTCACCATCCAGCAGGGGGACCTGCCCTAACCCCCTGCCACCACACCCACACACACAGCCCTGCACACACTCCTGGGCTCCCCTGCCTGCAGCCTGCCTCTCAAACAGTCTCCTTCTGCCCCCTAGCCCCCTTACAGCCTCTGCCACGGACCCCCACAGACACCTGGGCATGAGCAGTGCAGACATGCAAACAGCTCCCCTCGCCCCCACTCCAGTTGCTCCAAGGTTGTCAAGAGTCTTTTTTTCATGCTGTAGGGGAGGGAGTTGAGACAGTCCAATGTCCTGGGGAGCAAGAACTGCAAACAGTCCATCTACAATGGAACATTTGGGTCTCAGGCCGCCCAATCCCTAGTGCGCTGTGCAGACCTTTGACTGGCAAAAACACCCCATCTGAGCGTGAGATCTGGCTGGGCTTGTGGCTCTTTCTGTGGACTAAGAGACAGACAGACAGAGTTTTCAGGTTCAAAACCTATACTTCCCAGAAGATGGTCATTCACTTCGGTAAAAAAAAAAAAAAAAAAAAAAAAAAGGCTTTTTATTTTTTTTCCCCCTGCCTGGGTAACCTGTCTCCTGCCTGTTTCAAAGTGAAAAAAGGGAAAAATCTTTTTTGGAGGGAAAAGGACCAAAATGCTGGCAGGTGGACTCCGTGGAAGGTGGATGGGGAGTTGCTCCTGCCCTGGCACTAGAGCCCCAGCTGCTGTTCCAGGTGCTCTCTGATAACAGAGATCTCCGTGTGTCGTGTCATGACACTGTCTCCAGGACTGACCCTCAGGATAATGAGGATTCAAAACGAGGCAGGTGATACTGCCTTCAAAAGTAAATCCAGGGAGGTTTGGCGGTATGTCAGAGGGTTAAGGGCTTGTGGCGCTCACGAATAGAGGGGACAGGTGGAAGGATTTGGGGTCTGGCCCCCAGACCGCCACCTGCAGGGGAGTCGCTTTACAGGGGGTGAAGCAGGTCTTTAGGAGCTCTATCTTTCTCTCCCACCCTGTATTTCCTCTGCTCTCTCCTTTTGTGTCTGTCAGATGCAAGGTCAGTAACAACAACAACAAAAACAAAAACAATAACCACCACAGTGACCAAGCAACAAGGGCAGCGAAAGGGGAACAAATGGAGTGCAGGAGCTGTGGATTATTCGTGGCGTAGGCACTCAGCTGTGGCAATAACCCCTTGAGGCAATCAATCCATACATGAAGATGTAATACAGGTAACAGAGACGTATATGTCCCTGTGTGTTTCCACTGAGTTAATGTAAATGCACTTTTATTGACTTCTTCATTTATTTATTACCTTGCCACGAGAATTTCTTTTCATTGCTAAAAAAAAGTGTCCCATCAAGGGTACCAGGTGGTGCCACACCCAGTTAAGCACTCATGTTACAATGCAGGAGGACTGGGCTTCAACACCCTGGTTCCCACATGCCAGGGGAAATCTTTACAAGTGGTGCGGAAGTGCTGCAGTTGTCTCTCTCTGTGTCTCAAACTCTCTCTACCTCCCTTCCCTCTCAATTCCTGTCTATTTATTCCAGTGAATAATCAAGAAAATAGAAAGTAAAAAAAGAAAAAGGAAAAGGAAATATTCCACGACTTCAAATGGGTTAATCAGGACAATGCTTTCCTTGTTAAGATCCTCACAGCATTCCATATGCAGAAAGGCAAAGACGCCATGTATTTTTTAACCCAGTTTTTATATTTATTTATTTATTTATTTAGGTGCTTATTCATTTTTGTTATTGATGAATTAATGTTTTACATTTGACATTGACTAGGGATCTGACACCAGCGGACTCCAGTACCCCTATATGGTACTCTGCCTCTACAAAACCGATCCATTGACCTGTCCATCCATCCATCCATCCACCCATACATATATCCATCCATTCATACATACATACATCCATCCATCCATCCATCCACCAGTCAACCAAGCTAAGTACAAAAGGAGATCTCTCCTTGAATGGTGAGGAGAAACAACGATGCATAGGTAGGTTGCAAAGGCCCAGTTTGGCTGAATAGGGCAGAGGGGCTGAACCAGGGAATGTGTTGGGGCGTGTGGGTTTGGGTGGGATGAGCCGGAGACCCTGTGAGCTGGGTCACATTAGGGGCAGGCAGGGGGTGGAAGGGGTTGCGAACAGCTGTCACTGGAGAAGCATCACAAGTGCTGGAGCTGGTGAGCAGGGCACCTGGAAGAGAGGACAGACAAAGGAGAGAAGCAAAGTGCGGAGGAGAGGAGAGGGGAGAGGATGGTGAGGACAGGAGAGGACAGGAGAGGACAGGATTGGAGGGGACCTGAGAAACCTACCTGGACAAAGGCAGCATACGGACATCCAGGAAGGCAGGCAGGCATGCAGGCAGCTCTGGCCTGGGCTCCCAGGATCCCGGGCGCACCTCCACCTGTCTTCTCTTGGCTGCCAGCCCTGAGGTCCCTCTTCGGTCTGCACTGTCTTCCCATCCTTCCATCCCTCTGTGCAAGGGCCCAAGCGTCTGAGCACTGTTGCCTGACCTAGAGGCAGGGCAGTTGGGCTGCCCAGTGCCAGTGTGGCCAGCACAGATTGCCAGGGGCTAGGACATCACAGAGGGCTCATGTGGTTGCTAGGCCATGGGGACCCCGCCCATCCAGTTGACCAGCAGCCATGACCCCCACGCTGAACTTGACCTGAGGGGTGGTGGCCAGCCACCAGAGCCAGAGCCCCAGGCCAAAGCAGGTGCTGGTCGGCCGGGCCAAGGGGCTATGTGCAGATTGGTATGGGGCTGGCATCTGACAGTCCAGGGCGGGGGACCAAGGTCCGCCAGGCCCCTGTCCCACCATGTGCACTGACACACAGTCTTGCTGACTGACTGACAGTCCCCGCCCCAGAGATACCCACACCAAGTCCCTGGGTGCCCTGAGCTGCCCCTGAGGGTTGGTGGGTGCCTGCCTGGACACATGCCTCCGTAATGGAGGCCTCTATTAATCCCGTTGCCTACTGACAGCTGCCCTCCTGCCCCTCCTCCTCCTCCTACGCCTCCTCCTCCTCCTCTTCCTACTCTTCCTCCTCCTCTTTCTCCTCCTCCTCCTCCACCCCCTCCTCCTCTTCCTCATCCTCAGATGGACTCACTCAGGGCCCTTGGCCTAGGCAAGCCAGGGCTGCTGCTCTGGCTTCTGCAGCTTCTATCCAGGGGGGGGGTGTAGGAATCTGTTCCTGTCAGTCCCTGATTCCTGGGACCTTCCATGCCTCCAGCTGCCCCCACTCTCTAGTCCTGACCCCTCCTCAAGGATGCCCCCTTTCCCCTTACCCTCTGTCCCCCAGCTCCCAACTAACATCTACTGTGTTCCTCCCTGCGCTACTTTACTGCCACCCTGCTTCTGCCCTTCAGCCCTGAGGGCCCAGGGCCAGCCCAGCTGCCATCTCACCATCCAGCAGGGGGACCTGCCCTAACCCCCTGCCACCACACCCACACACACAGCCCTGCACACACTCCTGGGCTCCCCTGCCTGCAGCCTGCCTCTCAAACAGTCTCCTTCTGCCCCCTAGCCCCCTTACAGCCTCTGCCACGGACCCCCACAGACACCTGGGCATGAGCAGTGCAGACATGCAAACAGCTCCCCTCGCCCCCACTCCAGTTGCTCCAAGGTTGTCAAGAGTCTTTTTTTCATGCTGTAGGGGAGGGAGTTGAGACAGTCCAATGTCCTGGGGAGCAAGAACTGCAAACAGTCCATCTACAATGGAACATTTGGGTCTCAGGCCGCCCAATCCCTAGTGCGCTGTGCAGACCTTTGACTGGCAAAAACACCCCATCTGAGCGTGAGATCTGGCTGGGCTAGTGGCTCTTTCTGTGGACTAAGAGACAGACAGACAGAGTTTTCAGGTTCAAAACCTATACTTCCCAGAAGATGGTCATTCACTTCGGTAAAAAAAAAAAAAAAAAAAAAAGGCTTTTTATTTTTTTTCCCCCTGCCTGGGTAACCTGTCTCCTGCCTGTTTCAAAGTGAAAAAAGGGAAAAATCTTTTTTGGAGGGAAAAGGACCAAAATGCAGGCAGGTGGACTCCGTGGAAGGTTGATGGGGAGTTGCTCCTGCCCTGGCACTAGAGCCCCAGCTGCTGTTCCAGGTGCTCTCTGATAACAGAGATCTCCGTGTGTCGTGTCATGACACTGTCTCCAGGACTGACCCTCAGGATAATGAGGATTCAAAACGAGGCAGGTGATACTGCCTTCAAAAGTAAATCCAGGGAGGTTTGGCGGTATGTCAGAGGGTTAAGGGCTTGTGGCGCTCACGAATAGAGGGGACAGGTGGAAGGATTTGGGGTCTGGCCCCCAGACCGCCACCTGCAGGGGAGTCGCTTTACAGGGGGCGAAGCAGGTCTTTAGGAGCTCTATCTTTCTCTCCCACCCTGTATTTCCTCTGCTCTCTCCTTTTGTGTCTGTCAGATGCAAGGTCAGTAACAACAACAACAACAACAACAACAAAAACAATAACCACCACAGTGACCAAGCAACAAGGGCAGCGAAAGGGGAACAAATGGAGTGCAGGAGCTGTGGATTATTCGTGGCGTAGGCACTCAGCTGTGGCAATAACCCCTTGAGGCAATCAATCCATACATGAAGATGTAATACAGGTAACAGAGACGTATATGTCCCTGTGTGTTTCCACTGAGTTAATGTAAATGCACTTTTATTGACTTCTTCATTTATTTATTACCTTGCCACGAGAATTTCTTTTCATTGCTAAAAAAAAGTGTCCCATCAAGGGTACCAGGTGGTGCCACACCCAGTTAAGCACTCATGTTACAATGCAGGAGGACTGGGCTTCAACACCCTGGTTCCCACATGCCAGGGGAAATCTTTACAAGTGGTGCGGAAGTGCTGCAGTTGTCTCTCTCTGTGTCTCAAACTCTCTCTACCTCCCTTCCCTCTCAATTCCTGTCTATTTATTCCAGTGAATAATCAAGAAAATAGAAAGTAAAAAAAGAAAAAGGAAAAGGAAATATTCCACGACTTCAAATGGGTTAATCAGGACAATGCTTTCCTTGTTAAGATCCTCACAGCATTCCATATGCAGAAAGGCAAAGACGCCATGTATTTTTTAACCCAGTTTTTATATTTATTTATTTATTTATTTAGGTGCTTATTCATTTTTGTTATTGATGAATTAATGTTTTACATTTGACATTGACTAGGGATCTGACACCAGCGGACTCCAGTACCCCTATATGGTACTCTGCCTCTACAAAACCCATCCATTGACCTGTCCATCCATCCATCCATCCACCCATACATCTATCCATCCATTCATACATACATACATACATACATACATCCATCCACCAGTCAACCAAGCTAAGTACAAAAGGAGATCTCTCCTTGAATGGTGAGGAGAAACAATGATGCATAGGTAGGTTGCAAAGGCCCAGTTTGGCTGAATAGGGCAGAGGGGCTGAACCAGGGAATGTGTTGGGGCGTGTGGGTTTGGGTGGGATGAGCCGGAGACCCTGTGAGCTGGGTCACATTAGGGGCAGGCAGGGGGTGGAAGGGGTTGCGAACAGCTGTCACTGGAGAAGCATCACAAGTGCTGGAGCTGGTGAGCAGGGCACCTGGAAGAGAGGACAGACAAAGGAGAGAAGCAAAGTGCGGAGGAGAGGAGAGGGGAGAGGATGGTGAGGACAGGAGAGGACAGGAGAGGACAGGATTGGAGGGGACCTGAGAAACCTACCTGGACAAAGGCAGCATACGGACATCCAGGAAGGCAGGCAGGCATGCAGGCAGCTCTGGCCTGGGCTCCCAGGATCCCGGGCGCACCTCCACCTGTCTTCTCTTGGCTGCCAGCCCTGAGGTCCCTCTTCGGTCTGCACTGTCTTCCCATCCTTCCATCCCTCTGTGCAAGGGCCCAAGCGTCTGAGCACTGTTGCCTGACCTAGTGGCAGGGCAGTTGGGCTGCCCAGTGCCAGTGTGGCCAGCACAGATTGCCAGGGGCTAGGACATCACAGAGGGCTCATGTGGTTGCTAGGCCATGGGGACCCGCCCATCCAGTTGACCAGCAGCCATGACCCCCACGCTGAACTTGACCTGAGGGGTGGTGGCCAGCCACCAGAGCCAGAGCCCCAGGCCAAAGCAGGTGCTGGTTGGCCGGGCCAAGGGGCTATGTGCAGATTGGTATGGGGGTGGCATCTGACAGTCCAGGGCGGGGGACCAAGGTCCGCCAGGCCCCTGTCCCACCATGTGCACTGACACACAGTCTTGCTGACTGACTGACAGTCCCCGCCCCAGAGATACCCACACCAAGTCCCTGGGTGCCCTGAGCTGCCCCTGAGGGTTGGTGGGTGCCTGCCTGGACACATGCCTCCGTAATGGAGGCCTCTATTAATCCCGTTGCCTACTGACAGCTGCCCTCCTGCCCCTCCTCCTCCTCCTACGCCTCCTCCTCCTCCTCTTCCTACTCTTCCTCCTCCTCTTTCTCCTCCTCCTCCTCCACCCCCTCCTCCTCTTCCTCATCCTCAGATGGACTCACTCAGGGCCCTTGGCCTAGGCAAGCCAGGGCTGCTGCTCTGGCTTCTGCAGCTTCTATCCAGTGGGGGGGTGTAGGAATCTGTTCCTGTCAGTCCCTGATTCCTGGGACCTTCCATGCCTCCAGCTGCCCCCACTCTCTAGTCCTGACCCCTCCTCAAGGATGCCCCCTTTCCCCTTACCCTCTGTCCCCCAGCTCCCAACTAACATCTACTGTGTTCCTCCCTGCGCTACTTTACTGCCACCCTGCTTCTGCCCTTCAGCCCTGAGGGCCCAGGGCCAGCCCAGCTGCCATCTCACCATCCAGCAGGGGGACCTGCCCTAACCCCCTGCCACCACACCCACACACACAGCCCTGCACACACTCCTGGGCTCCCCTGCCTGCAGCCTGCCTCTCAAACAGTCTCCTTCTGCCCCCTAGCCCCCTTACAGCCTCTGCCACGGACCCCCACAGACACCTGGGCATGAGCAGTGCAGACATGCAAACAGCTCCCCTCGCCCCCACTCCAGTTGCTCCAAGGTTGTCAAGAGTCTTTTTTTCATGCTGTAGGGGAGGGAGCTGAGACAGTCCAATGTCCTGGGGAGCAAGAACTGCAAACAGTCCATCTACAATGGAACATTTGGGTCTCAGGCCGCCCAATCCCTAGTGCGCTGTGCAGACCTTTGACTGGCAAAAACACCCCATCTGAGCGTGAGATCTGGCTGGGCTAGTGGCTCTTTCTGTGGACTAAGAGACAGACAGACAGAGTTTTCAGGTTCAAAACCTATACTTCCCAGAAGATGGTCATTCACTTCGGTAAAAAAAAAAAAAAAAAAAAAAAAAAGGCTTTTTATTTTTTTTCCCCCTGCCTGGGTAACCTGTCTCCTGCCTGTTTCAAAGTGAAAAAAGGGAAAAATCTTTTTTGGAGGGAAAAGGACCAAAATGCAGGCAGGTGGACTCCGTGGAAGGTGGATGGGGAGTTGCTCCTGCCCTGGCACTAGAGCCCCAGCTGCTGTTCCAGGTGCTCTCTGATAACAGAGATCTCCGTGTGTCGTGTCATGACACTGTCTCCAGGACTGACCCTCAGGATAATGAGGATTCAAAACGAGGCAGGTGATACTGCCTTCAAAAGTAAATCCAGGGAGGTTTGGCGGTATGTCAGAGGGTTAAGGGCTTGTGGCGCTCACGAATAGAGGGGACAGGTGGAAGGATTTGGGGTCTGGCCCCCAGACCGCCACCTGCAGGGGAGTCGCTTTACAGGGGGTGAAGCAGGTCTTTAGGAGCTCTATCTTTCTCTCCCACCCTGTATTTCCTCTGCTCTCTCCTTTTGTGTCTGTCAGATGCAAGGTCAGTAACAACAACAACAACAACAAAAACAATAACCACCACAGTGACCAAGCAACAAGGGCAGCGAAAGGGGAACAAATGGAGTGCAGGAGCTGTGGATTATTCGTGGCGTAGGCACTCAGCTCTGGCAATAACCCCTTGAGGCAATCAATCCATACATGAAGATGTAATTCAGGTAACAGAGACGTATATGTCCCTGTGTGTTTCCACTGAGTTAATGTAAATGCACTTTTATTGACTTCTTCATTTATTTATTACCTTGCCACGAGAATTTCTTTTCATTGCTAAAAAAAAGTGTCCCATCAAGGGTACCAGGTGGTGCCACACCCAGTTAAGCACTCATGTTACAATGCAGGAGGACTGGGCTTCAACACCCTGGTTCCCACATGCCAGGGGAAATCTTTACAAGTGGTGCGGAAGTGCTGCAGTTGTCTCTCTCTGTGTCTCAAACTCTCTCTACCTCCCTTCCCTCTCAATTCCTGTCTATTTATTCCAGTGAATAATCAAGAAAATAGAAAGTAAAAAAAGAAAAAGGAAAAGGAAATATTCCACGACTTCAAATGGGTTAATCAGGACAATGCTTTCCTTGTTAAGATCCTCACAGCATTCCATATGCAGAAAGGCAAAGACGCCATGTATTTTTTAACCCAGTTTTTATATTTATTTATTTATTTATTTAGGTGCTTATTCATTTTTGTTATTGATGAATTAATGTTTTACATTTGACATTGACTAGGGATCTGACACCAGCGGACTCCAGTACCCCTATATGGTACTCTGCCTCTACAAAACCCATCCATTGACCTGTCCATCCATCCATCCATCCACCCATACATCTATCCATCCATTCATACATACATACATACATACATCCATCCATCCACCAGTCAACCAAGCTAAGTACAAAAGGAGATCTCTCCTTGAATGGTGAGGAGAAACAACGATGCATAGGTAGGTTGCAAAGGCCCAGTTTGGCTGAATAGGGCAGAGGGGCTGAACCAGGGAATGTGTTGGGGCGTGTGGGTTTGGGTGGGATGAGCCGGAGACCCTGTGAGCTGGGTCACATTAGGGGCAGGCAGGGGGTGGAAGGGGTTGCGAACAGCTGTCACTGGAGAAGCATCACAAGTGCTGGAGCTGGTGAGCAGGGCACCTGGAAGAGAGGACAGACAAAGGAGAGAAGCAAAGTGCGGAGGAGAGGAGAGGGGAGAGGATGGTGAGGACAGGAGAGGACAGGAGAGGACAGGATTGGAGGGGACCTGAGAAACCTACCTGGACAAAGGCAGCATACGGACATCCAGGAAGGCAGGCAGGCATGCAGGCAGCTCTGGCCTGGGCTCCCAGGATCCCGGGCGCACCTCCACCTGTCTTCTCTTGGCTGCCAGCCCTGAGGTCCCTCTTCGGTCTGCACTGTCTTCCCATCCTTCCATCCCTCTGTGCAAGGGCCCAAGCGTCTGAGCACTGTTGCCTGACCTAGTGGCAGGGCAGTTGGGCTGCCCAGTGCCAGTGTGGCCAGCACAGATTGCCAGGGGCTAGGACATCACAGAGGGCTCATGTGGTTGCTAGGCCATGGGGACCCCGCCCATCCAGTTGACCAGCAGCCATGACCCCCACGCTGAACTTGACCTGAGGGGTGGTGGCCAGCCACCAGAGCCAGAGCCCCAGGCCAAAGCAGGTGCTGGTCGGCCGGGCCAAGGGGCTATGTGCAGATTGGTATGGGGCTGGCATCTGACAGTCCAGGGCGGGGGACCAAGGTCCGCCAGGCCCCTGTCCCACCATGTGCACTGACACACAGTCTTGCTGACTGACTGACAGTCCCCGCCCCAGAGATACCCACACCAAGTCCCTGGGTGCCCTGAGCTGCCCCTGAGGGTTGGTGGGTGCCTGCCTGGACACATGCCTCCGTAATGGAGGCCTCTATTAATCCCGTTGCCTACTGACAGCTGCCCTCCTGCCCCTCCTCCTCCTCCTACGCCTCCTCCTCCTCCTCTTCCTACTCTTCCTCCTCCTCTTTCTCCTCCTCCTCCTCCACCCCCTCCTCCTCTTCCTCATCCTCAGATGGACTCACTCAGGGCCCTTGGCCTAGGCAAGCCAGGGCTGCTGCTCTGGCTTCTGCAGCTTCTATCCAGTGGGGGGGTGTAGGAATCTGTTCCTGTCAGTCCCTGATTCCTGGGACCTTCCATGCCTCCAGCTGCCCCCACTCTCTAGTCCTGACCCCTCCTCAAGGATGCCCCCTTTCCCCTTACCCTCTGTCCCCCAGCTCCCAACTAACATCTACTGTGTTCCTCCCTGCGCTACTTTACTGCCACCCTGCTTCTGCCCTTCAGCCCTGAGGGCCCAGGGCCAGCCCAGCTGCCATCTCACCATCCAGCAGGGGGACCTGCCCTAACCCCCTGCCACCACACCCACACACACAGCCCTGCACACACTCCTGGGCTCCCCTGCCTGCAGCCTGCCTCTCAAACAGTCTCCTTCTGCCCCCTAGCCCCCTTACAGCCTCTGCCACGGACCCCCACAGACACCTGGGCATGAGCAGTGCAGACATGCAAACAGCTCCCCTCGCCCCCACTCCAGTTGCTCCAAGGTTGTCAAGAGTCTTTTTTTCATGCTGTAGGGGAGGGAGTTGAGACAGTCCAATGTCCTGGGGAGCAAGAACTGCAAACAGTCCATCTACAATGTAACATTTGTGTCTCAGGCCGCCCAATCCCTAGTGCGCTGTGCAGACCTTTGACTGGCAAAAACACCCCATCTGAGCGTGAGATCTGGCTGGGATAGTGGCTCTTTCTGTGGACTAAGAGACAGACAGACAGAGTTTTCAGGTTCAAAACCTATACTTCCCAGAAGATGGTCATTCACTTCGGTAAAAAAAAAAAAAAAAAAAAAAAAGGCTTTTTATTTTTTTTCCCCCTGCCTGGGTAACCTGTCTCCTGCCTGTTTCAAAGTGAAAAAAGGGAAAAATCTTTTTTGGAGGGAAAAGGACCAAAATGCAGGCAGGTGGACTCCGTGGAAGGTGGATGGGGAGTTGCTCCTGCCCTGGCACTAGAGCCCCAGCTGCTGTTCCAGGTGCTCTCTAATAACAGAGATCTCCGTGTGTCGTGTCATTTCACTGTCTCCAGGACTGACCCTCAGGATAATGAGGATTCAAAACGAGGCAGGTGATACTGCCTTCAAAAGTAAATCCAGGGAGGTTTGGCGGTATGTCAGAGGGTTAAGGGCTTGTGGCGCTCACGAATAGAGGGGACAGGTGGAAGGATTTGGGGTCTGGCCCCCAGACCGCCACCTGCAGGGGAGTCGCTTTACAGGGGGTGAAGCAGGTCTTTAGGAGCTCTATCTTTCTCTCCCACCCTGTATTTCCTCTGCTCTCTCCTTTTGTGTCTGTCAGATGCAAGGTCAGTAATAACAACAACAACAACAAAAACAATAACCACCACAGTGACCAAGCAACAAGGGCAGCGAAAGGGGAACAAATGGAGTGCAGGAGCTGTGGATTATTCGTGGCGTAGGCACTCAGCTGTGGCAATAACCCCTTGAGGCAGTCAATCCATACATGAAGATGTAATACAGGTAACAGAGACGTATATGTCCCTGTGTGTTTCCACTGAGTTAATGTAAATGCACTTTTATTGACTTCTTCATTTATTTATTACCTTGCCACGAGAATTTCTTTTCATTGCTAAAAAAAAGTGTCCCATCAAGGGTACCAGGTGGTGCCACACCCAGTTAAGCACTCATGTTACAATGCAGGAGGACTGGGCTTCAACACCCTGGTTCCCACATGCCAGGGGAAATCTTTACAAGTGGTGCGGAAGTGCTGCAGTTGTCTCTCTCTGTGTCTCAAACTCTCTCTACCTCCCTTCCCTCTCAATTCCTGTCTATTTATTCCAGTGAATAATCAAGAAAATAGAAAGTAAAAAAAGAAAAAGGAAAAGGAAATATTCCACGACTTCAAATGGGTTAATCAGGACAATGCTTTCCTTGTTAAGATCCTCACAGCATTCCATATGCAGAAAGGCAAAGACGCCATGTATTTTTTAACCCAGTTTTTATATTTATTTATTTATTTATTTAGGTGCTTATTCATTTTTGTTATTGATGAATTAATGTTTTACATTTGACATTGACTAGGGATCTGACACCAGCGGACTCCAGTACCCCTATATGGTACTCTGCCTCTACAAAACCGATCCATTGACCTGTCCATCCATCCATCCATCCACCCATACATCTATCCATCCATTCATCCATCCATCCATACATCCATCCATCCATCCATCCACCAGTCAACCAAGCTAAGTACAAAAGGAGATCTCTCCTTGAATGGTGAGGAGAAACAACGATGCATAGGTAGGTTGCAAAGGCCCAGTTTGGCTGAATAGGGCAGAGGGGCTGAACCAGGGAATGTGTTGGGGCGTGTGGGTTTGGGTGGGATGAGCCGGAGACCCTGTGAGCTGGGTCACATTAGGGGCAGGCAGGGGGTGGAAGGGGTTGCGAACAGCTGTCACTGGAGAAGCATCACAAGTGCTGGAGCTGGTGAGCAGGGCACCTGGAAGAGAGGACAGACAAAGGAGAGAAGCAAAGTGCGGAGGAGAGGAGAGGGGAGAGGATGGTGAGGACAGGAGAGGACAGGAGAGGACAGGATTAGAGGGGACCTGAGAAACCTACCTGGACAAAGGCAGCATACGGACATCCAGGAAGGCAGGCAGGCATGCAGGCAGCTCTGGCCTGGGCTCCCAGGATCCCGGGCGCACCTCCACCTGTCTTCTCTTGGCTGCCAGCCCTGAGGTCCCTCGTCGGTCAGCACTGTCTTCCCATCCTTCCGTCCCTCTGTGCCAGGACCCAGGCGTCTGGGCGCTGTTGCCTGACCTAGTGGCAGGGCAGATGGGCTGCCCAGTGCCAGTGTGGCCAGCACAGATTGCCAGGGGCTAGGACATCACAGAGGGCTCATGTGGTTGCTAGGCCATGGGGACCCCGCCCATCCAGTTGACCAGCAGCCATGACCCCCACGCTGAACTTGACCTGAGGGGTGGTGGCCAGCCACCAGAGCCAGAGCCCCAGGCCAAAGCAGGTGCTGGTCGGCCGGGCCAAGGGGCTATGTGCAGATTGGTGTGTGTCTGGGCATGGGGCTGGCATCTGACAGTCCAGGGCGGGGGACCAAGGTCCGCCAGGCCCCTGTCCCACCATGTGCACTGACACACAGTCTTGCTGACTGACTGACAGTCCCCGCCCCAGAGATACCCACACCAAGTCCCTGGGTGCCCTGAGCTGCCCCTGAGGGTTGGTGGGTGCCTGCCTGGACACATGCCTCCGTAATGGAGGCCTCTATTAATCCCGTTGCCTACTGACAGCTGCCCTCCTGCCCCTCCTCCTCCTCCTATGCCTCCTCCTCCTCCTCTTCCTACTCTTCCTCCTCCTCTTTCTCCTCCTCCTCCTCCACCCCCTCCTCCTCTTCCTCATCCTCAGATGGACTCACTCAGGGCCCTTGGCCTAGGCAAGCCAGGGCTGCTGCTCTGGCTTCTGCAGCTTCTATCCAGTGGGGGGGTGTAGGAATCTGTTCCTGTCAGTCCCTGATTCCTGGGACCTTCCATGCCTCCAGCTGCCCCCACTCTCTAGTCCTGACCCCTCCTCAAGGATGCCCCCTTTCCCCTTACCCTCTGTCCCCCAGCTCCCAACTAACATCTACTGTGTTCCTCCCTGCGCTACTTTACTGCCACCCTGCTTCTGCCCTTCAGCCCTGAGGGCCCAGGGCCAGCCCAGCTGCCATCTCACCATCCAGCAGGGGGACCTGCCCTAACCCCCTGCCACCACACCCACACACACAGCCCTGCACACACTCCTGGGCTCCCCTGCCTGCAGCCTGCCTCTCAAACAGTCTCCTTCTGCCCCCTAGCCCCCTTACAGCCTCTGCCACGGACCCCCACAGACACCTGGGCAAGAGCAGTGCAGACATGCAAACAGCTCCCCTCGCCCCCACTCCAGTTGCTCCAAGGTTGTCAAGAGTCTTTTTTTCATGCTGTAGGGGAGGGAGTTGAGACAGTCCAATGTCCTGGGGAGCAAGAACTGCAAACAGTCCATCTACAATGGAACATTTGTGTCTCAGGCCGCCCAATCCCTAGTGCGCTGTGCAGACATTTGACTGGCAAAAACACCCCATCTGAGCGTGAGATCTGGCTGGGATAGTGGCTCTTTCTGTGGACTAAGAGACAGACAGACAGAGTTTTCAGGTTCAAAACCTATACTTCCCAGAAGATGGTCATTCACTTCGGTAAAAAAAAAAAAAAAAAAAAAAGGCTTTTTATTTTTTTTCCCCCTGCCTGGGTAACCTGTCTCCTGCCTGTTTCAAAGTGAAAAAAGGGAAAAATCTTTTTTGGAGGGAAAAGGACCAAAATGCAGGCAGGTGGACTCCGTGGAAGGTGGATGGGGAGTTGCTCCTGCCCTGGCACTAGAGCCCCAGCTGCTGTTCCAGGTGCTCTCTGATAACAGAGATCTCCGTGTGTCGTGTCATGACACTGTCTCCAGGACTGACCCTCAGGATAATGAGGATTCAAAACGAGGCAGGTGATACTGCCTTCAAAAGTAAATCCAGGGAGGTTTGGCGGTATGTCAGAGGGTTAAGGGCTTGTGGCGCTCACGAATAGAGGGGACAGGTGGAAGGATTTGGGGTCTGGCCCCCAGACCGCCACCTGCAGGGGAGTCGCTTTACAGGGGGTGAAGCAGGTCTTTAGGAGCTCTATCTTTCTCTCCCACCCTGTATTTCCTCTGCTCTCTCCTTTTGTGTCTGTCAGATGCAAGGTCAGTAACAACAACAACAACAACAAAAACAATAACCACCACAGTGACCAAGCAACAAGGGCAGCGAAAGGGGAACAAATGGAGTGCAGGAGCTGTGGATTATTCGTGGCGTAGGCACTCAGCTGTGGCAATAACCCCTTGAGGCAGTCAATCCATACATGAAGATGTAATACAGGTAACAGAGACGTATATGTCCCTGTGTGTTTCCACTGAGTTAATGTAAATGCACTTTTATTGACTTCTTCATTTATTTATTACCTTGCCACGAGAATTTCTTTTCATTGCTAAAAAAAAGTGTCCCATCAAGGGTACCAGGTGGTGCCACACCCAGTTAAGCACTCATGTTACAATGCAGGAGGACTGGGCTTCAACACCCTGGTTCCCACATGCCAGGGGAAATCTTTACAAGTGGTGCGGAAGTGCTGCAGTTGTCTCTCTCTGTGTCTCAAACTCTCTCTACCTCCCTTCCCTCTCAATTCCTGTCTATTTATTCCAGTGAATAATCAAGAAAATAGAAAGTAAAAAAAGAAAAAGGAAAAGGAAATATTCCACGACTTCAAATGGGTTAATCAGGACAATGCTTTCCTTGTTAAGATCCTCACAGCATTCCATATGCAGAAAGGCAAAGACGCCATGTATTTTTTAACCCAGTTTTTATATTTATTTATTTATTTATTTAGGTGCTTATTCATTTTTGTTATTGATGAATTAATGTTTTACATTTGACATTGACTAGGGATCTGACACCAGCGGACTCCAGTACCCCTATATGGTACTCTGCCTCTACAAAACCGATCCATTGACCTGTCCATCCATCCATCCATCCACCCATACATATATCCATCCATTCATACATACATACATCCATCCATCCATCCATCCACCAGTCAACCAAGCTAAGTACAAAAGGAGATCTCTCCTTGAATGGTGAGGAGAAACAACGATGCATAGGTAGGTTGCAAAGGCCCAGTTTGGCTGAATAGGGCAGAGGGGCTGAACCAGGGAATGTGTTGGGGCGTGTGGGTTTGGGTGGGATGAGCCGGAGACCCTGTGAGCTGGGTCACATTAGGGGCAGGCAGGGGGTGGAAGGGGTTGCGAACAGCTGTCACTGGAGAAGCATCACAAGTGCTGGAGCTGGTGAGCAGGGCACCTGGAAGAGAGGACAGACAAAGGAGAGAAGCAAAGTGCGGAGGAGAGGAGAGGGGAGAGGATGGTGAGGACAGGAGAGGACAGGAGAGGACAGGATTGGAGGGGACCTGAGAAACCTACCTGGACAAAGGCAGCATACGGACATCCAGGAAGGCAGGCAGGCATGCAGGCAGCTCTGGCCTGGGCTCCCAGGATCCCGGGCGCACCTCCACCTGTCTTCTCTTGGCTGCCAGCCCTGAGGTCCCTCTTCGGTCTGCACTGTCTTCCCATCCTTCCATCCCTCTGTGCAAGGGCCCAAGCGTCTGAGCACTGTTGCCTGACCTAGTGGCAGGGCAGTTGGGCTGCCCAGTGCCAGTGTGGCCAGCACAGATTGCCAGGGGCTAGGACATCACAGAGGGCTCATGTGGTTGCTAGGCCATGGGGACCCCGCCCATCCAGTTGACCAGCAGCCATGACCCCCACGCTGAACTTGACCTGAGGGGTGGTGGCCAGCCACCAGAGCCAGAGCCCCAGGCCAAAGCAGGTGCTGGTCGGCCGGGCCAAGGGGCTATGTGCAGATTGGTATGGGGCTGGCATCTGACAGTCCAGGGCGGGGGACCAAGGTCCGCCAGGCCCCTGTCCCACCATGTGCACTGACACACAGTCTTGCTGACTGACTGACAGTCCCTGCCCCAGAGATACCCACACCAAGTCCCTGGGTGCCCTGAGCTGCCCCTGAGGGTTGGTGGGTGCCTGCCTGGACACATGCCTCCGTAATGGAGGCCTCTATTAATCCCGTTGCCTACTGACAGCTGCCCTCCTGCCCCTCCTGCTCCTCCTACGCCTCCTCCTCCTCCTCTTCCTACTCTTCCTCCTCCTCTTTCTCCTCCTCCTCCTCCACCCCCTCCTCCTCTTCCTCATCCTCAGATGGACTCACTCAGGGCCCTTGGCCTAGGCAAGCCAGGGCTGCTGCTCTGGCTTCTGCAGCTTCTATCCAGTGGGGGGGTGTAGGAATCTGTTCCTGTCAGTCCCTGATTCCTGGGACCTTCCATGCCTCCAGCTGCCCCCACTCTCTAGTCCTGACCCCTCCTCAAGGATGCCCCCTTTCCCCTTACCCTCTGTCCCCCAGCTCCCAACTAACATCTACTGTGTTCCTCCCTGCGCTACTTTACTGCCACCCTGCTTCTGCCCTTCAGCCCTGAGGGCCCAGGGCCAGCCCAGCTGCCATCTCACCATCCAGCAGGGGGACCTGCCCTAACCCCCTGCCACCACACCCACACACACAGCCCTGCACACACTCCTGGGCTCCCCTGCCTGCAGCCTGCCTCTCAAACAGTCTCCTTCTGCCCCCTAGCCCCCTTACAGCCTCTGCCACGGACCCCCACAGACACCTGGGCATGAGCAGTGCAGACATGCAAACAGCTCCCCTCGCCCCCACTCCAGTTGCTCCAAGGTTGTCAAGAGTCTTTTTTTCATGCTGTAGGGGAGGGAGTTGAGACAGTCCAATGTCCTGGGGAGCAAGAACTGCAAACAGTCCATCTACAATGGAACATTTGTGTCTCAGGCCGCCCAATCCCTAGTGCGCTGTGCAGACCTTTGACTGGCAAAAACACCCCATCTGAGCGTGAGATCTGGCTGGGCTAGTGGCTCTTTCTGTGGACTAAGAGACAGACAGACAGAGTTTTCAGGTTCAAAACCTATACTTCCCAGAAGATGGTCATTCACTTCGGTAAAAAAAAAAAAAAAAAAAAAAAGGCTTTTTATTTTTTTTCCCCCTGCCTGGGTAACCTGTCTCCTGCCTGTTTCAAAGTGAAAAAAGGGAAAAATCTTTTTTGGAGGGAAAAGGACCAAAATGCAGGCAGGTGGACTCCGTGGAAGGTGGATGGGGAGTTGCTCCTGCCCTGGCACTAGAGCCCCAGCTGCTGTTCCAGGTGCTCTCTGATAACAGAGATCTCCGTGTGTCGTGTCATGACACTGTCTCCAGGACTGACCCTCAGGATAATGAGGATTCAAAACGAGGCAGGTGATACTGCCTTCAAAAGTAAATCCAGGGAGGTTTGGCGGTATGTCAGAGGGTTAAGGGCTTGTGGCGCTCACGAATAGAGGGGACAGGTGGAAGGATTTGGGGTCTGGCCCCCAGACCGCCACCTGCAGGGGAGTCGCTTTACAGGGGGTGAAGCAGGTCTTTAGGAGCTCTATCTTTCTCTCCCACCCTGTATTTCCTCTGCTCTCTCCTTTTGTGTCTGTCAGATGCAAGGTCAGTAACAACAACAACAACAACAACAACAAAAACAATAACCACCACAGTGACCAAGCAACAAGGGCAGCGAAAGGGGAACAAATGGAGTGCAGGAGCTGTGGATTATTCGTGGCGTAGGCACTCAGCTGTGGCAATAACCCCTTGAGGCAATCAATCCATACATGAAGATGTAATACAGGTAACAGAGACGTATATGTCCCTGTGTGTTTCCACTGAGTTAATGTAAATGCACTTTTATTGACTTCTTCATTTATTTATTACCTTGCCACGAGAATTTCTTTTCATTGCTAAAAAAAAGTGTCCCATCAAGGGTACCAGGTGGTGCCACACCCAGTTAAGCACTCATGTTACAATGCAGGAGGACTGGGCTTCAACACCCTGGTTCCCACATGCCAGGGGAAATCTTTACAAGTGGTGCGGAAGTGCTGCAGTTGTCTCTCTCTGTGTCTCAAACTCTCTCTACCTCCCTTCCCTCTCAATTCCTGTCTATTTATTCCAGTGAATAATCAAGAAAATAGAAAGTAAAAAAAGAAAAAGGAAAAGGAAATATTCCACGACTTCAAATGGGTTAATCAGGACAATGCTTTCCTTGTTAAGATCCTCACAGCATTCCATATGCAGAAAGGCAAAGACGCCATGTATTTTTTAACCCAGTTTTTATATTTATTTATTTATTTATTTAGGTGCTTATTCATTTTTGTTATTGATGAATTAATGTTTTACATTTGACATTGACTAGGGATCTGACACCAGCGGACTCCAGTACCCCTATATGGTACTCTGCCTCTACAAATCCGATCCATTGACCTGTCCATCCATCCATCCATCCACCCATACATACATCCATCCATTCATACATACATACATCCATCCATCCATCCATCCACCAGTCAACCAAGCTAAGTACAAAAGGAGATCTCTCCTTGAATGGTGAGGAGAAACAACGATGCATAGGTAGGTTGCAAAGGCCCAGTTTGGCTGAATAGGGCAGAGGGGCTGAACCAGGGAATGTGTTGGGGCGTGTGGGTTTGGGTGGGATGAGCCGGAGACCCTGTGAGCTGGGTCACATTAGGGGCAGGCAGGGGGTGGAAGGGGTTGCGAACAGCTGTCACTGGAGAAGCATCACAAGTGCTGGAGCTGGTGAGCAGGGCACCTGGAAGAGAGGACAGACAAAGGAGAGAAGCAAAGTGCGGAGGAGAGGAGAGGGGAGAGGATGGTGAGGACAGGAGAGGACAGGAGAGGACAGGATTGGAGGGGACCTGAGAAACCTACCTGGACAAAGGCAGCATACGGACATCCAGGAAGGCAGGCAGGCATGCAGGCAGCTCTGGCCTGGGCTCCCAGGGTCCCGGGTGCACCTCCACCTGTCTTCTCTTGGCTGCCAGCCCTGAGGTCCCTCTTCGGTCTGCACTGTCTTCCCATCCTTCCATCCCTCTGTGCAAGGGCCCAAGCGTCTGAGCACTGTTGCCTGACCTAGTGGCAGGGCAGTTGGGCTGCCCAGTGCCAGTGTGGCCAGCACAGATTGCCAGGGGCTAGGACATCACAGAGGGCTCATGTGGTTGCTAGGCCATGGGGACCCCGCCCATCCAGTTGACCAGCAGCCATGACCCCCACGCGGAACTTGACCTGAGGGGTGGTGGCCAGCCACCAGAGCCAGAGCCCCAGGCCAAAGCAGGTGCTGGTCGGCCGGGCCAAGGGGCTATGTGCAGATTGGTATGGGGCTGGCATCTGACAGTCCAGGGCGGGGGACCAAGGTCCGCCAGGCCCCTGTCCCACCATGTGCACTGACACACAGTCTTGCTGACTGACTGACAGTCCCCGCCCCAGAGATACCCACACCAAGTCCCTGGGTGCCCTGAGCTGCCCCTGAGGGTTGGTGGGTGCCTGCCTGGACACATGCCTCCGTAATGGAGGCCTCTATTAATCCCGTTGCCTACTGACAGCTGCCCTCCTGCCCCTCCTCCTCCTCCTACGCCTCCTCCTCCTCCTCTTCCTACTCTTCCTCCTCCTCTTTCTCCTCCTCCTCCTCCACCCCCTCCTCCTCTTCCTCATCCTCAGATGGACTCACTCAGGGCCCTTGGCCTAGGCAAGCCAGGGCTGCTGCTCTGGCTTCTGCAGCTTCTATCCAGTGGGGGGGGTGTAGGAATCTGTTCCTGTCAGTCCCTGATTCCTGGGACCTTCCATGCCTCCAGCTGCCCCCACTCTCTAGTCCTGACCCCTCCTCAAGGATGCCCCCTTTCCCCTTACCCTCTGTCCCCCAGCTCCCAACTAACATCTACTGTGTTCCTCCCTGCGCTACTTTACTGCCACCCTGCTTCTGCCCTTCAGCCCTGAGGGCCCAGGGCCAGCCCAGCTGCCATCTCACCATCCAGCAGGGGGACCTGCCCTAACCCCCTGCCACCACACCCACACACACAGCCCTGCACACACTCCTGGGCTCCCCTGCCTGCAGCCTGCCTCTCAAACAGTCTCCTTCTGCCCCCTAGCCCCCTTACAGCCTCTGCCACGGACCCCCACAGACACCTGGGCATGAGCAGTGCAGACATGCAAACAGCTCCCCTCGCCCCCACTCCAGTTGCTCCAAGGTTGTCAAGAGTCTTTTTTTCATGCTGTAGGGGAGGGAGTTGAGACAGTCCAATGTCCTGGGGAGCAAGAACTGCAAACAGTCCATCTACAATGGAACATTTGTGTCTCAGGCCGCCCAATCCCTAGTGCGCTGTGCAGACCTTTGACTGGCAAAAACACCCCATCTGAGCGTGAGATCTGGCTGGGCTAGTGGCTCTTTCTGTGGACTAAGAGACAGACAGACAGAGTTTTCAGGTTCAAAACCTATACTTCCCAGAAGATGGTCATTCACTTCGGTAAAAAAAAAAAAAAAAAAAAAAAGGCTTTTTATTTTTTTTCCCCCTGCCTGGGTAACCTGTCTCCTGCCTGTTTCAAAGTGAAAAAAGGGAAAAATCTTTTTTGGAGGGAAAAGGACCAAAATGCAGGCAGGTGGACTCCGTGGAAGGTGGATGGGGAGTTGCTCCTGCCCTGGCACTAGAGCCCCAGCTGCTGTTCCAGGTGCTCTCTGATAACAGAGATCTCCGTGTGTCGTGTCATGACACTGTCTCCAGGACTGACCCTCAGGATAATGAGGATTCAAAACGAGGCAGGTGATACTGCCTTCAAAAGTAAATCCAGGGAGGTTTGGCGGTATGTCAGAGGGTTAAGGGCTTGTGGCGCTCACGAATAGAGGGGACAGGTGGAAGGATTTGGGGTCTGGCCCCCAGACCGCCACCTGCAGGGGAGTCGCTTTACAGGGGGTGAAGCAGGTCTTTAGGAGCTCTATCTTTCTCTCCCACCCTGTATTTCCTCTGCTCTCTCCTTTTGTGTCTGTCAGATGCAAGGTCAGTAACAACAACAACAACAACAACAACAAAAACAATAACCACCACAGTGACCAAGCAACAAGGGCAGCGAAAGGGGAACAAATGGAGTGCAGGAGCTGTGGATTATTCGTGGCGTAGGCACTCAGCTGTGGCAATAACCCCTTGAGGCAATCAATCCATACATGAAGATG
Organism: Erinaceus europaeus; assembly: GCF_950295315.1. Taxonomy (NCBI): domain Eukaryota; kingdom Metazoa; phylum Chordata; class Mammalia; order Eulipotyphla; family Erinaceidae; genus Erinaceus; species Erinaceus europaeus. The sequence goes on along the minus strand of NW_026647124.1, from coordinate 883,993 downwards.
TAATACAGGTAACAGAGACGTATATGTCCCTGTGTGTTTCCACTGAGTTAATGTAAATGCACTTTTATTGACTTCTTCATTTATTTATTACCTTGCCACGAGAATTTCTTTTCATTGCTAAAAAAAAGTGTCCTATCAAGGGTACCTGGTGGTGCCACACCCAGTTAAGCACTCATGTTACAATGCAGGAGGACTGGGCTTCAACACCCTGGTTCCCACATGCCAGGGGAAATCTTTACAAGTGGTGCGGAAGTGCTGCAGTTGTCTCTCTCTGTGTCTCAAACTCTCTCTACCTCCCTTCCCTCTCAATTCCTGTCTATTTATTCCAGTGAATAATCAAGAAAATAGAAAGTAAAAAAAGAAAAAGGAAAAGGAAATATTCCACGACTTCAAATGGGTTAATCAGGACAATGCTTTCCTTGTTAAGATCCTCACAGCATTCCATATGCAGAAAGGCAAAGACGCCATGTATTTTTTAACCCAGTTTTTATATTTATTTATTTATTTATTTAGGTGCTTATTCATTTTTGTTATTGATGAATTAATGTTTTACATTTGACATTGACTAGGGATCTGACACCAGCGGACTCCAGTACCCCTATATGGTACTCTGCCTCTACAAATCCGATCCATTGACCTGTCCATCCATCCATCCATCCACCCATACATACATCCATCCATTCATACATACATACATCCATCCATCCATCCATCCACCAGTCAACCAAGCTAAGTACAAAAGGAGATCTCTCCTTGAATGGTGAGGAGAAACAACGATGCATAGGTAGGTTGCAAAGGCCCAGTTTGGCTGAATAGGGCAGAGGGGCTGAACCAGGGAATGTGTTGGGGCGTGTGGGTTTGGGTGGGATGAGCCGGAGACCCTGTGAGCTGGGTCACATTAGGGGCAGGCAGGGGGTGGAAGGGGTTGCGAACAGCTGTCACTGGAGAAGCATCACAAGTGCTGGAGCTGGTGAGCAGGGCACCTGGAAGAGAGGACAGACAAAGGAGAGAAGCAAAGTGCGGAGGAGAGGAGAGGGGAGAGGATGGTGAGGACAGGAGAGGACAGGAGAGGACAGGATTGGAGGGGACCTGAGAAACCTACCTGGACAAAGGCAGCATACGGACATCCAGGAAGGCAGGCAGGCATGCAGGCAGCTCTGGCCTGGGCTCCCAGGGTCCCGGGTGCACCTCCACCTGTCTTCTCTTGGCTGCCAGCCCTGAGGTCCCTCTTCGGTCTGCACTGTCTTCCCATCCTTCCATCCCTCTGTGCAAGGGCCCAAGCGTCTGAGCACTGTTGCCTGACCTAGTGGCAGGGCAGTTGGGCTGCCCAGTGCCAGTGTGGCCAGCACAGATTGCCAGGGGCTAGGACATCACAGAGGGCTCATGTGGTTGCTAGGCCATGGGGACCCCGCCCATCCAGTTGACCAGCAGCCATGACCCCCACGCGGAACTTGACCTGAGGGGTGGTGGCCAGCCACCAGAGCCAGAGCCCCAGGCCAAAGCAGGTGCTGGTCGGCCGGGCCAAGGGGCTATGTGCAGATTGGTATGGGGCTGGCATCTGACAGTCCAGGGCGGGGGACCAAGGTCCGCCAGGCCCCTGTCCCACCATGTGCACTGACACACAGTCTTGCTGACTGACTGACAGTCCCCGCCCCAGAGATACCCACACCAAGTCCCTGGGTGCCCTGAGCTGCCCCTGAGGGTGGGTGGGTGCCTGCCTGGACACATGCCTCCGTAATGGAGGCCTCTATTAATCCCGTTGCCTACTGACAGCTGCCCTCCTGCCCCTCCTCCTCCTCCTACGCCTCCTCCTCCTCCTCTTCCTACTCTTCCTCCTCCTCTTTCTCCTCCTCCTCCTCCACCCCCTCCTCCTCTTCCTCATCCTCAGATGGACTCACTCAGGGCCCTTGGCCTAGGCAAGCCAGGGCTGCTGCTCTGGCTTCTGCAGCTTCTATCCAGTGGGGGGGGTGTAGGAATCTGTTCCTGTCAGTCCCTGATTCCTGGGACCTTCCATGCCTCCAGCTGCCCCCACTCTCTAGTCCTGACCCCTCCTCAAGGATGCCCCCTTTCCCCTTACCCTCTGTCCCCCAGCTCCCAACTAACATCTACTGTGTTCCTCCCTGCGCTACTTTACTGCCACCCTGCTTCTGCCCTTCAGCCCTGAGGGCCCAGGGCCAGCCCAGCTGCCATCTCACCATCCAGCAGGGGGACCTGCCCTAACCCCCTGCCACCACACCCACACACACAGCCCTGCACACACTCCTGGGCTCCCCTGCCTGCAGCCTGCCTCTCAAACAGTCTCCTTCTGCCCCCTAGCCCCCTTACAGCCTCTGCCACGGACCCCCACAGACACCTGGGCATGAGCAGTGCAGACATGCAAACAGCTCCCCTCGCCCCCAATCCAGTTGCTCCAAGGTTGTCAAGAGTCTTTTTTTCATGCTGTAGGGGAGGGAGTTGAGACAGTCCAATGTCCTGGGGAGCAAGAACTGCAAACAGTCCATCTACAATGGAACATTTGGGTCTCAGGCCGCCCAATCCCTAGTGCGCTGTGCAGACCTTTGACTGGCAAAAACACCCCATCTGAGCGTGAGATCTGGCTGGGCTAGTGGCTCTTTCTGTGGACTAAGAGACAGACAGACAGAGTTTTCAGGTTCAAAACCTATACTTCCCAGAAGATGGTCATTCACTTCGGTAAAAAAAAAAAAAAAAAAAAAAAGGCTTTTTATTTTTTTTCCCCCTGCCTGGGTAACCTGTCTCCTGCCTGTTTCAAAGTGAAAAAAGGGAAAAATCTTTTTTGGAGGGAAAAGGACCAAAATGCAGGCAGGTGGACTCCGTGGAAGGTGGATGGGGAGTTGCTCCTGCCCTGGCACTAGAGCCCCAGCTGCTGTTCCAGGTGCTCTCTGATAACAGAGATCTCCGTGTGTCGTGTCATGACACTGTCTCCAGGACTGACCCTCAGGATAATGAGGATTCAAAACGAGGCAGGTGATACTGCCTTCAAAAGTAAATCCAGGGAGGTTTGGCGGTATGTCAGAGGGTTAAGGGCTTGTGGCGCTCACGAATAGAGGGGACAGGTGGAAGGATTTGGGGTCTGGCCCCCAGACCGCCACCTGCAGGGGAGTCGCTTTACAGGGGGTGAAGCAGGTCTTTAGGAGCTCTATCTTTCTCTCCCACCCTGTATTTCCTCTGCTCTCTCCTTTTGTGTCTGTCAGATGCAAGGTCAGTAACAACAACAACAACAACAACAACAAAAACAATAACCACCACAGTGACCAAGCAACAAGGGCAGCGAAAGGGGAACAAATGGAGTGCAGGAGCTGTGGATTATTCGTGGCGTAGGCACTCAGCTGTGGCAATAACCCCTTGAGGCAATCAATCCATACATGAAGATGTAATACAGGTAACAGAGACGTATATGTCCCTGTGTGTTTCCACTGAGTTAATGTAAATGCACTTTTATTGACTTCTTCATTTATTTATTACCTTGCCACGAGAATTTCTTTTCATTGCTAAAAAAAAGTGTCCTATCAAGGGTACCTGGTGGTGCCACACCCAGTTAAGCACTCATGTTACAATGCAGGAGGACTGGGCTTCAACACCCTGGTTCCCACATGCCAGGGGAAATCTTTACAAGTGGTGCGGAAGTGCTGCAGTTGTCTCTCTCTGTGTCTCAAACTCTCTCTACCTCCCTTCCCTCTCAATTCCTGTCTATTTATTCCAGTGAATAATCAAGAAAATAGAAAGTAAAAAAAGAAAAAGGAAAAGGAAATATTCCACGACTTCAAATGGGTTAATCAGGACAATGCTTTCCTTGTTAAGATCCTCACAGCATTCCATATGCAGAAAGGCAAAGACGCCATGTATTTTTTAACCCAGTTTTTATATTTATTTATTTATTTATATATTTAGGTGCTTATTCATTTTTGTTATTGATGAATTAATGTTTTACATTTGACATTGACTAGGGATCTGACACCAGCGGACTCCAGTACCCCTATATGGTACTCTGCCTCTACAAAACCGATCCATTGACCTGTCCATCCATCCATCCATCCACCCATACATCTATCCATCCATTCATACATACATACATCCATCCATCCATCCATCCATCCATCCATCCATCCACCAGTCAACCAAGCTAAGTACAAAAGGAGATCTCTCCTTGAATGGTGAGGAGAAACAACGATGCATAGGTAGGTTGCAAAGGCCCAGTTTGGCTGAATAGGGCAGAGGGGCTGAACCAGGGAATGTGTTGGGGCGTGTGGGTTTGGGTGGGATGAGCCGGAGACCCTGTGAGCTGGGTCACATTAGGGGCAGGCAGGGGGTGGAAGGGGTTGCGAACAGCTGTCACTGGAGAAGCATCACAAGTGCTGGAGCTGGTGAGCAGGGCACCTGGAAGAGAGGACAGACAAAGGAGAGAAGCAAAGTGCGGAGGAGAGGAGAGGGGAGAGGATGGTGAGGACAGGAGAGGACAGGAGAGGACAGGATTAGAGGGGACCTGAGAAACCTACCTGGACAAAGGCAGCATACGGACATCCAGGAAGGCAGGCAGGCATGCAGGCAGCTCTGGCCTGGGCTCCCAGGATCCCGGGCGCACCTCCACCTGTCTTCTCTTGGCTGCCAGCCCTGAGGTCCCTCGTCGGTCAGCACTGTCTTCCCATCCTTCCGTCCCTCTGTGCCAGGGCCCAGGCGTCTGGGCGCTGTTGCCTGACCTAGTGGCAGGGCAGTTGGGCTGCCCAGTGCCAGTGTGGCCAGCACAGATTGCCAGGGGCTAGGACATCACAGAGGGCTCATGTGGTTGCTAGGCCATGGGGACCCCGCCCATCCAGTTGACCAGCAGCCATGACCCCCACGCTGAACTTGACCTGAGGGGTGGTGGCCAGCCACCAGAGCCAGAGCCCCAGGCCAAAGCAGGTGCTGGTCGGCTGGGCCAAGGGGCTATGTGCAGATTGGTGTGTGTCTGGGCATGGGGCTGGCATCTGACAGTCCAGGGCGGGGGACCAAGGTCCGCCAGGCCCCTGTCCCACCATGTGCACTGACACACAGTCTTGCTGACTGACTGACAGTCCCCGCCCCAGAGATACCCACACCAAGTCCCTGGGTGCCCTGAGCTGCCCCTGAGGGTGGGTGGGTGCCTGCCTGGACACATGCCTCCGTAATGGAGGCCTCTATTAATCCCGTTGCCTACTGACAGCTGCCCTCCTGCCCCTCCTCCTCCTCCTACGCCTCCTCCTCCTCCTCTTCCTACTCTTCCTCCTCCTCTTTCTCCTCCTCCTCCTCCACCCCCTCCTCCTCTTCCTCATCCTCAGATGGACTCACTCAGGGCCCTTGGCCTAGGCAAGCCAGGGCTGCTGCTCTGGCTTCTGCAGCTTCTATCCAGTGGGGGGGTGTAGGAATCTGTTCCTGTCAGTCCCTGATTCCTGGGACCTTCCATGCCTCCAGCTGCCCCCACTCTCTAGTCCTGACCCCTCCTCAAGGATGCCCCCTTTCCCCTTACCCTCTGTCCCCCAGCTCCCAACTAACATCTACTGTGTTCCTCCCTGCGCTACTTTACTGCCACCCTGCTTCTGCCCTTCAGCCCTGAGGGCCCAGGGCCAGCCCAGCTGCCATCTCACCATCCAGCAGGGGGACCTGCCCTAACGCCCTGCCACCACACCCACACACACAGCCCTGCACACACTCCTGGGCTCCCCTGCCTGCAGCCTGCCTCTCAAACAGTCTCCTTCTGCCCCCTAGCCCCCTTACAGCCTCTGCCACGGACCCCCACAGACACCTGGGCATGAGCAGTGCAGACATGCAAACAGCTCCCCTCCCCCCCACTCCAGTTGCTCCAAGGTTGTCAAGAGTCTTTTTTTCATGCTGTAGGGGAGGGAGTTGAGACAGTCCAATGTCCTGGGGAGCAAGAACTGCAAACAGTCCATCTACAATGTAACATTTGGGTCTCAGGCCGCCCAATCCCTAGTGCGCTGTGCAGACCTTTGACTGGCAAAAACACCCCATCTGAGTGTGAGATCTGGCTGGGCTAGTGGCTCTTTCTGTGGACTAAGAGACAGACAGACAGAGTTTTCAGGTTCAAAACCTATACTTCCCAGAAGATGGTCATTCACTTCGGTAAAAAAAAAAAAAAAAAAAAAAAAAGGCTTTTTATTTTTTTTCCCCCTGCCTGGGTAACCTGTCTCCTGCCTGTTTCAAAGTGAAAAAAGGGAAAAATCTTTTTTGGAGGGAAAAGGACCAAAATGCAGGCAGGTGGACTCCGTGGAAGGTGGATGGGGAGTTGCTCCTGCCCTGGCACTAGAGCCCCAGCTGCTGTTCCAGGTGCTCTCTGATAACAGAGATCTCCGTGTGTCGTGTCATGACACTGTCTCCAGGACTGACCCTCAGGATAATGAGGATTCAAAACGAGGCAGGTGATACTGCCTTCAAAAGTAAATCCAGGGAGGTTTGGCGGTATGTCAGAGGGTTAAGGGCTTGTGGCGCTCACGAATAGAGGGGACAGGTGGAAGGATTTGGGGTCTGGCCCCCAGACCGCCACCTGCAGGGGAGTCGCTTTACAGGGGGTGAAGCAGGTCTTTAGGAGCTCTATCTTTCTCTCCCACCCTGTATTTCCTCTGCTCTCTCCTTTTGTGTCTGTCAGATGCAAGGTCAGTAACAACAACAACAACAACAAAAACAATAACCACCACAGTGACCAAGCAACAAGGGCAGCGAAAGGGGAACAAATGGAGTGCAGGAGCTGTGGATTATTCGTGGCGTAGGCACTCAGCTGTGGCAATAACCCCTTGAGGCAATCAATCCATACATGAAGATGTAATACAGGTAACAGAGACGTATATGTCCCTGTGTGTTTCCACTGAGTTAATGTAAATGCACTTTTATTGACTTCTTCATTTATTTATTACCTTGCCACGAGAATTTCTTTTCATTGCTAAAAAAAAGTGTCCCATCAAGGGTACCAGGTGGTGCCACACCCAGTTAAGCACTCATGTTACAATGCAGGAGGACTGGGCTTCAACACCCTGGTTCCCACATGCCAGGGGAAATCTTTACAAGTGGTGCGGAAGTGCTGCAGTTGTCTCTCTCTGTGTCTCAAACTCTCTCTACCTCCCTTCCCTCTCAATTCCTGTCTATTTATTCCAGTGAATAATCAAGAAAATAGAAAGTAAAAAAAGAAAAAGGAAAAGGAAATATTCCACGACTTCAAATGGGTTAATCAGGACAATGCTTTCCTTGTTAAGATCCTCACAGCATTCCATATGCAGAAAGGCAAAGACGCCATGTATTTTTTAACCCAGTTTTTATATTTATTTATTTATTTATTTAGGTGCTTATTCATTTTTGTTATTGATGAATTAATGTTTTACATTTGACATTGACTAGGGATCTGACACCAGCGGACTCCAGTACCCCTATATGGTACTCTGCCTCTACAAAACCGATCCATTGACCTGTCCATCCATCCATCCATCCACCCATACATCTATCCATCCATTCATACATACATACATCCATCCATCCATCCATCCATCCACCAGTCAACCAAGCTAAGTACAAAAGGAGATCTCTCCTTGAATGGTGAGGAGAAACAACGATGCATAGGTAGGTTGCAAAGGCCCAGTTTGGCTGAATAGGGCAGAGGGGCTGAACCAGGGAATGTGTTGGGGCGTGTGGGTTTGGGTGGGATGAGCCGGAGACCCTGTGAGCTGGGTCACATTAGGGGCAGGCAGGGGGTGGAAGGGGTTGCGAACAGTTGTCACTGGAGAAGCATCACAAGTGCTGGAGCTGGTGAGCAGGGCACCTGGAAGAGAGGACAGACAAAGGAGAGAAGCAAAGTGCGGAGGAGAGGAGAGGGGAGAGGATGGTGAGGACAGGAGAGGACAGGAGAGGACAGGATTAGAGGGGACCTGAGAAACCTACCTGGACAAAGGCAGCATACGGACATCCAGGAAGGCAGGCAGGCATGCAGGCAGCTCTGGCCTGGGCTCCCAGGATCCCGGGCGCACCTCCACCTGTCTTCTCTTGGCTGCCAGCCCTGAGGTCCCTCGTCGGTCAGCACTGTCTTCCCATCCTTCCGTCCCTCTGTGCCAGGGCCCAGGCGTCTGGGCGCTGTTGCCTGACCTAGTGGCAGGGCAGTTGGGCTGCCCAGTGCCAGTGTGGCCAGCACAGATTGCCAGGGGCTAGGACATCACAGAGGGCTCATGTGGTTGCTAGGCCATGGGGACCCCGCCCATCCAGTTGACCAGCAGCCATGACCCCCACGCTGAACTTGACCTGAGGGGTGGTGGCCAGCCACCAGAGCCAGAGCCCCAGGCCAAAGCAGGTGCTGGTCGGCTGGGCCAAGGGGCTATGTGCAGATTGGTGTGTGTCTGGGCATGGGGCTGGCATCTGACAGTCCAGGGCGGGGGACCAAGGTCCGCCAGGCCCCTGTCCCACCATGTGCACTGACACACAGTCTTGCTGACTGACTGACAGTCCCCGCCCCAGAGATACCCACACCAAGTCCCTGGGTGCCCTGAGCTGCCCCTGAGGGTGGGTGGGTGCCTGCCTGGACACATGCCTCCGTAATGGAGGCCTCTATTAATCCCGTTGCCTACTGACAGCTGCCCTCCTGCCCCTCCTCCTCCTCCTACGCCTCCTCCTCCTCCTCTTCCTACTCTTCCTCCTCCTCTTTCTCCTCCTCCTCCTCCACCCCCTCCTCCTCTTCCTCATCCTCAGATGGACTCACTCAGGGCCCTTGGCCTAGGCAAGCCAGGGCTGCTGCTCTGGCTTCTGCAGCTTCTATCCAGTGGGGGGGTGTAGGAATCTGTTCCTGTCAGTCCCTGATTCCTGGGACCTTCCATGCCTCCAGCTGCCCCCACTCTCTAGTCCTGACCCCTCCTCAAGGATGCCCCCTTTCCCCTTACCCTCTGTCCCCCAGCTCCCAACTAACATCTACTGTGTTCCTCCCTGCGCTACTTTACTGCCACCCTGCTTCTGCCCTTCAGCCCTGAGGGCCCAGGGCCAGCCCAGCTGCCATCTCACCATCCAGCAGGGGGACCTGCCCTAACCCCCTGCCACCACACCCACACACACAGCCCTGCACACACTCCTGGGCTCCCCTGCCTGCAGCCTGCCTCTCAAACAGTCTCCTTCTGCCCCCTAGCCCCCTTACAGCCTCTGCCACGGACCCCCACAGACACCTGGGCATGAGCAGTGCAGACATGCAAACAGCTCCCCTCGCCCCCACTCCAGTTGCTCCAAGGTTGTCAAGAGTCTTTTTTTCATGCTGTAGGGGAGGGAGTTGAGACAGTCCAATGTCCTGGGGAGCAAGAAATGCAAACAGTCCATCTACAATGTAACATTTGGGTCTCAGGCCGCCCAATCCCTAGTGCGCTGTGCAGACCTTTGACTGGCGAAAACACCCCATCTGAGCGTGAGATCTGGCTGGGCTAGTGGCTCTTTCTGTGGACTAAGAGACAGACAGACAGAGTTTTCAGGTTCAAAACCTATACTTCCCAGAAGATGGTCATTCACTTTGGTAAAAAAAAAAAAAAAAAAAAAAAGGCTTTTTATTTTTTTTCCCCCTGCCTGGGTAACCTGTCTCCTGCCTGTTTCAAAGTGAAAAAAGGGAAAAATCTTTTTTGGAGGGAAAAGGACCAAAATGCAGGCAGGTGGACTCCGTGGAAGGTGGATGGGGAGTTGCTCCTGCCCTGGCACTAGAGCCCCAGCTGCTGTTCCAGGTGCTCTATGATAACAGAGATCTCCGTGTGTCGTGTCATGACACTGTCTCCAGGACTGACCCTCAGGATAATGAGGATTCAAAACGAGGCAGGTGATACTGCCTTCAAAAGTAAATCCAGGGAGGTTTGGCGGTATGTCAGAGGGTTAAGGGCTTGTGGCGCTCACGAATAGAGGGGACAGGTGGAAGGATTTGGGGTCTGGCCCCCAGACCGCCACCTGCAGGGGAGTCGCTTTACAGGGGGTGAAGCAGGTCTTTAGGAGCTCTATCTTTCTCTCCCACCCTGTATTTCCTCTGCTCTCTCCTTTTGTGTCTGTCAGATGCAAGGTCAGTAACAACAACAACAACAACAAAAACAATAACCACCACAGTGACCAAGCAACAAGGGCAGCGAAAGGGGAACAAATGGAGTGCAGGAGCTGTGGATTATTCGTGGCGTAGGCACTCAGCTGTGGCAATAACCCCTTGAGGCAATCAATCCATACATGAAGATGTAATACAGGTAACAGAGACGTATATGTCCCTGTGTGTTTCCACTGAGTTAATGTAAATGCACTTTTATTGACTTCTTCATTTATTTATTACCTTGCCACGAGAATTTCTTTTCATTGCTAAAAAAAAGTGTCCCATCAAGGGTACCAGGTGGTGCCACACCCAGTTAAGCACTCATGTTACAATGCAGGAGGACTGGGCTTCAACACCCTGGTTCCCACATGCCAGGAGAAATCTTTACAAGTGGTGCGGAAGTGCTGCAGTTGTCTCTCTCTGTGTCTCAAACTCTCTCTACCTCCCTTCCCTCTCAATTCCTGTCTATTTATTCCAGTGAATAATCAAGAAAATAGAAAGTAAAAAAAGAAAAAGGAAAAGGAAATATTCCACGACTTCAAATGGGTTAATCAGGACAATGCTTTCCTTGTTAAGATCCTCACAGCATTCCATATGCAGAAAGGCAAAGACGCCATGTATTTTTTAACCCAGTTTTTATATTTATTTATTTATTTATTTAGGTGCTTATTCATTTTTGTTATTGATGAATTAATGTTTTACATTTGACATTGACTAGGGATCTGACACCAGCGGACTCCAGTACCCCTATATGGTACTCTGCCTCTACAAAACCGATCCATTGACCTGTCCATCCATCCATCCATCCACCCATACATCTATCCATCCATTCATACATACATACATACATACATCCATCCATCCATCCATCCATCCATCCATCCATCCATCCATCCATCCATCCACCAGTCAACCAAGCTAAGTACAAAAGGAGATCTCTCCTTGAATGGTGAGGAGAAACAACGATGCATAGGTAGGTTGCAAAGGCCCAGTTTGGCTGAATAGGGCAGAGGGGCTGAACCAGGGAATGTGTTGGGGCGTGTGGGTTTGGGTGGGATGAGCCGGAGACCCTGTGAGCTGGGTCACATTAGGGGCAGGCAGGGGGTGGAAGGGGTTGCGAACAGCTGTCACTGGAGAAGCATCACAAGTGCTGGAGCTGGTGAGCAGGGCACCTGGAAGAGAGGACAGACAAAGGAGAGAAGCAAAGTGTGGAGGAGAGGAGAGGGGAGAGGATGGTGAGGACAGGAGAGGACAGGAGAGGACAGGATTAGAGGGGACCTGAGAAACCTACCTGGACAAAGGCAGCATACGGACATCCAGGAAGGCAGGCAGGCATGCAGGCAGCTCTGGCCTGGGCTCCCAGGATCCCGGGCGCACCTCCACCTGTCTTCTCTTGGCTGCCAGCCCTGAGGTCCCTCGTCGGTCAGCACTGTCTTCCCATCTTCCGTCCCTCTGTGCCAGGGCCCAGGCGTCTGGGCGCTGTTGCCTGACCTAGTGGCAGGGCAGTTGGGCTGCCCAGTGCCAGTGTGGCCAGCACAGATTGCCAGGGGCTAGGACATCACAGAGGGCTCATGTGGTTGCTAGGCCATGGGGACCCCGCCCATCCAGTTGACCAGCAGCCATGAACCCCACGCTAAACTTGACCTGAGGGGTGGTGGCCATCCACCAGAGCCAGAGCCCCAGGCCAAAGCAGGTGCTGGTCGGCCGGGCCAAGGGGCTATGTGCAGATTGGTGTGTGTCTGGGCATGGGGCTGGCATCTGACAATCCAGGGCGGGGGACCAAGGTCCGCCAGGCCTCTGTCCCACCATGTGCACTGACACACCGTCTTGCTGACTGACTGACAGTCCCCGCCCCAGAGATACCCACACCAAGTCCCTGGGTGCCCTGAGCTGCCCCTGAGGGTTGGTGGGTGCCTGCCTGGACACATGCCTCCGTAATGGAGGCCTCTATTAATCCCGTTGCCTACTGACAGCTGCCCTCCTGCCCCTCCTCCTCCTCCTACGCCTCCTCCTCCTCCTCTTCCTACTCTTCCTCCTCCTCTTTCTCCTCCTCCTCCTCCACCCCCTCCTCCTCTTCCTCATCCTCAGATGGACTCACTCAGGGCCCTTGGCCTAGGCAAGCCAGGGCTGCTGCTCTGGCTTCTGCAGCTTCTATCCAGTGGGGGGGTGTAGGAATCTGTTCCTGTCAGTCCCTGATTCCTGGGACCTTCCATGCCTCCAGCTGCCCCCACTCTCTAGTCCTGACCCCTCCTCAAGGATGCCCCCTTTCCCCTTACCCTCTGTCCCCCAGCTCCCAACTAACATCTACTGTGTTCCTCCCTGCGCTACTTTACTGCCACCCTGCTTCTGCCCTTCAGCCCTGAGGGCCCAGGGCCAGCCCAGCTGCCATCTCACCATCCAGCAGGGGGACCTGCCCTAACCCCCTGCCACCACACCCACACACACAGCCCTGCACACACTCCTGGGCTCCCCTGCCTGCAGCCTGCCTCTCAAACAGTCTCCTTCTGCCCCCTAGCCCCATTACAGCCTCTGCCACGGACCCCCACAGACACCTGGGCATGAGCAGTGCAGACATGCAAACAGCTCCCCTCCCCCCCACTCCAGTTGCTCCAAGGTTGTCAAGAGTCTTTTTTTCATGCTGTAGGGGAGGGAGTTGAGACAGTCCAATGTCCTGGGGAGCAAGAACTGCAAACAGTCCATCTACAATGGAACATTTGGGTCTCAGGCCGCCCAATCCCTAGTGCGCTGTGCAGACCTTTGACTGGCAAAAACACCCCATCTGAGCGTGAGATCTGGCTGGGCTAGTGGCTCTTTCTGTGGACTAAGAGACAGACAGACAGAGTTTTCAGGTTCAAAACCTATACTTCCCAGAAGATGGTCATTCACTTCGGTAAAAAAAAAAAAAAAAAAAAAAAAAAGGCTTTTTATTTTTTTTCCTCCTGCCTGGGTAACCTGTCTCCTGCCTGTTTCAAAGTGAAAAAAGGGAAAAATCTTTTTTGGAGGGAAAAGGACCAAAATGCAGGCAGGTGGACTCCGTGGAAGGTGGATGGGGAGTTGCTCCTGCCCTGGCACTAGAGCCTGAGCTGCTGTTCCAGGTGCTCTATGATAACAGAGATCTCCGTGTGTCGTGTCATGACACTGTCTCCAGGACTGACCCTCAGGATAATGAGGATTCAAAACGAGGCAGGTGATACTGCCTTCAAAAGTAAATCCAGGGAGGTTTGGCGGTATGTCAGAGGGTTAAGGGCTTGTGGCGCTCACGAATAGAGGGGACAGGTGGAAGGATTTGGGGTCTGGCCCCCAGACCGCCACCTGCAGGGGAGTCGCTTTACAGGGGGTGAAGCAGGTCTTTAGGAGCTCTATCTTTCTCTCCCACCCTGTATTTCCTCTGCTCTCTCCTTTTGTGTCTGTCAGATGCAAGGTCAGTAACAACAACAACAACAACAAAAACAATAACCACCACAGTGACCAAGCAACAAGGGCAGCGAAAGGGGAACAAATGGAGTGCAGGAGCTGTGGATTATTCGTGGCGTAGGCACTCAGCTGTGGCAATAACCCCTTGAGGCAATCAATCCATACATGAAGATGTAATACAGGTAACAGAGACGTATATGTCCCTGTGTGTTTCCACTGAGTTAATGTAAATGCACTTTTATTGACTTCTTCATTTATTTATTACCTTGCCACGAGAATTTCTTTTCATTGCTAAAAAAAAGTGTCCCATCAAGGGTACCAGGTGGTGCCACACCCAGTTAAGCACTCATGTTACAATGCAGGAGGACTGGGCTTCAACACCCTGGTTCCCACATGCCAGGGGAAATCTTTACAAGTGGTGCGGAAGTGCTGCAGTTGTCTCTCTCTGTGTCTCAAACTCTCTCTACCTCCCTTCCCTCTCAATTCCTGTCTATTTATTCCAGTGAATAATCAAGAAAATAGAAAGTAAAAAAAGAAAAAGGAAAAGGAAATATTCCACGACTTCAAATGGGTTAATCAGGACAATGCTTTCCTTGTTAAGATCCTCACAGCATTCCATATGCAGAAAGGCAAAGACGCCATGTATTTTTTAACCCAGTTTTTATATTTATTTATTTATTTATTTAGGTGCTTATTCATTTTTGTTATTGATGAATTAATGTTTTACATTTGACATTGACTAGGGATCTGACACCAGCGGACTCCAGTACCCCTATATGGTACTCTGCCTCTACAAAACCGATCCATTGACCTGTCCATCCATCCATCCATCCACCCATACATCTATCCATCCATTCATACATACATACATCCATCCATCCATCCATCCATCCATCCATCCACCAGTCAACCAAGCTAAGTACAAAAGGAGATCTCTCCTTGAATGGTGAGGAGAAACAACGATGCATAGGTAGGTTGCAAAGGCCCAGTTTGGCTGAATAGGGCAGAGGGGCTGAACCAGGGAATGTGTTGGGGCGTGTGGGTTTGGGTGGGATGAGCCGGAGACCCTGTGAGCTGGGTCACATTAGGGGCAGGCAGGGGGTGGAAGGGGTTGCGAACAGCTGTCACTGGAGAAGCATCACAAGTGCTGGAGCTGGTGAGCAGGGCACCTGGAAGAGAGGACAGACAAAGGAGAGAAGCAAAGTGCGGAGGAGAGGAGAGGGGAGAGGATGGTGAGGACAGGAGAGGACAGGAGAGGACAGGATTAGAGGGGACCTGAGAAACCTACCTGGACAAAGGCAGCATACGGACATCCAGGAAGGCAGGCAGGCATGCAGGCAGCTCTGGCCTGGGCTCCCAGGATCCCGGGCGCACCTCCACCTGTCTTCTCTTGGCTGCCAGCCCTGAGGTCCCTCGTCGGTCAGCACTGTCTTCCCATCCTTCCGTCCCTCTGTGCCAGGGCCCAGGCGTCTGGGCGCTGTTGCCTGACCTAGTGGCAGGGCAGTTGGGCTGCCCAGTGCCAGTGTGGCCAGCACAGATTGCCAGGGGCTAGGACATCACAGAGGGCTCATGTGGTTGCTAGGCCATGGGGACCCCGCCCATCCAGTTGACCAGCAGCCATGACCCCCACGCTGAACTTGACCTGAGGGGTGGTGGCCAGCCACCAGAGCCAGAGCCCCAGGCCAAAGCAGGTGCTGGTCGGCTGGGCCAAGGGGCTATGTGCAGATTGGTGTGTGTCTGGGCATGGGGCTGGCATCTGACAGTCCAGGGCGGGGGACCAAGGTCCGCCAGGCCCCTGTCCCACCATGTGCACTGACACACAGTCTTGCTGACTGACTGACAGTCCCCGCCCCAGAGATACCCACACCAAGTCCCTGGGTGCCCTGAGCTGCCCCTGAGGGTGGGTGGGTGCCTGCCTGGACACATGCCTCCGTAATGGAGGCCTCTATTAATCCCGTTGCCTACTGACAGCTGCCCTCCTGCCCCTCCTCCTCCTCCTACGCCTCCTCCTCCTCCTCTTCCTACTCTTCCTCCTCCTCTTTCTCCTCCTCCTCCTCCACCCCCTCCTCCTCTTCCTCATCCTCAGATGGACTCACTCAGGGCCCTTGGCCTAGGCAAGCCAGGGCTGCTGCTCTGGCTTCTGCAGCTTCTATCCAGTGGGGGGGTGTAGGAATCTGTTCCTGTCAGTCCCTGATTCCTGGGACCTTCCATGCCTCCAGCTGCCCCCACTCTCTAGTCCTGACCCCTCCTCAAGGATGCCCCCTTTCCCCTTACCCTCTGTCCCCCAGCTCCCAACTAACATCTACTGTGTTCCTCCCTGCGCTACTTTACTGCCACCCTGCTTCTGCCCTTCAGCCCTGAGGGCCCAGGGCCAGCCCAGCTGCCATCTCACCATCCAGCAGGGGGACCTGCCCTAACCCCCTGCCACCACACCCACACACACAGCCCTGCACACACTCCTGGGCTCCCCTGCCTGCAGCCTGCCTCTCAAACAGTCTCCTTCTGCCCCCTAGCCCCCTTACAGCCTCTGCCACGGACCCCCACAGACACCTGGGCATGAGCAGTGCAGACATGCAAACAGCTCCCCTCGCACCCACTCCAGTTGCTCCAAGGTTGTCAAGAGTCTTTTTTTCATGCTGTAGGGGAGGGAGTTGAGACAGTCCAATGTCCTGGGGAGCAAGAACTGCAAACAGTCCATCTACAATGTAACATTTGGGTCTCAGGCCGCCCAATCCCTAGTGCGCTGTGCAGACCTTTGACTGGCGAAAACACCCCATCTGAGTGTGAGATCTGGCTGGGCTAGTGGCTCTTTCTGTGGACTAAGAGACAGACAGACAGAGTTTTCAGGTTCAAAACCTATACTTCCCAGAAGATGGTCATTCACTTCGGTAAAAAAAAAAAAAAAAAAAAAAAAGGCTTTTTATTTTTTTTCCCCCTGCCTGGGTAACCTGTCTCCTGCCTGTTTCAAAGTGAAAAAAGGGAAAAATCTTTTTTGGAGGGAAAAGGACCAAAATGCAGGCAGGTGGACTCCGTGGAAGGTGGATGGGGAGTTGCTCCTGCCCTGGCACTAGAGCCCCAGCTGCTGTTCCAGGTGCTCTCTGATAACAGAGATCTCCGTGTGTCGTGTCATGACACTGTCTCCAGGACTGACCCTCAGGATAATGAGGATTCAAAACGATGCAGGTGATACTGCCTTCAAAAGTAAATCCAGGGAGGTTTGGCGGTATGTCAGAGGGTTAAGGGCTTGTGGCGCTCACGAATAGAGGGGACAGGTGGAAGGATTTGGGGTCTGGCCCCCAGACCGCCACCTGCAGGGGAGTCGCTTTACAGGGGGTGAAGCAGGTCTTTAGGAGCTCTATCTTTCTCTCCCACCCTGTATTTCCTCTGCTCTCTCCTTTTGTGTCTGTCAGATGCAAGGTCAGTAACAACAACAACAACAACAAAAACAATAACCACCACAGTGACCAAGCAACAAGGGCAGCGAAAGGGGAACAAATGGAGTGCAGGAGCTGTGGATTATTCGTGGCGTAGGCACTCAGCTGTGGCAATAACCCCTTGAGGCAGTCAATCCATACATGAAGATGTAATACAGGTAACAGAGACGTATATGTCCCTGTGTGTTTCCACTGAGTTAATGTAAATGCACTTTTATTGACTTCTTCATTTATTTATTACCTTGCCACGAGAATTTCTTTTCATTGCTAAAAAAAAGTGTCCCATCAAGGGTACCAGGTGGTGCCACACCCAGTTAAGCACTCATGTTACAATGCAGGAGGACTGGGCTTCAACACCCTGGTTCCCACATGCCAGGGGAAATCTTTACAAGTGGTGCGGAAGTGCTGCAGTTGTCTCTCTCTGTGTCTCAAACTCTCTCTACCTCCCTTCCCTCTCAATTCCTGTCTATTTATTCCAGTGAATAATCAAGAAAATAGAAAGTAAAAAAAGAAAAAGGAAAAGGAAATATTCCACGACTTCAAATGGGTTAATCAGGACAATGCTTTCCTTGTTAAGATCCTCACAGCATTCCATATGCAGAAAGGCAAAGACGCCATGTATTTTTTAACCCAGTTTTTATATTTATTTATTTATTTATTTAGGTGCTTATTCATTTTTGTTATTGATGAATTAATGTTTTACATTTGACATTGACTAGGGATCTGACACCAGCGGACTCCAGTACCCCTATATGGTACTCTGCCTCTACAAAACCGATCCATTGACCTGTCCATCCATCCATCCATCCACCCATACATCTATCCATCCATTCATACATACATCCATCCATCCATCCATCCATCCATCCATCCATCCATCCATCCATCCATCCACCAGTCAACCAAGCTAAGTACAAAAGGAGATCTCTCCTTGAATGGTGAGGAGAAACAACGATGCATAGGTAGGTTGCAAAGGCCCAGTTTGGCTGAATAGGGCAGAGGGGCTGAACCAGGGAATGTGTTGGGGCGTGTGGGTTTGGGTGGGATGAGCCGGAGACCCTGTGAGCTGGGTCACATTAGGGGCAGGCAGGGGGTGGAAGGGGTTGCGAACAGCTGTCACTGGAGAAGCATCACAAGTGCTGGAGCTGGTGAGCAGGGCACCTGGAAGAGAGGACAGACAAAGGAGAGAAGCAAAGTGTGGAGGAGAGGAGAGGGGAGAGGATGGTGAGGACAGGAGAGGACAGGAGAGGACAGGATTAGAGGGGACCTGAGAAACCTACCTGGACAAAGGCAGCATACGGACATCCAGGAAGGCAGGCAGGCATGCAGGCAGCTCTGGCCTGGGCTCCCAGGATCCCGGGCGCACCTCCACCTGTCTTCTCTTGGCTGCCAGCCCTGAGGTCCCTCGTCGGTCAGCACTGTCTTCCCATCTTCCGTCCCTCTGTGCCAGGGCCCAGGCGTCTGGGCGCTGTTGCCTGACCTAGTGGCAGGGCAGTTGGGCTGCCCAGTGCCAGTGTGGCCAGCACAGATTGCCAGGGGCTAGGACATCACAGAGGGCTCATGTGGTTGCTAGGCCATGGGGACCCCGCCCATCCAGTTGACCAGCAGCCATGAACCCCACGCTAAACTTGACCTGAGGGGTGGTGGCCATCCACCAGAGCCAGAGCCCCAGGCCAAAGCAGGTGCTGGTCGGCCGGGCCAAGGGGCTATGTGCAGATTGGTGTGTGTCTGGGCATGGGGCTGGCATCTGACAATCCAGGGCGGGGGACCAAGGTCCGCCAGGCCTCTGTCCCACCATGTGCACTGACACACCGTCTTGCTGACTGACTGACAGTCCCCGCCCCAGAGATACCCACACCAAGTCCCTGGGTGCCCTGAGCTGCCCCTGAGGGTTGGTGGGTGCCTGCCTGGACACATGCCTCCGTAATGGAGGCCTCTATTAATCCCGTTGCCTACTGACAGCTGCCCTCCTGCCCCTCCTCCTCCTCCTACGCCTCCTCCTCCTCCTCTTCCTACTCTTCCTCCTCCTCTTTCTCCTCCTCCTCCTCCACCCCCTCCTCCTCTTCCTCATCCTCAGATGGACTCACTCAGGGCCCTTGGCCTAGGCAAGCCAGGGCTGCTGCTCTGGCTTCTGCAGCTTCTATCCAGTGGGGGGGTGTAGGAATCTGTTCCTGTCAGTCCCTGATTCCTGGGACCTTCCATGCCTCCAGCTGCCCCCACTCTCTAGTCCTGACCCCTCCTCAAGGATGCCCCCTTTCCCCTTACCCTCTGTCCCCCAGCTCCCAACTAACATCTACTGTGTTCCTCCCTGCGCTACTTTACTGCCACCCTGCTTCTGCCCTTCAGCCCTGAGGGCCCAGGGCCAGCCCAGCTGCCATCTCACCATCCAGCAGGGGGACCTGCCCTAACCCCCTGCCACCACACCCACACACACAGCCCTGCACACACTCCTGGGCTCCCCTGCCTGCAGCCTGCCTCTCAAACAGTCTCCTTCTGCCCCCTAGCCCCATTACAGCCTCTGCCACGGACCCCCACAGACACCTGGGCATGAGCAGTGCAGACATGCAAACAGCTCCCCTCCCCCCCACTCCAGTTGCTCCAAGGTTGTCAAGAGTCTTTTTTTCATGCTGTAGGGGAGGGAGTTGAGACAGTCCAATGTCCTGGGGAGCAAGAACTGCAAACAGTCCATCTACAATGGAACATTTGGGTCTCAGGCCGCCCAATCCCTAGTGCGCTGTGCAGACCTTTGACTGGCAAAAACACCCCATCTGAGCGTGAGATCTGGCTGGGCTAGTGGCTCTTTCTGTGGACTAAGAGACAGACAGACAGAGTTTTCAGGTTCAAAACCTATACTTCCCAGAAGATGGTCATTCACTTCGGTAAAAAAAAAAAAAAAAAAAAAAAAAAGGCTTTTTATTTTTTTTCCTCCTGCCTGGGTAACCTGTCTCCTGCCTGTTTCAAAGTGAAAAAAGGGAAAAATCTTTTTTGGAGGGAAAAGGACCAAAATGCAGGCAGGTGGACTCCGTGGAAGGTGGATGGGGAGTTGCTCCTGCCCTGGCACTAGAGCCTGAGCTGCTGTTCCAGGTGCTCTATGATAACAGAGATCTCCGTGTGTCGTGTCATGACACTGTCTCCAGGACTGACCCTCAGGATAATGAGGATTCAAAACGAGGCAGGTGATACTGCCTTCAAAAGTAAATCCAGGGAGGTTTGGCGGTATGTCAGAGGGTTAAGGGCTTGTGGCGCTCACGAATAGAGGGGACAGGTGGAAGGATTTGGGGTCTGGCCCCCAGACCGCCACCTGCAGGGGAGTCGCTTTACAGGGGGTGAAGCAGGTCTTTAGGAGCTCTATCTTTCTCTCCCACCCTGTATTTCCTCTGCTCTCTCCTTTTGTGTCTGTCAGATGCAAGGTCAGTAACAACAACAACAACAACAAAAACAATAACCACCACAGTGACCAAGCAACAAGGGCAGCGAAAGGGGAACAAATGGAGTGCAGGAGCTGTGGATTATTCGTGGCGTAGGCACTCAGCTGTGGCAATAACCCCTTGAGGCAATCAATCCATACATGAAGATGTAATACAGGTAACAGAGACGTATATGTCCCTGTGTGTTTCCACTGAGTTAATGTAAATGCACTTTTATTGACTTCTTCATTTATTTATTACCTTGCCACGAGAATTTCTTTTCATTGCTAAAAAAAAGTGTCCCATCAAGGGTACCAGGTGGTGCCACACCCAGTTAAGCACTCATGTTACAATGCAGGAGGACTGGGCTTCAACACCCTGGTTCCCACATGCCAGGGGAAATCTTTACAAGTGGTGCGGAAGTGCTGCAGTTGTCTCTCTCTGTGTCTCAAACTCTCTCTACCTCCCTTCCCTCTCAATTCCTGTCTATTTATTCCAGTGAATAATCAAGAAAATAGAAAGTAAAAAAAGAAAAAGGAAAAGGAAATATTCCACGACTTCAAATGGGTTAATCAGGACAATGCTTTCCTTGTTAAGATCCTCACAGCATTCCATATGCAGAAAGGCAAAGACGCCATGTATTTTTTAACCCAGTTTTTATATTTATTTATTTATTTATTTAGGTGCTTATTCATTTTTGTTATTGATGAATTAATGTTTTACATTTGACATTGACTAGGGATCTGACACCAGCGGACTCCAGTACCCCTATATGGTACTCTGCCTCTACAAAACCGATCCATTGACCTGTCCATCCATCCATCCATCCACCCATACATCTATCCATCCATTCATACATACATACATCCATCCATCCATCCATCCATCCATCCATCCACCAGTCAACCAAGCTAAGTACAAAAGGAGATCTCTCCTTGAATGGTGAGGAGAAACAACGATGCATAGGTAGGTTGCAAAGGCCCAGTTTGGCTGAATAGGGCAGAGGGGCTGAACCAGGGAATGTGTTGGGGCGTGTGGGTTTGGGTGGGATGAGCCGGAGACCCTGTGAGCTGGGTCACATTAGGGGCAGGCAGGGGGTGGAAGGGGTTGCGAACAGCTGTCACTGGAGAAGCATCACAAGTGCTGGAGCTGGTGAGCAGGGCACCTGGAAGAGAGGACAGACAAAGGAGAGAAGCAAAGTGCGGAGGAGAGGAGAGGGGAGAGGATGGTGAGGACAGGAGAGGACAGGAGAGGACAGGATTAGAGGGGACCTGAGAAACCTACCTGGACAAAGGCAGCATACGGACATCCAGGAAGGCAGGCAGGCATGCAGGCAGCTCTGGCCTGGGCTCCCAGGATCCCGGGCGCACCTCCACCTGTCTTCTCTTGGCTGCCAGCCCTGAGGTCCCTCGTCGGTCAGCACTGTCTTCCCATCCTTCCGTCCCTCTGTGCCAGGGCCCAGGCGTCTGGGCGCTGTTGCCTGACCTAGTGGCAGGGCAGTTGGGCTGCCCAGTGCCAGTGTGGCCAGCACAGATTGCCAGGGGCTAGGACATCACAGAGGGCTCATGTGGTTGCTAGGCCATGGGGACCCCGCCCATCCAGTTGACCAGCAGCCATGACCCCCACGCTGAACTTGACCTGAGGGGTGGTGGCCAGCCACCAGAGCCAGAGCCCCAGGCCAAAGCAGGTGCTGGTCGGCTGGGCCAAGGGGCTATGTGCAGATTGGTGTGTGTCTGGGCATGGGGCTGGCATCTGACAGTCCAGGGCGGGGGACCAAGGTCCGCCAGGCCCCTGTCCCACCATGTGCACTGACACACAGTCTTGCTGACTGACTGACAGTCCCCGCCCCAGAGATACCCACACCAAGTCCCTGGGTGCCCTGAGCTGCCCCTGAGGGTGGGTGGGTGCCTGCCTGGACACATGCCTCCGTAATGGAGGCCTCTATTAATCCCGTTGCCTACTGACAGCTGCCCTCCTGCCCCTCCTCCTCCTCCTACGCCTCCTCCTCCTCCTCTTCCTACTCTTCCTCCTCCTCTTTCTCCTCCTCCTCCTCCACCCCCTCCTCCTCTTCCTCATCCTCAGATGGACTCACTCAGGGCCCTTGGCCTAGGCAAGCCAGGGCTGCTGCTCTGGCTTCTGCAGCTTCTATCCAGTGGGGGGGTGTAGGAATCTGTTCCTGTCAGTCCCTGATTCCTGGGACCTTCCATGCCTCCAGCTGCCCCCACTCTCTAGTCCTGACCCCTCCTCAAGGATGCCCCCTTTCCCCTTACCCTCTGTCCCCCAGCTCCCAACTAACATCTACTGTGTTCCTCCCTGCGCTACTTTACTGCCACCCTGCTTCTGCCCTTCAGCCCTGAGGGCCCAGGGCCAGCCCAGCTGCCATCTCACCATCCAGCAGGGGGACCTGCCCTAACCCCCTGCCACCACACCCACACACACAGCCCTGCACACACTCCTGGGCTCCCCTGCCTGCAGCCTGCCTCTCAAACAGTCTCCTTCTGCCCCCTAGCCCCCTTACAGCCTCTGCCACGGACCCCCACAGACACCTGGGCATGAGCAGTGCAGACATGCAAACAGCTCCCCTCGCACCCACTCCAGTTGCTCCAAGGTTGTCAAGAGTCTTTTTTTCATGCTGTAGGGGAGGGAGTTGAGACAGTCCAATGTCCTGGGGAGCAAGAACTGCAAACAGTCCATCTACAATGTAACATTTGGGTCTCAGGCCGCCCAATCCCTAGTGCGCTGTGCAGACCTTTGACTGGCGAAAACACCCCATCTGAGTGTGAGATCTGGCTGGGCTAGTGGCTCTTTCTGTGGACTAAGAGACAGACAGACAGAGTTTTCAGGTTCAAAACCTATACTTCCCAGAAGATGGTCATTCACTTCGGTAAAAAAAAAAAAAAAAAAAAAAAAGGCTTTTTATTTTTTTTCCCCCTGCCTGGGTAACCTGTCTCCTGCCTGTTTCAAAGTGAAAAAAGGGAAAAATCTTTTTTGGAGGGAAAAGGACCAAAATGCAGGCAGGTGGACTCCGTGGAAGGTGGATGGGGAGTTGCTCCTGCCCTGGCACTAGAGCCCCAGCTGCTGTTCCAGGTGCTCTCTGATAACAGAGATCTCCGTGTGTCGTGTCATGACACTGTCTCCAGGACTGACCCTCAGGATAATGAGGATTCAAAACGATGCAGGTGATACTGCCTTCAAAAGTAAATCCAGGGAGGTTTGGCGGTATGTCAGAGGGTTAAGGGCTTGTGGCGCTCACGAATAGAGGGGACAGGTGGAAGGATTTGGGGTCTGGCCCCCAGACCGCCACCTGCAGGGGAGTCGCTTTACAGGGGGTGAAGCAGGTCTTTAGGAGCTCTATCTTTCTCTCCCACCCTGTATTTCCTCTGCTCTCTCCTTTTGTGTCTGTCAGATGCAAGGTCAGTAACAACAACAACAACAACAAAAACAATAACCACCACAGTGACCAAGCAACAAGGGCAGCGAAAGGGGAACAAATGGAGTGCAGGAGCTGTGGATTATTCGTGGCGTAGGCACTCAGCTGTGGCAATAACCCCTTGAGGCAGTCAATCCATACATGAAGATGTAATACAGGTAACAGAGACGTATATGTCCCTGTGTGTTTCCACTGAGTTAATGTAAATGCACTTTTATTGACTTCTTCATTTATTTATTACCTTGCCACGAGAATTTCTTTTCATTGCTAAAAAAAAGTGTCCCATCAAGGGTACCAGGTGGTGCCACACCCAGTTAAGCACTCATGTTACAATGCAGGAGGACTGGGCTTCAACACCCTGGTTCCCACATGCCAGGGGAAATCTTTACAAGTGGTGCGGAAGTGCTGCAGTTGTCTCTCTCTGTGTCTCAAACTCTCTCTACCTCCCTTCCCTCTCAATTCCTGTCTATTTATTCCAGTGAATAATCAAGAAAATAGAAAGTAAAAAAAGAAAAAGGAAAAGGAAATATTCCACGACTTCAAATGGGTTAATCAGGACAATGCTTTCCTTGTTAAGATCCTCACAGCATTCCATATGCAGAAAGGCAAAGACGCCATGTATTTTTTAACCCAGTTTTTATATTTATTTATTTATTTATTTAGGTGCTTATTCATTTTTGTTATTGATGAATTAATGTTTTACATTTGACATTGACTAGGGATCTGACACCAGCGGACTCCAGTACCCCTATATGGTACTCTGCCTCTACAAAACCGATCCATTGACCTGTCCATCCATCCATCCATCCACCCATACATCTATCCATCCATTCATACATACATCCATCCATCCATCCATCCATCCATCCATCCATCCATCCATCCATCCATCCACCAGTCAACCAAGCTAAGTACAAAAGGAGATCTCTCCTTGAATGGTGAGGAGAAACAACGATGCATAGGTAGGTTGCAAAGGCCCAGTTTGGCTGAATAGGGCAGAGGGGCTGAACCAGGGAATGTGTTGGGGCGTGTGGGTTTGGGTGGGATGAGCCGGAGACCCTGTGAGCTGGGTCACATTAGGGGCAGGCAGGGGGTGGAAGGGGTTGCGAACAGCTGTCACTGGAGAAGCATCACAAGTGCTGGAGCTGGTGAGCAGGGCACCTGGAAGAGAGGACAGACAAAGGAGAGAAGCAAAGTGCGGAGGAGAGGAGAGGGGAGAGGATGGTGAGGACAGGAGAGGACAGGAGAGGACAGGATTAGAGGGGACCTGAGAAACCTACCTGGACAAAGGCAGCATACGGACATCCAGGAAGGCAGGCAGGCATGCAGGCAGCTCTGGCCTGGGCTCCCAGCATCCCGGGCGCACCTCCACCTGTCTTCTCTTGGCTGCCAGCCCTGAGGTCCCTCGTCGGTCAGCACTGTCTTCCCATCCTTCCGTCCCTCTGTGCCAGGGCCCAGGCGTCTGGGCGCTGTTGCCTGACCTAGTGGCAGGGCAGTTGGGCTGCCCAGTGCCAGTGTGGCCAGCACAGATTGCCAGGGGCTAGGACATCACAGAGGGCTCATGTGGTTGCTAGGCCATGGGGACCCCGCCCATCCAGTTGACCAGCAGCCATGACCCCCACGCTGAACTTGACCTGAGGGGTGGTGGCCAGCCACCAGAGCCAGAGCCCCAGGCCAAAGCAGGTGCTGGTCGGCTGGGCCAAGGGGCTATGTGCAGATTGGTGTGTGTCTGGGCATGGGGCTGGCATCTGACAGTCCAGGGCGGGGGACCAAGGTCCGCCAGGCCCCTGTCCCACCATGTGCACTGACACACAGTCTTGCTGACTGACTGACAGTCCCCGCCCCAGAGATACCCACACCAAGTCCCTGGGTGCCCTGAGCTGCCCCTGAGGGTGGGTGGGTGCCTGCCTGGACACATGCCTCCGTAACGGAGGCCTCTATTAATCCCGTTGCCTACTGACAGCTGCCCTCCTGCCCCTCCTCCTCCTCCTACGCCTCCTCCTCCTCCTCTTCCTACTCTTCCTCCTCCTCTTTCTCCTCCTCCTCCTCCACCCCCTCCTCCTCTTCCTCATCCTCAGATGGACTCACTCAGGGCCCTTGGCCTAGGCAAGCCAGGGCTGCTGCTCTGGCTTCTGCAGCTTCTATCCAGTGGGGGGGTGTAGGAATCTGTTCCTGTCAGTCCCTGATTCCTGGGACCTTCCATGCCTCCAGCTGCCCCCACTCTCTAGTCCTGACCCCTCCTCAAGGATGCCCCCTTTCCCCTTACCCTCTGTCCCCCAGCTCCCAACTAACATCTACTGTGTTCCTCCCTGCGCTACTTTACTGCCACCCTGCTTCTGCCCTTCAGCCCTGAGGGCCCAGGGCCAGCCCAGCTGCCATCTCACCATCCAGCAGGGGGACCTGCCCTAACCCCCTGCCACCACACCCACACACACAGCCCTGCACACACTCCTGGGCTCCCCTGCCTGCAGTCTGCCTCTCAAACAGTCTCCTTCTGCCCCCTAGCCCCCTTACAGCCTCTGCCACGGACCCCCACAGACACCTGGGCATGAGCAGTGCAGACATGCAAACAGCTCCCCTCGCCCCCACTCCAGTTGCTCCAAGGTTGTCAAGAGTCTTTTTTTCATGCTGTAGGGGAGGGAGTTGAGACAGTCCAATGTCCTGGGGAGCAAGAACTGCAAACAGTCCATCTACAATGTAACATTTGGGTCTCAGGCCGCCCAATCCCTAGTGCGCTGTGCAGACCTTTGACTGGCGAAAACACCCCATCTGAGCGTGAGATCTGGCTGGGCTAGTGGCTCTTTCTGTGGACTAAGAGACAGACAGACAGAGTTTTCAGGTTCAAAACCTATACTTCCCAGAAGATGGTCATTCACTTCGGTAAAAAAAAAAAAAAAAAAAAAAAAAAAAGGCTTTTTATTTTTTTTCCCCCTGCCTGGGTAACCTGTCTCCTGCCTGTTTCAAAGTGAAAAAAGGGAAAAATCTTTTTTGGAGGGAAAAGGACCAAAATGCAGGCAGGTGGACTCCGTGGAAGGTGGATGGGGAGTTGCTCCTGCCCTGGCACTAGAGCCCCAGCTGCTGTTCCAGGTGCTCTCTGATAACAGAGATCTCCGTGTGTCGTGTCATGACACTGTCTCCAGGACTGACCCTCAGGATAATGAGGATTCAAAACGATGCAGGTGATACTGCCTTCAAAAGTAAATCCAGGGAGGTTTGGCGGTATGTCAGAGGGTTAAGGGCTTGTGGCGCTCACGAATAGAGGGGACAGGTGGAAGGATTTGGGGTCTGGCCCCCAGACCGCCACCTGCAGGGGAGTCGCTTTACAGGGGGTGAAGCAGGTCTTTAGGAGCTCTATCTTTCTCTCCCACCCTGTATTTCCTCTGCTCTCTCCTTTTGTGTCTGTCAGATGCAAGGTCAGTAACAACAACAACAACAACAAAAACAATAACCACCACAGTGACCAAGCAACAAGGGCAGCGAAAGGGGAACAAATGGAGTGCAGGAGCTGTGGATTATTCGTGGCGTAGGCACTCAGCTGTGGCAATAACCCCTTGAGGCAGTCAATCCATACATGAAGATGTAATACAGGTAACAGAGACGTATATGTCCCTGTGTGTTTCCACTGAGTTAATGTAAATGCACTTTTATTGACTTCTTCATTTATTTATTACCTTGCCACGAGAATTTCTTTTCATTGCTAAAAAAAAGTGTCCCATCAAGGGTACCAGGTGGTGCCACACCCAGTTAAGCACTCATGTTACAATGCAGGAGGACTGGGCTTCAACACCCTGGTTCCCACATGCCAGGGGAAATCTTTACAAGTGGTGCGGAAGTGCTGCAGTTGTCTCTCTCTGTGTCTCAAACTCTCTCTACCTCCCTTCCCTCTCAATTCCTGTCTATTTATTCCAGTGAATAATCAAGAAAATAGAAAGTAAAAAAAGAAAAAGGAAAAGGAAATATTCCACGACTTCAAATGGGTTAATCAGGACAATGCTTTCCTTGTTAAGATCCTCACAGCATTCCATATGCAGAAAGGCAAAGACGCCATGTATTTTTTAACCCAGTTTTTATATTTATTTATTTATTTATTTAGGTGCTTATTCATTTTTGTTATTGATGAATTAATGTTTTACATTTGACATTGACTAGGGATCTGACACCAGCGGACTCCAGTACCCCTATATGGTACTCTGCCTCTACAAAACCGATCCATTGACCTGTCCATCCATCCATCCATCCACCCATACATCTATCCATCCATTCATACATACATCCATCCATCCATCCATCCATCCATCCATCCATCCATCCATCCATCCACCAGTCAACCAAGCTAAGTACAAAAGGAGATCTCTCCTTGAATGGTGAGGAGAAACAACGATGCATAGGTAGGTTGCAAAGGCCCAGTTTGGCTGAATAGGGCAGAGGGGCTGAACCAGGGAATGTGTTGGGGCGTGTGGGTTTGGGTGGGATGAGCCGGAGACCCTGTGAGCTGGGTCACATTAGGGGCAGGCAGGGGGTGGAAGGGGTTGCGAACAGCTGTCACTGGAGAAGCATCACAAGTGCTGGAGCTGGTGAGCAGGGCACCTGGAAGAGAGGACAGACAAAGGAGAGAAGCAAAGTGCGGAGGAGAGGAGAGGGGAGAGGATGGTGAGGACAGGAGAGGACAGGAGAGGACAGGATTAGAGGGGACCTGAGAAACCTACCTGGACAAAGGCAGCATACGGACATCCAGGAAGGCAGGCAGGCATGCAGGCAGCTCTGGCCTGGGCTCCCAGGATCCCGGGCGCACCTCCACCTGTCTTCTCTTGGCTGCCAGCCCTGAGGTCCCTCGTCGGTCAGCACTGTCTTCCCATCCTTCCGTCCCTCTGTGCCAGGGCCCAGGCGTCTGGGCGCTGTTGCCTGACCTAGTGGCAGGGCAGTTGGGCTGCCCAGTGCCAGTGTGGCCAGCACAGATTGCCAGGGGCTAGGACATCACAGAGGGCTCATGTGGTTGCTAGGCCATGGGGACCCCGCCCATCCAGTTGACCAGCAGCCATGACCCCCACGCTGAACTTGACCTGAGGGGTGGTGGCCAGCCACCAGAGCCAGAGCCCCAGGCCAAAGCAGGTGCTGGTCGGCTGGGCCAAGGGGCTATGTGCAGATTGGTGTGTGTCTGGGCATGGGGCTGGCATCTGACAGTCCAGGGCGGGGGACCAAGGTCCGCCAGGCCCCTGTCCCACCATGTGCACTGACACACAGTCTTGCTGACTGACTGACAGTCCCCGCCCCAGAGATACCCACACCAAGTCCCTGGGTGCCCTGAGCTGCCCCTGAGGGTGGGTGGGTGCCTGCCTGGACACATGCCTCCGTAACGGAGGCCTCTATTAATCCCGTTGCCTACTGACAGCTGCCCTCCTGCCCCTCCTCCTCCTCCTACGCCTCCTCCTCCTCCTCTTCCTACTCTTCCTCCTCCTCTTTCTCCTCCTCCTCCTCCACCCCCTCCTCCTCTTCCTCATCCTCAGATGGACTCACTCAGGGCCCTTGGCCTAGGCAAGCCAGGGCTGCTGCTCTGGCTTCTGCAGCTTCTATCCAGTGGGGGGGTGTAGGAATCTGTTCCTGTCAGTCCCTGATTCCTGGGACCTTCCATGCCTCCAGCTGCCCCCACTCTCTAGTCCTGACCCCTCCTCAAGGATGCCCCCTTTCCCCTTACCCTCTGTCCCCCAGCTCCCAACTAACATCTACTGTGTTCCTCCCTGCGCTACTTTACTGCCACCCTGCTTCTGCCCTTCAGCCCTGAGGGCCCAGGGCCAGCCCAGCTGCCATCTCACCATCCAGCAGGGGGACCTGCCCTAACCCCCTGCCACCACACCCACACACACAGCCCTGCACACACTCCTGGGCTCCCCTGCCTGCAGTCTGCCTCTCAAACAGTCTCCTTCTGCCCCCTAGCCCCCTTACAGCCTCTGCCACGGACCCCCACAGACACCTGGGCATGAGCAGTGCAGACATGCAAACAGCTCCCCTCGCCCCCACTCCAGTTGCTCCAAGGTTGTCAAGAGTCTTTTTTTCATGCTGTAGGGGAGGGAGTTGAGACAGTCCAATGTCCTGGGGAGCAAGAACTGCAAACAGTCCATCTACAATGTAACATTTGGGTCTCAGGCCGCCCAATCCCTAGTGCGCTGTGCAGACCTTTGACTGGCGAAAACACCCCATCTGAGCGTGAGATCTGGCTGGGCTAGTGGCTCTTTCTGTGGACTAAGAGACAGACAGACAGAGTTTTCAGGTTCAAAACCTATACTTCCCAGAAGATGGTCATTCACTTCGGTAAAAAAAAAAAAAAAAAAAAAAAAAAAAGGCTTTTTATTTTTTTTCCCCCTGCCTGGGTAACCTGTCTCCTGCCTGTTTCAAAGTGAAAAAAGGGAAAAATCTTTTTTGGAGGGAAAAGGACCAAAATGCAGGCAGGTGGACTCCGTGGAAGGTGGATGGGGAGTTGCTCCTGCCCTGGCACTAGAGCCCCAGCTGCTGTTCCAGGTGCTCTCTGATAACAGAGATCTCCGTGTGTCGTGTCATGACACTGTCTCCAGGACTGACCCTCAGGATAATGAGGATTCAAAACGATGCAGGTGATACTGCCTTCAAAAGTAAATCCAGGGAGGTTTGGCGGTATGTCAGAGGGTTAAGGGCTTGTGGCGCTCACGAATAGAGGGGACAGGTGGAAGGATTTGGGGTCTGGCCCCCAGACCGCCACCTGCAGGGGAGTCGCTTTACAGGGGGTGAAGCAGGTCTTTAGGAGCTCTATCTTTCTCTCCCACCCTGTATTTCCTCTGCTCTCTCCTTTTGTGTCTGTCAGATGCAAGGTCAGTAACAACAACAACAACAACAAAAACAATAACCACCACAGTGACCAAGCAACAAGGGCAGCGAAAGGGGAACAAATGGAGTGCAGGAGCTGTGGATTATTCGTGGCGTAGGCACTCAGCTGTGGCAATAACCCCTTGAGGCAGTCAATCCATACATGAAGATGTAATACAGGTAACAGAGACGTATATGTCCCTGTGTGTTTCCACTGAGTTAATGTAAATGCACTTTTATTGACTTCTTCATTTATTTATTACCTTGCCACGAGAATTTCTTTTCATTGCTAAAAAAAAGTGTCCCATCAAGGGTACCAGGTGGTGCCACACCCAGTTAAGCACTCATGTTACAATGCAGGAGGACTGGGCTTCAACACCCTGGTTCCCACATGCCAGGGGAAATCTTTACAAGTGGTGCGGAAGTGCTGCAGTTGTCTCTCTCTGTGTCTCAAACTCTCTCTACCTCCCTTCCCTCTCAATTCCTGTCTATTTATTCCAGTGAATAATCAAGAAAATAGAAAGTAAAAAAAGAAAAAGGAAAAGGAAATATTCCACGACTTCAAATGGGTTAATCAGGACAATGCTTTCCTTGTTAAGATCCTCACAGCATTCCATATGCAGAAAGGCAAAGACGCCATGTATTTTTTAACCCAGTTTTTATATTTATTTATTTATTTATTTAGGTGCTTATTCATTTTTGTTATTGATGAATTAATGTTTTACATTTGACATTGACTAGGGATCTGACACCAGCGGACTCCAGTACCCCTATATGGTACTCTGCCTCTACAAAACCGATCCATTGACCTGTCCATCCATCCATCCATCCACCCATACATCTATCCATCCATTCATACATCCATCCATCCATCCATCCATCCATCCATCCATCCATCCATCCATCCACCAGTCAACCAAGCTAAGTACAAAAGGAGATCTCTCCTTGAATGGTGAGGAGAAACAACGATGCATAGGTAGGTTGCAAAGGCCCAGTTTGGCTGAATAGGGCAGAGGGGCTGAACCAGGGAATGTGTTGGGGCGTGTGGGTTTGGGTGGGATGAGCCGGAGACCCTGTGAGCTGGGTCACATTAGGGGCAGGCAGGGGGTGGAAGGGGTTGCGAACAGCTGTCACTGGAGAAGCATCACAAGTGCTGGAGCTGGTGAGCAGGGCACCTGGAAGAGAGGACAGACAAAGGAGAGAAGCAAAGTGCGGAGGAGAGGAGAGGGGAGAGGATGGTGAGGACAGGAGAGGACAGGAGAGGACAGGATTAGAGGGGACCTGAGAAACCTACCTGGACAAAGGCAGCATACGGACATCCAGGAAGGCAGGCAGGCATGCAGGCAGCTCTGGCCTGGGCTCCCAGGATCCCGGGCGCACCTCCACCTGTCTTCTCTTGGCTGCCAGCCCTGAGGTCCCTCGTCGGTCAGCACTGTCTTCCCATCCTTCCGTCCCTCTGTGCCAGGGCCCAGGCGTCTGGGCGCTGTTGCCTGACCTAGTGGCAGGGCAGTTGGGCTGCCCAGTGCCAGTGTGGCCAGCACAGATTGCCAGGGGCTAGGACATCACAGAGGGCTCATGTGGTTGCTAGGCCATGGGGACCCCGCCCATCCAGTTGACCAGCAGCCATGACCCCCACGCTGAACTTGACCTGAGGGGTGGTGGCCAGCCACCAGAGCCAGAGCCCCAGGCCAAAGCAGGTGCTGGTCGGCTGGGCCAAGGGGCTATGTGCAGATTGGTGTGTGTCTGGGCATGGGGCTGGCATCTGACAGTCCAGGGCGGGGGACCAAGGTCCGCCAGGCCCCTGTCCCACCATGTGCACTGACACACAGTCTTGCTGACTGACTGACAGTCCCCGCCCCAGAGATACCCACACCAAGTCCCTGGGTGCCCTGAGCTGCCCCTGAGGGTGGGTGGGTGCCTGCCTGGACACATGCCTCCGTAACGGAGGCCTCTATTAATCCCGTTGCCTACTGACAGCTGCCCTCCTGCCCCTCCTCCTCCTCCTACGCCTCCTCCTCCTCCTCTTCCTACTCTTCCTCCTCCTCTTTCTCCTCCTCCTCCTCCACCCCCTCCTCCTCTTCCTCATCCTCAGATGGACTCACTCAGGGCCCTTGGCCTAGGCAAGCCAGGGCTGCTGCTCTGGCTTCTGCAGCTTCTATCCAGTGGGGGGGTGTAGGAATCTGTTCCTGTCAGTCCCTGATTCCTGGGACCTTCCATGCCTCCAGCTGCCCCCACTCTCTAGTCCTGACCCCTCCTCAAGGATGCCCCCTTTCCCCTTACCCTCTGTCCCCCAGCTCCCAACTAACATCTACTGTGTTCCTCCCTGCGCTACTTTACTGCCACCCTGCTTCTGCCCTTCAGCCCTGAGGGCCCAGGGCCAGCCCAGCTGCCATCTCACCATCCAGCAGGGGGACCTGCCCTAACCCCCTGCCACCACACCCACACACACAGCCCTGCACACACTCCTGGGCTCCCCTGCCTGCAGTCTGCCTCTCAAACAGTCTCCTTCTGCCCCCTAGCCCCCTTACAGCCTCTGCCACGGACCCCCACAGACACCTGGGCATGAGCAGTGCAGACATGCAAACAGCTCCCCTCGCCCCCACTCCAGTTGCTCCAAGGTTGTCAAGAGTCTTTTTTTCATGCTGTAGGGGAGGGAGTTGAGACAGTCCAATGTCCTGGGGAGCAAGAACTGCAAACAGTCCATCTACAATGTAACATTTGGGTCTCAGGCCGCCCAATCCCTAGTGCGCTGTGCAGACCTTTGACTGGCGAAAACACCCCATCTGAGCGTGAGATCTGGCTGGGCTAGTGGCTCTTTCTGTGGACTAAGAGACAGACAGACAGAGTTTTCAGGTTCAAAACCTATACTTCCCAGAAGATGGTCATTCACTTCGGTAAAAAAAAAAAAAAAAAAAAAAAAAAGGCTTTTTATTTTTTTTCCCCCTGCCTGGGTAACCTGTCTCCTGCCTGTTTCAAAGTGAAAAAAGGGAAAAATCTTTTTTGGAGGGAAAAGGACCAAAATGCAGGCAGGTGGACTCCGTGGAAGGTGGATGGGGAGTTGCTCCTGCCCTGGCACTAGAGCCCCAGCTGCTGTTCCAGGTGCTCTCTGATAACAGAGATCTCCGTGTGTCGTGTCATGACACTGTCTCCAGGACTGACCCTCAGGATAATGAGGATTCAAAACGATGCAGGTGATACTGCCTTCAAAAGTAAATCCAGGGAGGTTTGGCGGTATGTCAGAGGGTTAAGGGCTTGTGGCGCTCACGAATAGAGGGGACAGGTGGAAGGATTTGGGGTCTGGCCCCCAGACCGCCACCTGCAGGGGAGTCGCTTTACAGGGGGTGAAGCAGGTCTTTAGGAGCTCTATCTTTCTCTCCCACCCTGTATTTCCTCTGCTCTCTCCTTTTGTGTCTGTCAGATGCAAGGTCAGTAACAACAACAACAACAACAAAAACAATAACCACCACAGTGACCAAGCAACAAGGGCAGCGAAAGGGGAACAAATGGAGTGCAGGAGCTGTGGATTATTCGTGGCGTAGGCACTCAGCTGTGGCAATAACCCCTTGAGGCAGTCAATCCATACATGAAGATGTAATACAGGTAACAGAGACGTATATGTCCCTGTGTGTTTCCACTGAGTTAATGTAAATGCACTTTTATTGACTTCTTCATTTATTTATTACCTTGCCACGAGAATTTCTTTTCATTGCTAAAAAAAAGTGTCCCATCAAGGGTACCAGGTGGTGCCACACCCAGTTAAGCACTCATGTTACAATGCAGGAGGACTGGGCTTCAACACCCTGGTTCCCACATGCCAGGGGAAATCTTTACAAGTGGTGCGGAAGTGCTGCAGTTGTCTCTCTCTGTGTCTCAAACTCTCTCTACCTCCCTTCCCTCTCAATTCCTGTCTATTTATTCCAGTGAATAATCAAGAAAATAGAAAGTAAAAAAAGAAAAAGGAAAAGGAAATATTCCACGACTTCAAATGGGTTAATCAGGACAATGCTTTCCTTGTTAAGATCCTCACAGCATTCCATATGCAGAAAGGCAAAGACGCCATGTATTTTTTAACCCAGTTTTTATATTTATTTATTTATTTATTTAGGTGCTTATTCATTTTTGTTATTGATGAATTAATGTTTTACATTTGACATTGACTAGGGATCTGACACCAGCGGACTCCAGTACCCCTATATGGTACTCTGCCTCTACAAAACCGATCCATTGACCTGTCCATCCATCCATCCATCCACCCATACATCTATCCATCCATTCATACATACATCCATCCATCCATCCATCCATCCATCCATCCATCCATCCATCCACCAGTCAACCAAGCTAAGTACAAAAGGAGATCTCTCCTTGAATGGTGAGGAGAAACAACGATGCATAGGTAGGTTGCAAAGGCCCAGTTTGGCTGAATAGGGCAGAGGGGCTGAACCAGGGAATGTGTTGGGGCGTGTGGGTTTGGGTGGGATGAGCCGGAGACCCTGTGAGCTGGGTCACATTAGGGGCAGGCAGGGGGTGGAAGGGGTTGCGAACAGCTGTCACTGGAGAAGCATCACAAGTGCTGGAGCTGGTGAGCAGGGCACCTGGAAGAGAGGACAGACAAAGGAGAGAAGCAAAGTGCGGAGGAGAGGAGAGGGGAGAGGATGGTGAGGACAGGAGAGGACAGGAGAGGACAGGATTAGAGGGGACCTGAGAAACCTACCTGGACAAAGGCAGCATACGGACATCCAGGAAGGCAGGCAGGCATGCAGGCAGCTCTGGCCTGGGCTCCCAGGATCCCGGGCGCACCTCCACCTGTCTTCTCTTGGCTGCCAGCCCTGAGGTCCCTCGTCGGTCAGCACTGTCTTCCCATCCTTCCGTCCCTCTGTGCCAGGGCCCAGGCGTCTGGGCGCTGTTGCCTGACCTAGTGGCAGGGCAGTTGGGCTGCCCAGTGCCAGTGTGGCCAGCACAGATTGCCAGGGGCTAGGACATCACAGAGGGCTCATGTGGTTGCTAGGCCATGGGGACCCCGCCCATCCAGTTGACCAGCAGCCATGACCCCCACGCTGAACTTGACCTGAGGGGTGGTGGCCAGCCACCAGAGCCAGAGCCCCAGGCCAAAGCAGGTGCTGGTCGGCTGGGCCAAGGGGCTATGTGCAGATTGGTGTGTGTCTGGGCATGGGGCTGGCATCTGACAGTCCAGGGCGGGGGACCAAGGTCCGCCAGGCCCCTGTCCCACCATGTGCACTGACACACAGTCTTGCTGACTGACTGACAGTCCCCGCCCCAGAGATACCCACACCAAGTCCCTGGGTGCCCTGAGCTGCCCCTGAGGGTGGGTGGGTGCCTGCCTGGACACATGCCTCCGTAATGGAGGCCTCTATTAATCCCGTTGCCTACTGACAGCTGCCCTCCTGCCCCTCCTCCTCCTCCTACGCCTCCTCCTCCTCCTCTTCCTACTCTTCCTCCTCCTCTTTCTCCTCCTCCTCCTCCACCCCCTCCTCCTCTTCCTCATCCTCAGATGGACTCACTCAGGGCCCTTGGCCTAGGCAAGCCAGGGCTGCTGCTCTGGCTTCTGCAGCTTCTATCCAGTGGGGGGGTGTAGGAATCTGTTCCTGTCAGTCCCTGATTCCTGGGACCTTCCATGCCTCCAGCTGCCCCCACTCTCTAGTCCTGACCCCTCCTCAAGGATGCCCCCTTTCCCCTTACCCTCTGTCCCCCAGCTCCCAACTAACATCTACTGTGTTCCTCCCTGCGCTACTTTACTGCCACCCTGCTTCTGCCCTTCAGCCCTGAGGGCCCAGGGCCAGCCCAGCTGCCATCTCACCATCCAGCAGGGGGACCTGCCCTAACCCCCTGCCACCACACCCACACACACAGCCCTGCACACACTCCTGGGCTCCCCTGCCTGCAGTCTGCCTCTCAAACAGTCTCCTTCTGCCCCCTAGCCCCCTTACAGCCTCTGCCACGGACCCCCACAGACACCTGGGCATGAGCAGTGCAGACATGCAAACAGCTCCCCTCGCCCCCACTCCAGTTGCTCCAAGGTTGTCAAGAGTCTTTTTTTCATGCTGTAGGGGAGGGAGTTGAGACAGTCCAATGTCCTGGGGAGCAAGAACTGCAAACAGTCCATCTACAATGGAACATTTGGGTCTCAGGCCGCCCAATCCCTAGTGCGCTGTGCAGACCTTTGACTGGCGAAAACACCCCATCTGAGCGTGAGATCTGGCTGGGCTAGTGGCTCTTTCTGTGGACTAAGAGACAGACAGACAGAGTTTTCAGGTTCAAAACCTATACTTCCCAGAAGATGGTCATTCACTTCGGTAAAAAAAAAAAAAAAAAAAAAAAAAGGCTTTTTATTTTTTTTCCCCCTGCCTGGGTAACCTGTCTCCTGCCTGTTTCAAAGTGAAAAAAGGGAAAAATCTTTTTTGGAGGGAAAAGGACCAAAATGCAGGCAGGTGGACTCCGTGGAAGGTGGATGGGGAGTTGCTCCTGCCCTGGCACTAGAGCCCCAGCTGCTGTTCCAGGTGCTCTCTGATAACAGAGATCTCCGTGTGTCGTGTCATGACACTGTCTCCAGGACTGACCCTCAGGATAATGAGGATTCAAAACGAGGCAGGTGATACTGCCTTCAAAAGTAAATCCAGGGAGGTTTGGCGGTATGTCAGAGGGTTAAGGGCTTGTGGCGCTCACGAATAGAGGGGACAGGTGGAAGGATTTGGGGTCTGGCCCCCAGACCGCCACCTGCAGGGGAGTCGCTTTACAGGGGGTGAAGCAGGTCTTTAGGAGCTCTATCTTTCTCTCCCACCCTGTATTTCCTCTGCTCTCTCCTTTTGTGTCTGTCAGATGCAAGGTCAGTAACAACAACAAAAACAACAAAAACAATAACCACCAGAGTGACCAAGCAACAAGGGCAGCGAAAGGGGAACAAATGGAGTGCAGGAGCTGTGGATTATTCGTGGCGTAGGCACTCAGCTGTGGCAATAACCCCTTGAGGCAATCAATCCATACATGAAGATGTAATACAGGTAACAGAGACGTATATGTCCCTGTGTGTTTCCACTGAGTTAATGTAAATGCACTTTTATTGACTTCTTCATTTATTTATTACCTTGCCACGAGAATTTCTTTTCATTGCTAAAAAAAAGTGTCCCATCAAGGGTACCAGGTGGTGCCACACCCAGTTAAGCACTCATGTTACAATGCAGGAGGACTGGGCTTCAACACCCTGGTTCCCACATGCCAGGGGAAATCTTTACAAGTGGTGCGGAAGTGCTGCAGTTGTCTCTCTCTGTGTCTCAAACTCTCTCTACCTCCCTTCCCTCTCAATTCCTGTCTATTTATTCCAGTGAATAATCAAGAAAATAGAAAGTAAAAAAAGAAAAAGGAAAAGGAAATATTCCACGACTTCAAATGGGTTAATCAGGACAATGCTTTCCTTGTTAAGATCCTCACAGCATTCCATATGCAGAAAGGCAAAGACGCCATGTATTTTTTAACCCAGTTTTTATATTTATTTATTTATTTATTTAGGTGCTTATTCATTTTTGTTATTGATGAATTAATGTTTTACATTTGACATTGACTAGGGATCTGACACCAGCGGACTCCAGTACCCCTATATGGTACTCTGCCTCTACAAAACCCATCCATTGACCTGTCCATCCATCCATCCATCCACCCATACATCTATCCATCCATTCATACATACATACATACATACATACATACATCCATACATACATCCATCCATCCATCCATCCACCAGTCAACCAAGCTAAGTACAAAAGGAGATCTCTCCTTGAATGGTGAGGAGAAACAACGATGCATAGGTAGGTTGCAAAGGCCCAGTTTGGCTGAATAGGGCAGAGGGGCTGAACCAGGGAATGTGTTGGGGCGTGTGGGTTTGGGTGGGATGAGCCGGAGACCCTGTGAGCTGGGTCACATTAGGGGCAGGCAGGGGGTGGAAGGGGTTGCGAACAGCTGTCACTGGAGAAGCATCACAAGTGCTGGAGCTGGTGAGCAGGGCACCTGGAAGAGAGGACAGACAAAGGAGAGAAGCAAAGTGTGGAGGAGAGGAGAGGGGAGAGGATGGTGAGGACAGGAGAGGACAGGAGAGGACAGGATTAGAGGGGACCTGAGAAACCTACCTGGACAAAGGCAGCATACGGACATACAGGAAGGCAGGCAGGCATGCAGGCAGCTCTGGCCTGGGCTCCCAGGATCCCGGGCGCACCTCCACCTGTCTTCTCTTGGCTGCCAGCCCTGAGGTCCCTCGTCGGTCAGCACTGTCTTCCCATCTTCCGTCCCTCTGTGCCAGGGCCCAGGCGTCTGGGCGCTGTTGCCTGACCTAGTGGCAGGGCAGTTGGGCTGCCCAGTGCCAGTGTGGCCAGCACAGATTGCCAGGGGCTAGGACATCACAGAGGGCTCATGTGGTTGCTAGGCCATGGGGACCCCGCCCATCCAGTTGACCAGCAGCCATGAACCCCACGCTAAACTTGACCTGAGGGGTGGTGGCCATCCACCAGAGCCAGAGCCCCAGGCCAAAGCAGGTGCTGGTCGGCCGGGCCAAGGGGCTATGTGCAGATTGGTGTGTGTCTGGGCATGGGGCTGGCATCTGACAGTCCAGGGCGGGGGACCAAGGTCCGCCAGGCCTCTGTCCCACCATGTGCACTGACACACAGTCTTGCTGACTGACTGACAGTCCCCGCCCCAGAGATACCCACACTAAGTCCCTGGGTGCCCTGAGCTGCCCCTGAGGGTTGGTGGGTGCCTGCCTGGACACATGCCTCCGTAATGGAGGCCTCTATTAATCCCGTTGCCTACTGACAGCTGCCCTCCTGCCCCTCCTCCTCCTCCTACGCCTCCTCCTCCTCCTCTTCCTACTCTTCCTCCTCCTCTTTCTCCTCCTCCTCCTCCACCCCCTCCTCCTCTTCCTCATCCTCAGATGGACTCACTCAGGGCCCTTGGCCTAGGCAAGCCAGGGCTGCTGCTCTGGCTTCTGCAGCTTCTATCCAGTGGGGGGGTGTAGGAATCTGTTCCTGTCAGTCCCTGATTCCTGGGACCTTCCATGCCTCCAGCTGCCCCCACTCTCTAGTCCTGACCCCTCCTCAAGGATGCCCCCTTTCCCCTTACCCTCTGTCCCCCAGCTCCCAACTAACATCTACTGTGTTCCTCCCTGCGCTACTTTACTGCCACCCTGCTTCTGCCCTTCAGCCCTGAGGGCCCAGGGCCAGCCCAGCTGCCATCTCACCATCCAGCAGGGGGACCTGCCCTAACCCCCTGCCACCACACCCACACACACAGCCCTGCACACACTCCTGGGCTCCCCTGCCTGCAGCCTGCCTCTCAAACAGTCTCCTTCTGCCCCCTAGCCCCATTACAGCCTCTGCCACGGACCCCCACAGACACCTGGGCATGAGCAGTGCAGACATGCAAACAGCTCCCCTCCCCCCCACTCCAGTTGCTCCAAGGTTGTCAAGAGTCTTTTTTTCATGCTGTAGGGGAGGGAGTTGAGACAGTCCAATGTCCTGGGGAGCAAGAACTGCAAACAGTCCATCTACAATGGAACATTTGGGTCTCAGGCCGCCCAATCCCTAGTGCGCTGTGCAGACTTTTGACTGGCAAAAACACCCCATCTGAGCGTGAGATCTGGCTGGGCTAGTGGCTCTTTCTGTGGACTAAGAGACAGACAGACAGAGTTTTCAGGTTCAAAACCTATACTTCCCAGAAGATGGTCATTCACTTCGGTAAAAAAAAAAAAAAAAAAAAAAAAAAGGCTTTTTATTTTTTTTCCTCCTGCCTGGGTAACCTGTCTCCTGCCTGTTTCAAAGTGAAAAAAGGGAAAAATCTTTTTTGGAGGGAAAAGGACCAAAATGCAGGCAGGTGGACTCCGTGGAAGGTGGATGGGGAGTTGCTCCTGCCCTGGCACTAGAGCCTGAGCTGCTGTTCCAGGTGCTCTATGATAACAGAGATCTCCGTGTGTCGTGTCATGACACTGTCTCCAGGACTGACCCTCAGGATAATGAGGATTCAAAACGAGGCAGGTGATACTGCCTTCAAAAGTAAATCCAGGGAGG
This sequence comes from Erinaceus europaeus, assembly GCF_950295315.1. Lineage (NCBI taxonomy): Eukaryota > Metazoa > Chordata > Mammalia > Eulipotyphla > Erinaceidae > Erinaceus > Erinaceus europaeus. The sequence goes on along the minus strand of NW_026647124.1, from coordinate 843,341 downwards.
TTTGGCGGTATGTCAGAGGGTTAAGGGCTTGTGGCGCTCACGAATAGAGGGGACAGGTGGAAGGATTTGGGGTCTGGCCCCCAGACCGCCACCTGCAGGGGAGTCGCTTTACAGGGGGTGAAGCAGGTCTTTAGGAGCTCTATCTTTCTCTCCCACCCTGTATTTCCTCTGCTCTCTCCTTTTGTGTCTGTCAGATGCAAGGTCAGTAACAACAACAACAACAACAAAAACAATAACCACCACAGTGACCAAGCAACAAGGGCAGCGAAAGGGGAACAAATGGAGTGCAGGAGCTGTGGATTATTCGTGGCGTAGGCACTCAGCTGTGGCAATAACCCCTTGAGGCAATCAATCCATACATGAAGATGTAATACAGGTAACAGAGACGTATATGTCCCTGTGTGTTTCCACTGAGTTAATGTAAATGCACTTTTATTGACTTCTTCATTTATTTATTACCTTGCCACGAGAATTTCTTTTCATTGCTAAAAAAAAGTGTCCCATCAAGGGTACCAGGTGGTGCCACACCCAGTTAAGCACTCATGTTACAATGCAGGAGGACTGGGCTTCAACACCCTGGTTCCCACATGCCAGGGGAAATCTTTACAAGTGGTGCGGAAGTGCTGCAGTTGTCTCTCTCTGTGTCTCAAACTCTCTCTACCTCCCTTCCCTCTCAATTCCTGTCTATTTATTCCAGTGAATAATCAAGAAAATAGAAAGTAAAAAAAGAAAAAGGAAAAGGAAATATTCCACGACTTCAAATGGGTTAATCAGGACAATGCTTTCCTTGTTAAGATCCTCACAGCATTCCATATGCAGAAAGGCAAAGACGCCATGTATTTTTTAACCCAGTTTTTATATTTATTTATTTATTTATTTAGGTGCTTATTCATTTTTGTTATTGATGAATTAATGTTTTACATTTGACATTGACTAGGGATCTGACACCAGCGGACTCCAGTACCCCTATATGGTACTCTGCCTCTACAAAACCGATCCATTGACCTGTCCATCCATCCATCCATCCACCCATACATCTATCCATCCATTCATACATACATCCATCCATCCATCCATCCATCCATCCATCCATCCATCCATCCACCAGTCAACCAAGCTAAGTACAAAAGGAGATCTCTCCTTGAATGGTGAGGAGAAACAACGATGCATAGGTAGGTTGCAAAGGCCCAGTTTGGCTGAATAGGGCAGAGGGGCTGAACCAGGGAATGTGTTGGGGCGTGTGGGTTTGGGTGGGATGAGCCGGAGACCCTGTGAGCTGGGTCACATTAGGGGCAGGCAGGGGGTGGAAGGGGTTGCGAACAGCTGTCACTGGAGAAGCATCACAAGTGCTGGAGCTGGTGAGCAGGGCACCTGGAAGAGAGGACAGACAAAGGAGAGAAGCAAAGTGCGGAGGAGAGGAGAGGGGAGAGGATGGTGAGGACAGGAGAGGACAGGAGAGGACAGGATTAGAGGGGACCTGAGAAACCTACCTGGACAAAGGCAGCATACGGACATCCAGGAAGGCAGGCAGGCATGCAGGCAGCTCTGGCCTGGGCTCCCAGGATCCCGGGCGCACCTCCACCTGTCTTCTCTTGGCTGCCAGCCCTGAGGTCCCTCGTCGGTCAGCACTGTCTTCCCATCCTTCCGTCCCTCTGTGCCAGGGCCCAGGCGTCTGGGCGCTGTTGCCTGACCTAGTGGCAGGGCAGTTGGGCTGCCCAGTGCCAGTGTGGCCAGCACAGATTGCCAGGGGCTAGGACATCACAGAGGGCTCATGTGGTTGCTAGGCCATGGGGACCCCGCCCATCCAGTTGACCAGCAGCCATGACCCCCACGCTGAACTTGACCTGAGGGGTGGTGGCCAGCCACCAGAGCCAGAGCCCCAGGCCAAAGCAGGTGCTGGTCGGCTGGGCCAAGGGGCTATGTGCAGATTGGTGTGTGTCTGGGCATGGGGCTGGCATCTGACAGTCCAGGGCGGGGGACCAAGGTCCGCCAGGCCCCTGTCCCACCATGTGCACTGACACACAGTCTTGCTGACTGACTGACAGTCCCCGCCCCAGAGATACCCACACCAAGTCCCTGGGTGCCCTGAGCTGCCCCTGAGGGTGGGTGGGTGCCTGCCTGGACACATGCCTCCGTAATGGAGGCCTCTATTAATCCCGTTGCCTACTGACAGCTGCCCTCCTGCCCCTCCTCCTCCTCCTACGCCTCCTCCTCCTCCTCTTCCTACTCTTCCTCCTCCTCTTTCTCCTCCTCCTCCTCCACCCCCTCCTCCTCTTCCTCATCCTCAGATGGACTCACTCAGGGCCCTTGGCCTAGGCAAGCCAGGGCTGCTGCTCTGGCTTCTGCAGCTTCTATCCAGTGGGGGGGTGTAGGAATCTGTTCCTGTCAGTCCCTGATTCCTGGGACCTTCCATGCCTCCAGCTGCCCCCACTCTCTAGTCCTGACCCCTCCTCAAGGATGCCCCCTTTCCCCTTACCCTCTGTCCCCCAGCTCCCAACTAACATCTACTGTGTTCCTCCCTGCGCTACTTTACTGCCACCCTGCTTCTGCCCTTCAGCCCTGAGGGCCCAGGGCCAGCCCAGCTGCCATCTCACCATCCAGCAGGGGGACCTGCCCTAACCCCCTGCCACCACACCCACACACACAGCCCTGCACACACTCCTGGGCTCCCCTGCCTGCAGCCTGCCTCTCAAACAGTCTCCTTCTGCCCCCTAGCCCCCTTACAGCCTCTGCCACGGACCCCCACAGACACCTGGGCATGAGCAGTGCAGACATGCAAACAGCTCCCCTCGCACCCACTCCAGTTGCTCCAAGGTTGTCAAGAGTCTTTTTTTCATGCTGTAGGGGAGGGAGTTGAGACAGTCCAATGTCCTGGGGAGCAAGAACTGCAAACAGTCCATCTACAATGTAACATTTGGGTCTCAGGCCGCCCAATCCCTAGTGCGCTGTGCAGACCTTTGACTGGCGAAAACACCCCATCTGAGCGTGAGATCTGGCTGGGCTAGTGGCTCTTTCTGTGGACTAAGAGACAGACAGACAGAGTTTTCAGGTTCAAAACCTATACTTCCCAGAAGATGGTCATTCACTTCGGTAAAAAAAAAAAAAAAAAAAAAAAAAAGGCTTTTTATTTTTTTTCCCCCTGCCTGGGTAACCTGTCTCCTGCCTGTTTCAAAGTGAAAAAAGGGAAAAATCTTTTTTGGAGGGAAAAGGACCAAAATGCAGGCAGGTGGACTCCGTGGAAGGTGGATGGGGAGTTGCTCCTGCCCTGGCACTAGAGCCCCAGCTGCTGTTCCAGGTGCTCTCTGATAACAGAGATCTCCGTGTGTCGTGTCATGACACTGTCTCCAGGACTGACCCTCAGGATAATGAGGATTCAAAACGATGCAGGTGATACTGCCTTCAAAAGTAAATCCAGGGAGGTTTGGCGGTATGTCAGAGGGTTAAGGGCTTGTGGCGCTCACGAATAGAGGGGACAGGTGGAAGGATTTGGGGTCTGGCCCCCAGACCGCCACCTGCAGGGGAGTCGCTTTACAGGGGGTGAAGCAGGTCTTTAGGAGCTCTATCTTTCTCTCCCACCCTGTATTTCCTCTGCTCTCTCCTTTTGTGTCTGTCAGATGCAAGGTCAGTAACAACAACAACAACAACAAAAACAATAACCACCACAGTGACCAAGCAACAAGGGCAGCGAAAGGGGAACAAATGGAGTGCAGGAGCTGTGGATTATTCGTGGCGTAGGCACTCAGCTGTGGCAATAACCCCTTGAGGCAGTCAATCCATACATGAAGATGTAATACAGGTAACAGAGACGTATATGTCCCTGTGTGTTTCCACTGAGTTAATGTAAATGCACTTTTATTGACTTCTTCATTTATTTATTACCTTGCCACGAGAATTTCTTTTCATTGCTAAAAAAAAGTGTCCCATCAAGGGTACCAGGTGGTGCCACACCCAGTTAAGCACTCATGTTACAATGCAGGAGGACTGGGCTTCAACACCCTGGTTCCCACATGCCAGGGGAAATCTTTACAAGTGGTGCGGAAGTGCTGCAGTTGTCTCTCTCTGTGTCTCAAACTCTCTCTACCTCCCTTCCCTCTCAATTCCTGTCTATTTATTCCAGTGAATAATCAAGAAAATAGAAAGTAAAAAAAGAAAAAGGAAAAGGAAATATTCCACGACTTCAAATGGGTTAATCAGGACAATGCTTTCCTTGTTAAGATCCTCACAGCATTCCATATGCAGAAAGGCAAAGACGCCATGTATTTTTTAACCCAGTTTTTATATTTATTTATTTATTTATTTAGGTGCTTATTCATTTTTGTTATTGATGAATTAATGTTTTACATTTGACATTGACTAGGGATCTGACACCAGCGGACTCCAGTACCCCTATATGGTACTCTGCCTCTACAAAACCGATCCATTGACCTGTCCATCCATCCATCCATCCACCCATACATCTATCCATCCATTCATACATACATCCATCCATCCATCCATCCATCCATCCATCCATCCATCCATCCACCAGTCAACCAAGCTAAGTACAAAAGGAGATCTCTCCTTGAATGGTGAGGAGAAACAACGATGCATAGGTAGGTTGCAAAGGCCCAGTTTGGCTGAATAGGGCAGAGGGGCTGAACCAGGGAATGTGTTGGGGCGTGTGGGTTTGGGTGGGATGAGCCGGAGACCCTGTGAGCTGGGTCACATTAGGGGCAGGCAGGGGGTGGAAGGGGTTGCGAACAGCTGTCACTGGAGAAGCATCACAAGTGCTGGAGCTGGTGAGCAGGGCACCTGGAAGAGAGGACAGACAAAGGAGAGAAGCAAAGTGCGGAGGAGAGGAGAGGGGAGAGGATGGTGAGGACAGGAGAGGACAGGAGAGGACAGGATTAGAGGGGACCTGAGAAACCTACCTGGACAAAGGCAGCATACGGACATCCAGGAAGGCAGGCAGGCATGCAGGCAGCTCTGGCCTGGGCTCCCAGGATCCCGGGCGCACCTCCACCTGTCTTCTCTTGGCTGCCAGCCCTGAGGTCCCTCGTCGGTCAGCACTGTCTTCCCATCCTTCCGTCCCTCTGTGCCAGGGCCCAGGCGTCTGGGCGCTGTTGCCTGACCTAGTGGCAGGGCAGTTGGGCTGCCCAGTGCCAGTGTGGCCAGCACAGATTGCCAGGGGCTAGGACATCACAGAGGGCTCATGTGGTTGCTAGGCCATGGGGACCCCGCCCATCCAGTTGACCAGCAGCCATGACCCCCACGCTGAACTTGACCTGAGGGGTGGTGGCCAGCCACCAGAGCCAGAGCCCCAGGCCAAAGCAGGTGCTGGTCGGCTGGGCCAAGGGGCTATGTGCAGATTGGTGTGTGTCTGGGCATGGGGCTGGCATCTGACAGTCCAGGGCGGGGGACCAAGGTCCGCCAGGCCCCTGTCCCACCATGTGCACTGACACACAGTCTTGCTGACTGACTGACAGTCCCCGCCCCAGAGATACCCACACCAAGTCCCTGGGTGCCCTGAGCTGCCCCTGAGGGTGGGTGGGTGCCTGCCTGGACACATGCCTCCGTAATGGAGGCCTCTATTAATCCCGTTGCCTACTGACAGCTGCCCTCCTGCCCCTCCTCCTCCTCCTACGCCTCCTCCTCCTCCTCTTCCTACTCTTCCTCCTCCTCTTTCTCCTCCTCCTCCTCCACCCCCTCCTCCTCTTCCTCATCCTCAGATGGACTCACTCAGGGCCCTTGGCCTAGGCAAGCCAGGGCTGCTGCTCTGGCTTCTGCAGCTTCTATCCAGTGGGGGGGTGTAGGAATCTGTTCCTGTCAGTCCCTGATTCCTGGGACCTTCCATGCCTCCAGCTGCCCCCACTCTCTAGTCCTGACCCCTCCTCAAGGATGCCCCCTTTCCCCTTACCCTCTGTCCCCCAGCTCCCAACTAACATCTACTGTGTTCCTCCCTGCGCTACTTTACTGCCACCCTGCTTCTGCCCTTCAGCCCTGAGGGCCCAGGGCCAGCCCAGCTGCCATCTCACCATCCAGCAGGGGGACCTGCCCTAACCCCCTGCCACCACACCCACACACACAGCCCTGCACACACTCCTGGGCTCCCCTGCCTGCAGTCTGCCTCTCAAACAGTCTCCTTCTGCCCCCTAGCCCCCTTACAGCCTCTGCCACGGACCCCCACAGACACCTGGGCATGAGCAGTGCAGACATGCAAACAGCTCCCCTCGCCCCCACTCCAGTTGCTCCAAGGTTGTCAAGAGTCTTTTTTTCATGCTGTAGGGGAGGGAGTTGAGACAGTCCAATGTCCTGGGGAGCAAGAACTGCAAACAGTCCATCTACAATGTAACATTTGGGTCTCAGGCCGCCCAATCCCTAGTGCGCTGTGCAGACCTTTGACTGGCGAAAACACCCCATCTGAGCGTGAGATCTGGCTGGGCTAGTGGCTCTTTCTGTGGACTAAGAGACAGACAGACAGAGTTTTCAGGTTCAAAACCTATACTTCCCAGAAGATGGTCATTCACTTCGGTAAAAAAAAAAAAAAAAAAAAAAAAAAGGCTTTTTATTTTTTTTCCCCCTGCCTGGGTAACCTGTCTCCTGCCTGTTTCAAAGTGAAAAAAGGGAAAAATCTTTTTTGGAGGGAAAAGGACCAAAATGCAGGCAGGTGGACTCCGTGGAAGGTGGATGGGGAGTTGCTCCTGCCCTGGCACTAGAGCCCCAGCTGCTGTTCCAGGTGCTCTCTGATAACAGAGATCTCCGTGTGTCGTGTCATGACACTGTCTCCAGGACTGACCCTCAGGATAATGAGGATTCAAAACGAGGCAGGTGATACTGCCTTCAAAAGTAAATCCAGGGAGGTTTGGCGGTATGTCAGAGGGTTAAGGGCTTGTGGCGCTCACGAATAGAGGGGACAGGTGGAAGGATTTGGGGTCTGGCCCCCAGACCGCCACCTGCAGGGGAGTCGCTTTACAGGGGGTGAAGCAGGTCTTTAGGAGCTCTATCTTTCTCTCCCACCCTGTATTTCCTCTGCTCTCTCCTTTTGTGTCTGTCAGATGCAAGGTCAGTAACAACAACAAAAACAACAAAAACAATAACCACCAGAGTGACCAAGCAACAAGGGCAGCGAAAGGGGAACAAATGGAGTGCAGGAGCTGTGGATTATTCGTGGCGTAGGCACTCAGCTGTGGCAATAACCCCTTGAGGCAATCAATCCATACATGAAGATGTAATACAGGTAACAGAGACGTATATGTCCCTGTGTGTTTCCACTGAGTTAATGTAAATGCACTTTTATTGACTTCTTCATTTATTTATTACCTTGCCACGAGAATTTCTTTTCATTGCTAAAAAAAAGTGTCCCATCAAGGGTACCAGGTGGTGCCACACCCAGTTAAGCACTCATGTTACAATGCAGGAGGACTGGGCTTCAACACCCTGGTTCCCACATGCCAGGGGAAATCTTTACAAGTGGTGCGGAAGTGCTGCAGTTGTCTCTCTCTGTGTCTCAAACTCTCTCTACCTCCCTTCCCTCTCAATTCCTGTCTATTTATTCCAGTGAATAATCAAGAAAATAGAAAGTAAAAAAAGAAAAAGGAAAAGGAAATATTCCACGACTTCAAATGGGTTAATCAGGACAATGCTTTCCTTGTTAAGATCCTCACAGCATTCCATATGCAGAAAGGCAAAGACGCCATGTATTTTTTAACCCAGTTTTTATATTTATTTATTTATTTATTTAGGTGCTTATTCATTTTTGTTATTGATGAATTAATGTTTTACATTTGACATTGACTAGGGATCTGACACCAGCGGACTCCAGTACCCCTATATGGTACTCTGCCTCTACAAAACCCATCCATTGACCTGTCCATCCATCCATCCATCCACCCATACATCTATCCATCCATTCATACATACATACATACATACATACATACATCCATACATACATCCATCCATCCATCCATCCACCAGTCAACCAAGCTAAGTACAAAAGGAGATCTCTCCTTGAATGGTGAGGAGAAACAACGATGCATAGGTAGGTTGCAAAGGCCCAGTTTGGCTGAATAGGGCAGAGGGGCTGAACCAGGGAATGTGTTGGGGCGTGTGGGTTTGGGTGGGATGAGCCGGAGACCCTGTGAGCTGGGTCACATTAGGGGCAGGCAGGGGGTGGAAGGGGTTGCGAACAGCTGTCACTGGAGAAGCATCACAAGTGCTGGAGCTGGTGAGCAGGGCACCTGGAAGAGAGGACAGACAAAGGAGAGAAGCAAAGTGTGGAGGAGAGGAGAGGGGAGAGGATGGTGAGGACAGGAGAGGACAGGAGAGGACAGGATTAGAGGGGACCTGAGAAACCTACCTGGACAAAGGCAGCATACGGACATCCAGGAAGGCAGGCAGGCATGCAGGCAGCTCTGGCCTGGGCTCCCAGGATCCCGGGCGCACCTCCACCTGTCTTCTCTTGGCTGCCAGCCCTGAGGTCCCTCGTCGGTCAGCACTGTCTTCCCATCTTCCGTCCCTCTGTGCCAGGGCCCAGGCGTCTGGGCGCTGTTGCCTGACCTAGTGGCAGGGCAGTTGGGCTGCCCAGTGCCAGTGTGGCCAGCACAGATTGCCAGGGGCTAGGACATCACAGAGGGCTCATGTGGTTGCTAGGCCATGGGGACCCCGCCCATCCAGTTGACCAGCAGCCATGAACCCCACGCTAAACTTGACCTGAGGGGTGGTGGCCATCCACCAGAGCCAGAGCCCCAGGCCAAAGCAGGTGCTGGTCGGCCGGGCCAAGGGGCTATGTGCAGATTGGTGTGTGTCTGGGCATGGGGCTGGCATCTGACAGTCCAGGGCGGGGGACCAAGGTCCGCCAGGCCTCTGTCCCACCATGTGCACTGACACACAGTCTTGCTGACTGACTGACAGTCCCCGCCCCAGAGATACCCACACCAAGTCCCTGGGTGCCCTGAGCTGCCCCTGAGGGTTGGTGGGTGCCTGCCTGGACACATGCCTCCGTAATGGAGGCCTCTATTAATCCCGTTGCCTACTGACAGCTGCCCTCCTGCCCCTCCTCCTCCTCCTACGCCTCCTCCTCCTCCTCTTCCTACTCTTCCTCCTCCTCATTCTCCTCCTCCTCCTCCACCCCCTCCTCCTCTTCCTCATCCTCAGATGGACTCACTCAGGGCCCTTGGCCTAGGCAAGCCAGGGCTGCTGCTCTGGCTTCTGCAGCTTCTATCCAGTGGGGGGGTGTAGGAATCTGTTCCTGTCAGTCCCTGATTCCTGGGACCTTCCATGCCTCCAGCTGCCCCCACTCTCTAGTCCTGACCCCTCCTCAAGGATGCCCCCTTTCCCCTTACCCTCTGTCCCCCAGCTCCCAACTAACATCTACTGTGTTCCTCCCTGCGCTACTTTACTGCCACCCTGCTTCTGCCCTTCAGCCCTGAGGGCCCAGGGCCAGCCCAGCTGCCATCTCACCATCCAGCAGGGGGACCTGCCCTAACCCCCTGCCACCACACCCACACACACAGCCCTGCACACACTCCTGGGCTCCCCTGCCTGCAGCCTGCCTCTCAAACAGTCTCCTTCTGCCCCCTAGCCCCATTACAGCCTCTGCCACGGACCCCCACAGACACCTGGGCATGAGCAGTGCAGACATGCAAACAGCTCCCCTCCCCCCCACTCCAGTTGCTCCAAGGTTGTCAAGAGTCTTTTTTTCATGCTGTAGGGGAGGGAGTTGAGACAGTCCAATGTCCTGGGGAGCAAGAACTGCAAACAGTCCATCTACAATGGAACATTTGGGTCTCAGGCCGCCCAATCCCTAGTGCGCTGTGCAGACCTTTGACTGGCAAAAACACCCCATCTGAGCGTGAGATCTGGCTGGGCTAGTGGCTCTTTCTGTGGACTAAGAGACAGACAGACAGAGTTTTCAGGTTCAAAACCTATACTTCCCAGAAGATGGTCATTCACTTCGGTAAAAAAAAAAAAAAAAAAAAAAAAAAAGGCTTTTTATTTTTTTTCCTCCTGCCTGGGTAACCTGTCTCCTGCCTGTTTCAAAGTGAAAAAAGGGAAAAATCTTTTTTGGAGGGAAAAGGACCAAAATGCAGGCAGGTGGACTCCGTGGAAGGTGGATGGGGAGTTGCTCCTGCCCTGGCACTAGAGCCTGAGCTGCTGTTCCAGGTGCTCTATGATAACAGAGATCTCCTTGTGTCGTGTCATGACACTGTCTCCAGGACTGACCCTCAGGATAATGAGGATTCAAAACGAGGCAGGTGATACTGCCTTCAAAAGTAAATCCAGGGAGGTTTGGCGGTATGTCAGAGGGTTAAGGGCTTGTGGCGCTCACGAATAGAGGGGACAGGTGGAAGGATTTGGGGTCTGGCCCCCAGACCGCCACCTGCAGGGGAGTCGCTTTACAGGGGGTGAAGCAGGTCTTTAGGAGCTCTATCTTTCTCTCCCACCCTGTATTTCCTCTGCTCTCTCCTTTTGTGTCTGTCAGATGCAAGGTCAGTAACAACAACAACAACAACAAAAACAATAACCACCACAGTGACCAAGCAACAAGGGCAGCGAAAGGGGAACAAATGGAGTGCAGGAGCTGTGGATTATTCGTGGCGTAGGCACTCAGCTGTGGCAATAACCCCTTGAGGCAATCAATCCATACATGAAGATGTAATACAGGTAACAGAGACGTATATGTCCCTGTGTGTTTCCACTGAGTTAATGTAAATGCACTTTTATTGACTTCTTCATTTATTTATTACCTTGCCACGAGAATTTCTTTTCATTGCTAAAAAAAAGTGTCCCATCAAGGGTACCAGGTGGTGCCACACCCAGTTAAGCACTCATGTTACAATGCAGGAGGACTGGGCTTCAACACCCTGGTTCCCACATGCCAGGGGAAATCTTTACAAGTGGTGCGGAAGTGCTGCAGTTGTCTCTCTCTGTGTCTCAAACTCTCTCTACCTCCCTTCCCTCTCAATTCCTGTCTATTTATTCCAGTGAATAATCAAGAAAATAGAAAGTAAAAAAAGAAAAAGGAAAAGGAAATATTCCACGACTTCAAATGGGTTAATCAGGACAATGCTTTCCTTGTTAAGATCCTCACAGCATTCCATATGCAGAAAGGCAAAGACGCCATGTATTTTTTAACCCAGTTTTTATATTTATTTATTTATTTATTTAGGTGCTTATTCATTTTTGTTATTGATGAATTAATGTTTTACATTTGACATTGACTAGGGATCTGACACCAGCGGACTCCAGTACCCCTATATGGTACTCTGCCTCTACAAAACCCATCCATTGACCTGTCCATCCATCCATCCATCCACCCATACATCTATCCATCCATTCATACATACATACATCCATCCATCCATCCATCCATCCATCCATCCACCAGTCAACCAAGCTAAGTACAAAAGGAGATCTCTCCTTGAATGGTGAGGAGAAACAACGATGCATAGGTAGGTTGCAAAGGCCCAGTTTGGCTGAATAGGGCAGAGGGGCTGAACCAGGGAATGTGTTGGGGCGTGTGGGTTTGGGTGGGATGAGCCGGAGACCCTGTGAGCTGGGTCACATTAGGGGCAGGCAGGGGGTGGAAGGGGTTGCGAACAGCTGTCACTGGAGAAGCATCACAAGTGCTGGAGCTGGTGAGCAGGGCACCTGGAAGAGAGGACAGACAAAGGAGAGAAGCAAAGTGCGGAGGAGAGGAGAGGGGAGAGGATGGTGAGGACAGGAGAGGACAGGAGAGGACAGGATTAGAGGGGACCTGAGAAACCTACCTGGACAAAGGCAGCATACGGACATCCAGGAAGGCAGGCAGGCATGCAGGCAGCTCTGGCCTGGGCTCCCAGGATCCCGGGCGCACCTCCACCTGTCTTCTCTTGGCTGCCAGCCCTGAGGTCCCTCGTCGGTCAGCACTGTCTTCCCATCCTTCCGTCCCTCTGTGCCAGGGCCCAGGCGTCTGGGCGCTGTTGCCTGACCTAGTGGCAGGGCAGTTGGGCTGCCCAGTGCCAGTGTGGCCAGCACAGATTGCCAGGGGCTAGGACATCACAGAGGGCTCATGTGGTTGCTAGGCCATGGGGACCCCGCCCATCCAGTTGACCAGCAGCCATGACCCCCACGCTGAACTTGACCTGAGGGGTGGTGGCCAGCCACCAGAGCCAGAGCCCCAGGCCAAAGCAGGTGCTGGTCGGCTGGGCCAAGGGGCTATGTGCAGATTGGTGTGTGTCTGGGCATGGGGCTGGCATCTGACAGTCCAGGGCGGGGGACCAAGGTCCGCCAGGCCCCTGTCCCACCATGTGCACTGACACACAGTCTTGCTGACTGACTGACAGTCCCCGCCCCAGAGATACCCACACCAAGTCCCTGGGTGCCCTGAGCTGCCCCTGAGGGTGGGTGGGTGCCTGCCTGGACACATGCCTCCGTAATGGAGGCCTCTATTAATCCCGTTGCCTACTGACAGCTGCCCTCCTGCCCCTCCTCCTCCTCCTACGCCTCCTCCTCCTCCTCTTCCTACTCTTCCTCCTCCTCTTTCTCCTCCTCCTCCTCCACCCCCTCCTCCTCTTCCTCATCCTCAGATGGACTCACTCAGGGCCCTTGGCCTAGGCAAGCCAGGGCTGCTGCTCTGGCTTCTGCAGCTTCTATCCAGTGGGGGGGTGTAGGAATCTGTTCCTGTCAGTCCCTGATTCCTGGGACCTTCCATGCCTCCAGCTGCCCCCACTCTCTAGTCCTGACCCCTCCTCAAGGATGCCCCCTTTCCCCTTACCCTCTGTCCCCCAGCTCCCAACTAACATCTACTGTGTTCCTCCCTGCGCTACTTTACTGCCACCCTGCTTCTGCCCTTCAGCCCTGAGGGCCCAGGGCCAGCCCAGCTGCCATCTCACCATCCAGCAGGGGGACCTGCCCTAACCCCCTGCCACCACACCCACACACACAGCCCTGCACACACTCCTGGGCTCCCCTGCCTGCAGCCTGCCTCTCAAACAGTCTCCTTCTGCCCCCTAGCCCCCTTACAGCCTCTGCCACGGACCCCCACAGACACCTGGGCATGAGCAGTGCAGACATGCAAACAGCTCCCCTCGCACCCACTCCAGTTGCTCCAAGGTTGTCAAGAGTCTTTTTTTCATGCTGTAGGGGAGGGAGTTGAGACAGTCCAATGTCCTGGGGAGCAAGAACTGCAAACAGTCCATCTACAATGTAACATTTGGGTCTCAGGCCGCCCAATCCCTAGTGCGCTGTGCAGACCTTTGACTGGCGAAAACACCCCATCTGAGTGTGAGATCTGGCTGGGCTAGTGGCTCTTTCTGTGGACTAAGAGACAGACAGACAGAGTTTTCAGGTTCAAAACCTATACTTCCCAGAAGATGGTCATTCACTTCGGTAAAAAAAAAAAAAAAAAAAAAAAAGGCTTTTTATTTTTTTTCCCCCTGCCTGGGTAACCTGTCTCCTGCCTGTTTCAAAGTGAAAAAAGGGAAAAATCTTTTTTGGAGGGAAAAGGACCAAAATGCAGGCAGGTGGACTCCGTGGAAGGTGGATGGGGAGTTGCTCCTGCCCTGGCACTAGAGCCCCAGCTGCTGTTCCAGGTGCTCTCTGATAACAGAGATCTCCGTGTGTCGTGTCATGACACTGTCTCCAGGACTGACCCTCAGGATAATGAGGATTCAAAACGATGCAGGTGATACTGCCTTCAAAAGTAAATCCAGGGAGGTTTGGCGGTATGTCAGAGGGTTAAGGGCTTGTGGCGCTCACGAATAGAGGGGACAGGTGGAAGGATTTGGGGTCTGGCCCCCAGACCGCCACCTGCAGGGGAGTCGCTTTACAGGGGGTGAAGCAGGTCTTTAGGAGCTCTATCTTTCTCTCCCACCCTGTATTTCCTCTGCTCTCTCCTTTTGTGTCTGTCAGATGCAAGGTCAGTAACAACAACAACAACAACAAAAACAATAACCACCACAGTGACCAAGCAACAAGGGCAGCGAAAGGGGAACAAATGGAGTGCAGGAGCTGTGGATTATTCGTGGCGTAGGCACTCAGCTGTGGCAATAACCCCTTGAGGCAGTCAATCCATACATGAAGATGTAATACAGGTAACAGAGACGTATATGTCCCTGTGTGTTTCCACTGAGTTAATGTAAATGCACTTTTATTGACTTCTTCATTTATTTATTACCTTGCCACGAGAATTTCTTTTCATTGCTAAAAAAAAGTGTCCCATCAAGGGTACCAGGTGGTGCCACACCCAGTTAAGCACTCATGTTACAATGCAGGAGGACTGGGCTTCAACACCCTGGTTCCCACATGCCAGGGGAAATCTTTACAAGTGGTGCGGAAGTGCTGCAGTTGTCTCTCTCTGTGTCTCAAACTCTCTCTACCTCCCTTCCCTCTCAATTCCTGTCTATTTATTCCAGTGAATAATCAAGAAAATAGAAAGTAAAAAAAGAAAAAGGAAAAGGAAATATTCCACGACTTCAAATGGGTTAATCAGGACAATGCTTTCCTTGTTAAGATCCTCACAGCATTCCATATGCAGAAAGGCAAAGACGCCATGTATTTTTTAACCCAGTTTTTATATTTATTTATTTATTTATTTAGGTGCTTATTCATTTTTGTTATTGATGAATTAATGTTTTACATTTGACATTGACTAGGGATCTGACACCAGCGGACTCCAGTACCCCTATATGGTACTCTGCCTCTACAAAACCGATCCATTGACCTGTCCATCCATCCATCCATCCACCCATACATCTATCCATCCATTCATACATACATACATACATACATACATCCATCCATCCATCCATCCATCCATCCATCCATCCATCCATCCACCAGTCAACCAAGCTAAGTACAAAAGGAGATCTCTCCTTGAATGGTGAGGAGAAACAACGATGCATAGGTAGGTTGCAAAGGCCCAGTTTGGCTGAATAGGGCAGAGGGGCTGAACCAGGGAATGTGTTGGGGCGTGTGGGTTTGGGTGGGATGAGCCGGAGACCCTGTGAGCTGGGTCACATTAGGGGCAGGCAGGGGGTGGAAGGGGTTGCGAACAGCTGTCACTGGAGAAGCATCACAAGTGCTGGAGCTGGTGAGCAGGGCACCTGGAAGAGAGGACAGACAAAGGAGAGAAGCAAAGTGCGGAGGAGAGGAGAGGGGAGAGGATGGTGAGGACAGGAGAGGACAGGAGAGGACAGGATTAGAGGGGACCTGAGAAACCTACCTGGACAAAGGCAGCATACGGACATCCAGGAAGGCAGGCAGGCATGCAGGCAGCTCTGGCCTGGGCTCCCAGGATCCCGGGCGCACCTCCACCTGTCTTCTCTTGGCTGCCAGCCCTGAGGTCCCTCGTCGGTCAGCACTGTCTTCCCATCCTTCCGTCCCTCTGTGCCAGGGCCCAGGCGTCTGGGCGCTGTTGCCTGACCTAGTGGCAGGGCAGTTGGGCTGCCCAGTGCCAGTGTGGCCAGCACAGATTGCCAGGGGCTAGGACATCACAGAGGGCTCATGTGGTTGCTAGGCCATGGGGACCCCGCCCATCCAGTTGACCAGCAGCCATGACCCCCACGCTGAACTTGACCTGAGGGGTGGTGGCCAGCCACCAGAGCCAGAGCCCCAGGCCAAAGCAGGTGCTGGTCGGCTGGGCCAAGGGGCTATGTGCAGATTGGTGTGTGTCTGGGCATGGGGCTGGCATCTGACAGTCCAGGGCGGGGGACCAAGGTCCGCCAGGCCCCTGTCCCACCATGTGCACTGACACACAGTCTTGCTGACTGACTGACAGTCCCCGCCCCAGAGATACCCACACCAAGTCCCTGGGTGCCCTGAGCTGCCCCTGAGGGTGGGTGGGTGCCTGCCTGGACACATGCCTCCGTAACGGAGGCCTCTATTAATCCCGTTGCCTACTGACAGCTGCCCTCCTGCCCCTCCTCCTCCTCCTACGCCTCCTCCTCCTCCTCTTCCTACTCTTCCTCCTCCTCTTTCTCCTCCTCCTCCTCCACCCCCTCCTCCTCTTCCTCATCCTCAGATGGACTCACTCAGGGCCCTTGGCCTAGGCAAGCCAGGGCTGCTGCTCTGGCTTCTGCAGCTTCTATCCAGTGGGGGGGTGTAGGAATCTGTTCCTGTCAGTCCCTGATTCCTGGGACCTTCCATGCCTCCAGCTGCCCCCACTCTCTAGTCCTGACCCCTCCTCAAGGATGCCCCCTTTCCCCTTACCCTCTGTCCCCCAGCTCCCAACTAACATCTACTGTGTTCCTCCCTGCGCTACTTTACTGCCACCCTGCTTCTGCCCTTCAGCCCTGAGGGCCCAGGGCCAGCCCAGCTGCCATCTCACCATCCAGCAGGGGGACCTGCCCTAACCCCCTGCCACCACACCCACACACACAGCCCTGCACACACTCCTGGGCTCCCCTGCCTGCAGTCTGCCTCTCAAACAGTCTCCTTCTGCCCCCTAGCCCCCTTACAGCCTCTGCCACGGACCCCCACAGACACCTGGGCATGAGCAGTGCAGACATGCAAACAGCTCCCCTCGCCCCCACTCCAGTTGCTCCAAGGTTGTCAAGAGTCTTTTTTTCATGCTGTAGGGGAGGGAGTTGAGACAGTCCAATGTCCTGGGGAGCAAGAACTGCAAACAGTCCATCTACAATGTAACATTTGGGTCTCAGGCCGCCCAATCCCTAGTGTGCTGTGCAGACCTTTGACTGGCGAAAACACCCCATCTGAGCGTGAGATCTGGCTGGGCTAGTGGCTCTTTCTGTGGACTAAGAGACAGACAGACAGAGTTTTCAGGTTCAAAACCTATACTTCCCAGAAGATGGTCATTCACTTCGGTAAAAAAAAAAAAAAAAAAAAAAAAAAGGCTTTTTATTTTTTTTCCCCCTGCCTGGGTAACCTGTCTCCTGCCTGTTTCAAAGTGAAAAAAGGGAAAAATCTTTTTTGGAGGGAAAAGGACCAAAATGCAGGCAGGTGGACTCCGTGGAAGGTGGATGGGGAGTTGCTCCTGCCCTGGCACTAGAGCCCCAGCTGCTGTTCCAGGTGCTCTCTGATAACAGAGATCTCCGTGTGTCGTGTCATGACACTGTCTCCAGGACTGACCCTCAGGATAATGAGGATTCAAAACGATGCAGGTGATACTGCCTTCAAAAGTAAATCCAGGGAGGTTTGGCGGTATGTCAGAGGGTTAAGGGCTTGTGGCGCTCACGAATAGAGGGGACAGGTGGAAGGATTTGGGGTCTGGCCCCCAGACCGCCACCTGCAGGGGAGTCGCTTTACAGGGGGTGAAGCAGGTCTTTAGGAGCTCTATCTTTCTCTCCCACCCTGTATTTCCTCTGCTCTCTCCTTTTGTGTCTGTCAGATGCAAGGTCAGTAACAACAACAACAACAACAAAAACAATAACCACCACAGTGACCAAGCAACAAGGGCAGCGAAAGGGGAACAAATGGAGTGCAGGAGCTGTGGATTATTCGTGGCGTAGGCACTCAGCTGTGGCAATAACCCCTTGAGGCAGTCAATCCATACATGAAGATGTAATACAGGTAACAGAGACGTATATGTCCCTGTGTGTTTCCACTGAGTTAATGTAAATGCACTTTTATTGACTTCTTCATTTATTTATTACCTTGCCACGAGAATTTCTTTTCATTGCTAAAAAAAAGTGTCCCATCAAGGGTACCAGGTGGTGCCACACCCAGTTAAGCACTCATGTTACAATGCAGGAGGACTGGGCTTCAACACCCTGGTTCCCACATGCCAGGGGAAATCTTTACAAGTGGTGCGGAAGTGCTGCAGTTGTCTCTCTCTGTGTCTCAAACTCTCTCTACCTCCCTTCCCTCTCAATTCCTGTCTATTTATTCCAGTGAATAATCAAGAAAATAGAAAGTAAAAAAAGAAAAAGGAAAAGGAAATATTCCACGACTTCAAATGGGTTAATCAGGACAATGCTTTCCTTGTTAAGATCCTCACAGCATTCCATATGCAGAAAGGCAAAGACGCCATGTATTTTTTAACCCAGTTTTTATATTTATTTATTTATTTATTTAGGTGCTTATTCATTTTTGTTATTGATGAATTAATGTTTTACATTTGACATTGACTAGGGATCTGACACCAGCGGACTCCAGTACCCCTATATGGTACTCTGCCTCTACAAAACCCATCCATTGACCTGTCCATACATCCATCCATCCACCCATACATCTATCCATCCATTCATACATACATACATACATACATACATACATCCATCCATCCATCCATCCATCCATCCACCAGTCAACCAAGCTAAGTACAAAAGGAGATCTCTCCTTGAATGGTGAGGAGAAACAACGATGCATAGGTAGGTTGCAAAGGCCCAGTTTGGCTGAATAGGGCAGAGGGGCTGAACCAGGGAATGTGTTGGGGCGTGTGGGTTTGGGTGGGATGAGCCGGAGACCCTGTGAGCTGGGTCACATTAGGGGCAGGCAGGGGGTGGAAGGGGTTGCGAACAGCTGTCACTGGAGAAGCATCACAAGTGCTGGAGCTGGTGAGCAGGGCACCTGGAAGAGAGGACAGACAAAGGAGAGAAGCAAAGTGCGGAGGAGAGGAGAGGGGAGAGGATGGTGAGGACAGGAGAGGACAGGAGAGGACAGGATTAGAGGGGACCTGAGAAACCTACCTGGACAAAGGCAGCATACGGACATCCAGGAAGGCAGGCAGGCATGCAGGCAGCTCTGGCCTGGGCTCCCAGGATCCCGGGCGCACCTCCACCTGTCTTCTCTTGGCTGCCAGCCCTGAGGTCCCTCGTCGGTCAGCACTGTCTTCCCATCCTTCCGTCCCTCTGTGCCAGGGCCCAGGCGTCTGGGCGCTGTTGCCTGACCTAGTGGCAGGGCAGTTGGGCTGCCCAGTGCCAGTGTGGCCAGCACAGATTGCCAGGGGCTAGGACATCACAGAGGGCTCATGTGGTTGCTAGGCCATGGGGACCCCGCCCATCCAGTTGACCAGCAGCCATGACCCCCACGCTGAACTTGACCTGAGGGGTGGTGGCCAGCCACCAGAGCCAGAGCCCCAGGCCAAAGCAGGTGCTGGTCGGCTGGGCCAAGGGGCTATGTGCAGATTGGTGTGTGTCTGGGCATGGGGCTGGCATCTGACAGTCCAGGGCGGGGGACCAAGGTCCGCCAGGCCCCTGTCCCACCATGTGCACTGACACACAGTCTTGCTGACTGACTGACAGTCCCCGCCCCAGAGATACCCACACCAAGTCCCTGGGTGCCCTGAGCTGCCCCTGAGGGTGGGTGGGTGCCTGCCTGGACACATGCCTCCGTAATGGAGGCCTCTATTAATCCCGTTGCCTACTGACAGCTGCCCTCCTGCCCCTCCTCCTCCTCCTACGCCTCCTCCTCCTCCTCTTCCTACTCTTCCTCCTCCTCTTTCTCCTCCTCCTCCTCCACCCCCTCCTCCTCTTCCTCATCCTCAGATGGACTCACTCAGGGCCCTTGGCCTAGGCAAGCCAGGGCTGCTGCTCTGGCTTCTGCAGCTTCTATCCAGTGGGGGGGTGTAGGAATCTGTTCCTGTCAGTCCCTGATTCCTGGGACCTTCCATGCCTCCAGCTGCCCCCACTCTCTAGTCCTGACCCCTCCTCAAGGATGCCCCCTTTCCCC
Source organism: Erinaceus europaeus (assembly GCF_950295315.1). Lineage (NCBI taxonomy): Eukaryota > Metazoa > Chordata > Mammalia > Eulipotyphla > Erinaceidae > Erinaceus > Erinaceus europaeus. Next base: position 823,751 of record NW_026647124.1, on the reverse strand, counting down.
TTACCCTCTGTCCCCCAGCTCCCAACTAACATCTACTGTGTTCCTCCCTGCGCTACTTTACTGCCACCCTGCTTCTGCCCTTCAGCCCTGAGGGCCCAGGGCCAGCCCAGCTGCCATCTCACCATCCAGCAGGGGGACCTGCCCTAACCCCCTGCCACCACACCCACACACACAGCCCTGCACACACTCCTGGGCTCCCCTGCCTGCAGTCTGCCTCTCAAACAGTCTCCTTCTGCCCCCTAGCCCCCTTACAGCCTCTGCCACGGACCCCCACAGACACCTGGGCATGAGCAGTGCAGACATGCAAACAGCTCCCCTCGCCCCCACTCCAGTTGCTCCAAGGTTGTCAAGAGTCTTTTTTTCATGCTGTAGGGGAGGGAGTTGAGACAGTCCAATGTCCTGGGGAGCAAGAACTGCAAACAGTCCATCTACAATGTAACATTTGGGTCTCAGGCCGCCCAATCCCTAGTGCGCTGTGCAGACCTTTGACTGGCGAAAACACCCCATCTGAGCGTGAGATCTGGCTGGGCTAGTGGCTCTTTCTGTGGACTAAGAGACAGACAGACAGAGTTTTCAGGTTCAAAACCTATACTTCCCAGAAGATGGTCATTCACTTCGGTAAAAAAAAAAAAAAAAAAAAAAAATGGCTTTTTATTTTTTTTCCCCCTGCCTGGGTAACCTGTCTCCTGCCTGTTTCAAAGTGAAAAAAGGGAAAAATCTTTTTTGGAGGGAAAAGGACCAAAATGCAGGCAGGTGGACTCCGTGGAAGGTGGATGGGGAGTTGCTCCTGCCCTGGCACTAGAGCCCCAGCTGCTGTTCCAGGTGCTCTCTGATAACAGAGATCTCCGTGTGTCGTGTCATGACACTGTCTCCAGGACTGACCCTCAGGATAATGAGGATTCAAAACGAGGCAGGTGATACTGCCTTCAAAAGTAAATCCAGGGAGGTTTGGCGGTATGTCAGAGGGTTAAGGGCTTGTGGCGCTCACGAATAGAGGGGACAGGTGGAAGGATTTGGGGTCTGGCCCCCAGACCGCCACCTGCAGGGGAGTCGCTTTACAGGGGGTGAAGCAGGTCTTTAGGAGCTCTATCTTTCTCTCCCACCCTGTATTTCCTCTGCTCTCTCCTTTTGTGTCTGTCAGATGCAAGGTCAGTAACAACAACAACAACAACAAAAACAATAACCACCACAGTGACCAAGCAACAAGGGCAGCGAAAGGGGAACAAATGGAGTGCAGGAGCTGTGGATTATTCGTGGCGTAGGCACTCAGCTGTGGCAATAACCCCTTGAGGCAATCAATCCATACATGAAGATGTAATACAGGTAACAGAGACGTATATGTCCCTGTGTGTTTCCACTGAGTTAATGTAAATGCACTTTTATTGACTTCTTCATTTATTTATTACCTTGCCACGAGAATTTCTTTTCATTGCTAAAAAAAAGTGTCCCATCAAGGGTACCAGGTGGTGCCACACCCAGTTAAGCACTCATGTTACAATGCAGGAGGACTGGGCTTCAACACCCTGGTTCCCACATGCCAGGGGAAATCTTTACAAGTGGTGCGGAAGTGCTGCAGTTGTCTCTCTCTGTGTCTCAAACTCTCTCTACCTCCCTTCCCTCTCAATTCCTGTCTATTTATTCCAGTGAATAATCAAGAAAATAGAAAGTAAAAAAAGAAAAAGGAAAAGGAAATATTCCACGACTTCAAATGGGTTAATCAGGACAATGCTTTCCTTGTTAAGATCCTCACAGCATTCCATATGCAGAAAGGCAAAGACGCCATGTATTTTTTAACCCAGTTTTTATATTTATTTATTTATTTATTTAGGTGCTTATTCATTTTTGTTATTGATGAATTAATGTTTTACATTTGACATTGACTAGGGATCTGACACCAGCGGACTCCAGTACCCCTATATGGTACTCTGCCTCTACAAAACCCATCCATTGACCTGTCCATCCATCCATCCATCCACCCATACATCTATCCATCCATTCATACATCCATCCATCCATCCATCCATCCATCCATCCATCCACCAGTCAACCAAGCTAAGTACAAAAGGAGATCTCTCCTTGAATGGTGAGGAGAAACAACGATGCATAGGTAGGTTGCAAAGGCCCAGTTTGGCTGAATAGGGCAGAGGGGCTGAACCAGGGAATGTGTTGGGGCGTGTGGGTTTGGGTGGGATGAGCCGGAGACCCTGTGAGCTGGGTCACATTAGGGGCAGGCAGGGGGTGGAAGGGGTTGCGAACAGCTGTCACTGGAGAAGCATCACAAGTGCTGGAGCTGGTGAGCAGGGCACCTGGAAGAGAGGACAGACAAAGGAGAGAAGCAAAGTGCGGAGGAGAGGAGAGGGGAGAGGATGGTGAGGACAGGAGAGGACAGGAGAGGACAGGATTGGAGGGGACCTGAGAAACCTACCTGGACAAAGGCAGCATACGGACATCCAGGAAGGCAGGCAGGCATGCAGGCAGCTCTGGCCTGGGCTCCCAGGATCCCGGGCGCACCTCCACCTGTCTTCTCTTGGCTGCCAGCCCTGAGGTCCCTCGTCGGTCAGCACTGTCTTCCCATCCTTCCGTCCCTCTGTGCCAGGGCCCAGGCGTCTGGGCGCTGTTGCCTGACCTAGTGGCAGGGCAGTTGGGCCACCCAGTGCCAGTGTGGCCGGCACAGATTGACAGGGGCTAGGACATCACAGAGGGCTCATGTGGTTGCTAGGCCATGGGGACCCCGCCCATCCAGTTGACCAGAAGCCATGACCCCCACGCTAAACTTGACCTGAGGGGTGGTGGCCAGCCACCAGAGCCAGAGCCCCAGGCCAAAGCAGGTGCTGGTCGGCCGGGCCAAGGGGCTATGTGCAGATTGGTGTGTGTCTGGGCATGGGGCTGGCATCTGACAGTCCAGGGCGGGGGACCAAGGTCCGCCAGGCCCCTGTCCCACCATGTGCACTGACACACAGTCTTGCTGACTGACTGACAGTCCCCGCCCCAGAGATACCCACACCAAGTCCCTGGGTGCCCTGAGCTGCCCCTGAGGGTTGGTGGGTGCCTGCCTGGACACATGCCTCCGTAATGGAGGCCTCTATTAATCCCGTTGCCTACTGACAGCTGCCCTCCTGCCCCTCCTCCTCCTCCTACGCCTCCTCCTCCTCCTCTTCCTACTCTTCCTCCTCCTCTTTCTCCTCCTCCTCCTCCACCCCCTCCTCCTCTTCCTCATCCTCAGATGGACTCACTCAGGGCCCTTGGCCTAGGCAAGCCAGGGCTGCTGCTCTGGCTTCTGCAGCTTCTATCCAGTGGGGGGGTGTAGGAATCTGTTCCTGTCAGTCCCTGATTCCTGGGACCTTCCATGCCTCCAGCTGCCCCCACTCTCTAGTCCTGACCCCTCCTCAAGGATGCCCCCTTTCCCCTTACCCTCTGTCCCCCAGCTCCCAACTAACATCTACTGTGTTCCTCCCTGCGCTACTTTACTGCCACCCTGCTTCTGCCCTTCAGCCCTGAGGGCCCAGGGCCAGCCCAGCTGCCATCTCACCATCCAGCAGGGGGACCTGCCCTAACCCCCTGCCACCACACCCACACACACAGCCCTGCACACACTCCTGGGCTCCCCTGCCTGCAGCCTGCCTCTCAAACAGTCTCCTTCTGCCCCCTAGCCCCCTTACAGCCTCTGCCACGGACCCCCACAGACACCTGGGCATGAGCAGTGCAGACATGCAAACAGCTCCCCTCGCCCCCACTCCAGTTGCTCCAAGGTTGTCAAGAGTCTTTTTTTCATGCTGTAGGGGAGGGAGTTGAGACAGTCCAATGTCCTGGGGAGCAAGAACTGCAAACAGTCCATCTACAATGGAACATTTGGGTCTCAGGCCGCCCAATCCCTAGTGCGCTGTGCAGACCTTTGACCGGCAAAAACACCCCATCTGAGCGTGAGATCTGGCTGGGCTAGTGGCTCTTTCTGTGGACTAAGAGACAGACAGAGTTTTCAGGTTCAAAACCTATACTTGCCAGAAGATGGTCATTCACTTGGGTAAAAAAAAAAAAAAAAAAAAAAAAAAAAAAAAAAAGGCTTTTTATTTTTTTTCCTCCTGCCTGGGTAACCTGTCTCCTGCCTGTTTCAAAGTGAAAAAAGGGAAAAATCTTTTTTGGAGGGAAAAGGACCAAAATGCAGGCAGGTGGACTCCGTGGAAGGTGGATGGGGAGTTGCTCCTGCCCTGGCACTAGAGCCTGAGCTGCTGTTCCAGGTGCTCTCTGATAACAGAGATCTCCTTGTGTCGTGTCATGACACTGTCTCCAGGACTGACCCTCAGGATAATGAGGATTCAAAACGAGGCAGGTGATACTGCCTTCAAAAGTAAATCCAGGGAGGTTTGGCGGTATGTCAGAGGGTTAAGGGCTTGTGGCGCTCACGAATAGAGGGGACAGGTGGAAGGATTTGGGGTCTGGCCCCCAGACCGCCACCTGCAGGGGAGTCGCTTTACAGGGGGTGAAGCAGGTCTTTAGGAGCTCTATCTTTCTCTCCCACCCTGTATTTCCTCTGCTCTCTCCTTTTGTGTCTGTCAGATGCAAGGTCAGTAACAACAACAACAACAACAAAAACAATAACCACCACAGTGACCAAGCAACAAGGGCAGCGAAAGGGGAACAAATGGAGTGCAGGAGCTGTGGATTATTCGTGGCGTAGGCACTCAGCTGTGGCAATAACCCCTTGAGGCAATCAATCCATACATGAAGATGTAATACAGGTAACAGAGACGTATATGTCCCTGTGTGTTTCCACTGAGTTAATGTAAATGCACTTTTATTGACTTCTTCATTTATTTATTACCTTGCCACGAGAATTTCTTTTCATTGCTAAAAAAAAGTGTCCCATCAAGGGTACCAGGTGGTGCCACACCCAGTTAAGCACTCATGTTACAATGCAGGAGGACTGGGCTTCAACACCCTGGTTCCCACATGCCAGGGGAAATCTTTACAAGTGGTGCGGAAGTGCTGCAGTTGTCTCTCTCTGTGTCTCAAACTCTCTCTACCTCCCTTCCCTCTCAATTCCTGTCTATTTATTCCAGTGAATAATCAAGAAAATAGAAAGTAAAAAAAGAAAAAGGAAAAGGAAATATTCCACGACTTCAAATGGGTTAATCAGGACAATGCTTTCCTTGTTAAGATCCTCACAGCATTCCATATGCAGAAAGGCAAAGACGCCATGTATTTTTTAACCCAGTTTTTATATTTATTTATTTATTTATTTAGGTGCTTATTCATTTTTGTTATTGATGAATTAATGTTTTACATTTGACATTGACTAGGGATCTGACACCAGCGGACTCCAGTACCCCTATATGGTACTCTGCCTCTACAAAACCCATCCATTGACCTGTCCATCCATCCATCCATCCACCCATACATCTATCCATCCATTCATACATACATACATCCATACATCCATCCATCCATCCATCCATCCATCCACCAGTCAACCAAGCTAAGTACAAAAGGAGATCTCTCCTTGAATGGTGAGGAGAAACAACAATGCATAGGTAGGTTGCAAAGGCCCAGTTTGGCTGAATAGGGCAGAGGGGCTGAACCTGGGAATGTGTTGGGGCGTGTGGGTTTGGGTGGGATGAGCTGGAGACCCTGTGAGCTGGGTCACATTAGGGGCAGGCAGGGGGTGGAAGGGGTTGCGAACAGCTGTCACTGGAGAAGCATCACAAGTGCTGGAGCTGGTGAGCAGGGCACCTGGAAGAGAGGACAGACAAAGGAGAGAAGCAAAGTGCGGAGGAGAGGAGAGGGGAGAGGATGGTGAGGACAGGAGAGGACAGGAGAGGACAGGATTAGAGGGGACCTGAGAAACCTACCTGGACAAAGGCAGCATACGGACATCCAGGAAGGCAGGCAGGCATGCAGGGAGCTCTGGCCTGGGCTCCCAGGATCCCGGGCGCACCTCCACCTGTCTTCTCTTGGCTGCCAGCCCTGAGGTCCCTCGTTGGTCAGCACTGTCTTCCCATCCTTCCGTCCCTCTGTGCCAGGGCCCAGGCGTCTGGGCGCTGTTGCCTGACCTAGTGGCAGGGCAGTTGGGCTGCCCAGTGCCAGTGTGGCCAGCACAGATTGCCAGGGGCTAGGACATCACAGAGGGTTCATGTGGTTGCTAGGCCATGGGGACCCCGCCCATCCAGTTGACCAGCAGCCATGACCCCCACGCTAAACTTGACCTGAGGGGTGGTGGCCAGCCACCAGAGCCAGAGCCCCAGGCCAAAGCAATTGCTGGTCAGCCGGGCCAAGGGGCTATGTGCAGATTGGTGTGTGTCTGGGCATGGGGCTGGCATCTGACAGTCCAGGGCGGGGGACCAAGGTCCGCCAGGCCCCTGTCCCACCATGTGCACTGACACACAGTCTTGCTGACTGACTGACAGTCCCCGCCCCAGAGATACCCACACCAAGTCCCTGGGTGCCCTGAGCTGCCCCTGAGGGTTGGTGGGTGCCTGCCTGGACACATGCCTCCGTAATGGAGGCCTCTATTAATCCCGTTGCCTACTGACAGCTGCCCTCCTGCCCCTCCTCCTCCTCCTACGCCTCCTCCTCCTCCTCTTCCTATTCTTCCTCCTCCTCTTTCTCCTCCTCCTCCTCCACCCCCTCCTCCTCTTCCTCATCCTCAGATGGACTCACTCAGGGCCCTTGGCCTAGGCAAGCCAGGGCTGCTGCTCTGGCTTCTGCAGCTTCTATCCAGTGGGGGGGTGTAGGAATCTGTTCCTGTCAGTCCCTGATTCCTGGGACCTTCCATGCCTCCAGCTGCCCCCACTCTCTAGTCCTGACCCCTCCTCAAGGATGCCCCCTTTCCCCTTACCCTCTGTCCCCCAGCTCCCAACTAACATCTACTGTGTTCCTCCCTGCGCTACTTTACTGCCACCCTGCTTCTGCCCTTCAGCCCTGAGGGCCCAGGGCCAGCCCAGCTGCCATCTCACCATCCAGCAGTGGGACCTGCCCTAACGCCCTGCCACCACACCCACACACACAGCCCTGCACACACTCCTGGGCTCCCCTGCCTGCAGCCTGCCTCTCAAACAGTCTCCTTCTGCCCCCTAGCCCCCTTACAGCCTCTGCCACGGACCCCCACAGACACCTGGGCATGAGCAGTGCAGACATGCAAACAGCTCCCCTCGCACCCACTCCAGTTGCTCCAAGGTTGTCAAGAGTCTTTTTTTCATGCTGTAGGGGAGGGAGTTGAGACAGTCCAATGTCCTGGGGAGCAAGAACTGCAAACAGTCCATCTACAATGTAACATTTGGGTCTCAGGCCGCCCAATCCCTAGTGCGCTGTGCAGACCTTTGACTGGCGAAAACACCCCATCTGAGCGTGAGATCTGGCTGGGCTAGTGGCTCTTTCTGTGGACTAAGAGACAGACAGACAGAGTTTTCAGGTTCAAAACCTATACTTCCCAGAAGATGGTCATTCACTTCGGTAAAAAAAAAAAAAAAAAAAAAAAAGGCTTTTTATTTTTTTTCCCCCTGCCTGGGTAACCTGTCTCCTGCCTGTTTCAAAGTGAAAAAAGGGAAAAATCTTTTTTGGAGGGAAAAGGACCAAAATGCAGGCAGGTGGACTCCGTGGAAGGTGGATGGGGAGTTGCTCCTGCCCTGGCACTAGAGCCCCAGCTGCTGTTCCAGGTGCTCTCTGATAACAGAGATCTCCGTGTGTCGTGTCATGACACTGTCTCCAGGACTGACCCTCAGGATAATGAGGATTCAAAACGAGGCAGGTGATACTGCCTTCAAAAGTAAATCCAGGGAGGTTTGGCGGTATGTCAGAGGGTTAAGGGCTTGTGGCGCTCAAGAATAGAGGGGACAGGTGGAAGGATTTGGGGTCTGGCCCCCAGACCGCCACCTGCAGGGGAGTCGCTTTACAGGGGGTGAAGCAGGTCTTTAGGAGCTCTATCTTTCTCTCCCACCCTGTATTTCCTCTGCTCTCTCCTTTTGTGTCTGTCAGATGCAAGGTCAGTAACAACAACAACAACAACAAAAACAATAACCACCACAGTGACCAAGCAACAAGGGCAGCGAAAGGGGAACAAATGGAGTGCAGGAGCTGTGGATTATTCGTGGCGTAGGCACTCAGCTGTGGCAATAACCCCTTGAGGCAATCAATCCATACATGAAGATGTAATACAGGTAACAGAGACGTATATGTCCCTGTGTGTTTCCACTGAGTTAATTTAAATGCACTTTTATTGACTTCTTCATTTATTTATTACCTTGCCACGAGAATTTCTCTTCATTGCTAAAAAAAAGTGTCCCATCAAGGGTACCAGGTGTGCCTTACCCAGTTAAGCACTCATGTTACAATGCAGGAGGTCTGGGCTTCAACACCCTGGTTCCCACCTGCCAGGGGAAATCTTTACAAGTGGTGCGGAAGTGCTGCAGTTGTCTCTCTCTGTGTCTCAAACTCTCTCTACCTCCCTTCCCTCTCAATTCCTTTTTTATTTATTCCAGTGAATAATCAAGAAAATAGAAAGTAAAAAAAGAAAAAGGAAAAGGAAATATTCCACGACTTCAAATGGGTTAATCAGGACAATGCTTTCCTTGTTAAGATCCTCACAGCATTCCATATGCAGAAAGGCAAAGACGCCATGTATTTTTTAACCCAGTTTTTATATTTATTTATTTATTTATTTAGGTGCTTATTCATTTTTGTTATTGATGAATTAATGTTTTACATTTGACATTGACTAGGGATCTGACACCAGCGGACTCCAGTACCCCTATATGGTACTCTGCCTCTACAAAACCGATCCATTGACCTGTCCATCCATCCATCCATCCACCCATACATCTATCCATCCATTCATACATACATACATACATACATACATACATACATACATCCACCAGTCAACCAAGCTAAGTACAAAAGGAGATCTCTCCTTGAATGGTGAGGAGAAACAACGATGCATAGGTAGGTTGCAAAGGCCCAGTTTGGCTGAATAGGGCAGAGGGGCTGAACCAGGGAATGTGTTGGGGCGTGTGGGTTTGGGTGGGATGAGCCGGAGACCCTGTGAGCTGGGTCACATTAGGGGCAGGCAGGGGGTGGAAGGGGTTGCGAACAGCTGTCACTGGAGAAGCATCACAAGTGCTGGAGCTGGTGAGCAGGGCACCTGGAAGAGAGGACAGACAAAGGAGAGAAGCAAAGTGCGGAGGAGAGGAGAGGGGAGAGGATGGTGAGGACAGGAGAGGACAGGAGAGGACAGGATTAGAGGGGACCTGAGAAACCTACCTGGACAAAGGCAGCATACGGACATCCAGGAAGGCAGGCAGGCATGCAGGCAGCTCTGGCCTGGGCTCCCAGGATCCCGGGCGCACCTCCACCTGTCTTCTCTTGGCTGCCAGCCCTGAGGTCCCTAGTCGGTCAGCACTGTCTTCCCATCCTTCCGTCCCTCTGTGCCAGGGCCCAGGCGTCTGGGCGCTGTTGCCTGACCTAGTGGCAGGGCAGTTGGGCTGCCCAGTGCCAGTGTGGCCAGCACAGATTGCCAGGGGCTAGGACATCACAGAGGGCTCATGTGGTTGCTAGGCCATGGGGACCCCGCCCATCCAGTTGACCAGCAGCCATGACCCCCACGCTGAACTTGACCTGAGGGGTGGTGGCCAGCCACCAGAGCCAGAGCCCCAGGCCAAAGCAGGTGCTGGTCGGCTGGGCCAAGGGGCTATGTGCAGATTGGTGTGTGTCTGGGCATGGGGCTGGCATCTGACAGTCCAGGGCGGGGGACCAAGGTCCGCCAGGCCCCTGTCCCACCATGTGCACTGACACACAGTCTTGCTGACTGACTGACAGTCCCCGCCCCAGAGATACCCACACCAAGTCCCTGGGTGCCCTGAGCTGCCCCTGAGGGTGGGTGGGTGCCTGCCTGGACACATGCCTCCGTAACGGAGGCCTCTATTAATCCCGTTGCCTACTGACAGCTGCCCTCCTGCCCCTCCTCCTCCTCCTACGCCTCCTCCTCCTCCTCTTCCTACTCTTCCTCCTCCTCTTTCTCCTCCTCCTCCTCCACCCCCTCCTCCTCTTCCTCATCCTCAGATGGACTCACTCAGGGCCCTTGGCCTAGGCAAGCCAGGGCTGCTGCTCTGGCTTCTGCAGCTTCTATCCAGTGGGGGGGTGTAGGAATCTGTTCCTGTCAGTCCCTGATTCCTGGGACCTTCCATGCCTCCAGCTGCCCCCACTCTCTAGTCCTGACCCCTCCTCAAGGATGCCCCCTTTCCCCTTACCCTCTGTCCCCCAGCTCCCAACTAACATCTACTGTGTTCCTCCCTGCGCTACTTTACTGCCACCCTGCTTCTGCCCTTCAGCCCTGAGGGCCCAGGGCCAGCCCAGCTGCCATCTCACCATCCAGCAGGGGGACCTGCCCTAACCCCCTGCCACCACACCCACACACACAGCCCTGCACACACTCCTGGGCTCCCCTGCCTGCAGTCTGCCTCTCAAACAGTCTCCTTCTGCCCCCTAGCCCCCTTACAGCCTCTGCCACGGACCCCCACAGACACCTGGGCATGAGCAGTGCAGACATGCAAACAGCTCCCCTCGCCCCCACTCCAGTTGCTCCAAGGTTGTCAAGAGTCTTTTTTTCATGCTGTAGGGGAGGGAGTTGAGACAGTCCAATGTCCTGGGGAGCAAGAACTGCAAACAGTCCATCTACAATGTAACATTTGGGTCTCAGGCCGCCCAATCCCTAGTGTGCTGTGCAGACCTTTGACTGGCGAAAACACCCCATCTGAGCGTGAGATCTGGCTGGGCTAGTGGCTCTTTCTGTGGACTAAGAGACAGACAGACAGAGTTTTCAGGTTCAAAACCTATACTTCCCAGAAGATGGTCATTCACTTCGGTAAAAAAAAAAAAAAAAAAAAAAAAAAGGCTTTTTATTTTTTTTCCCCCTGCCTGGGTAACCTGTCTCCTGCCTGTTTCAAAGTGAAAAAAGGGAAAAATCTTTTTTGGAGGGAAAAGGACCAAAATGCAGGCAGGTGGACTCCGTGGAAGGTGGATGGGGAGTTGCTCCTGCCCTGGCACTAGAGCCCCAGCTGCTGTTCCAGGTGCTCTCTGATAACAGAGATCTCCGTGTGTCGTGTCATGACACTGTCTCCAGGACTGACCCTCAGGATAATGAGGATTCAAAACGATGCAGGTGATACTGCCTTCAAAAGTAAATCCAGGGAGGTTTGGCGGTATGTCAGAGGGTTAAGGGCTTGTGGCGCTCACGAATAGAGGGGACAGGTGGAAGGATTTGGGGTCTGGCCCCCAGACCGCCACCTGCAGGGGAGTCGCTTTACAGGGGGTGAAGCAGGTCTTTAGGAGCTCTATCTTTCTCTCCCACCCTGTATTTCCTCTGCTCTCTCCTTTTGTGTCTGTCAGATGCAAGGTCAGTAACAACAACAACAACAACAAAAACAATAACCACCACAGTGACCAAGCAACAAGGGCAGCGAAAGGGGAACAAATGGAGTGCAGGAGCTGTGGATTATTCGTGGCGTAGGCACTCAGCTGTGGCAATAACCCCTTGAGGCAGTCAATCCATACATGAAGATGTAATACAGGTAACAGAGACGTATATGTCCCTGTGTGTTTCCACTGAGTTAATGTAAATGCACTTTTATTGACTTCTTCATTTATTTATTACCTTGCCACGAGAATTTCTTTTCATTGCTAAAAAAAAGTGTCCCATCAAGGGTACCAGGTGGTGCCACACCCAGTTAAGCACTCATGTTACAATGCAGGAGGACTGGGCTTCAACACCCTGGTTCCCACATGCCAGGGGAAATCTTTACAAGTGGTGCGGAAGTGCTGCAGTTGTCTCTCTCTGTGTCTCAAACTCTCTCTACCTCCCTTCCCTCTCAATTCCTGTCTATTTATTCCAGTGAATAATCAAGAAAATAGAAAGTAAAAAAAGAAAAAGGAAAAGGAAATATTCCACGACTTCAAATGGGTTAATCAGGACAATGCTTTCCTTGTTAAGATCCTCACAGCATTCCATATGCAGAAAGGCAAAGACGCCATGTATTTTTTAACCCAGTTTTTATATTTATTTATTTATTTATTTAGGTGCTTATTCATTTTTGTTATTGATGAATTAATGTTTTACATTTGACATTGACTAGGGATCTGACACCAGCGGACTCCAGTACCCCTATATGGTACTCTGCCTCTACAAAACCCATCCATTGACCTGTCCATACATCCATCCATCCACCCATACATCTATCCATCCATTCATACATACATACATACATACATACATACATCCATCCATCCATCCATCCATCCATCCACCAGTCAACCAAGCTAAGTACAAAAGGAGATCTCTCCTTGAATGGTGAGGAGAAACAACGATGCATAGGTAGGTTGCAAAGGCCCAGTTTGGCTGAATAGGGCAGAGGGGCTGAACCAGGGAATGTGTTGGGGCGTGTGGGTTTGGGTGGGATGAGCCGGAGACCCTGTGAGCTGGGTCACATTAGGGGCAGGCAGGGGGTGGAAGGGGTTGCGAACAGCTGTCACTGGAGAAGCATCACAAGTGCTGGAGCTGGTGAGCAGGGCACCTGGAAGAGAGGACAGACAAAGGAGAGAAGCAAAGTGCGGAGGAGAGGAGAGGGGAGAGGATGGTGAGGACAGGAGAGGACAGGAGAGGACAGGATTAGAGGGGACCTGAGAAACCTACCTGGACAAAGGCAGCATACGGACATCCAGGAAGGCAGGCAGGCATGCAGGCAGCTCTGGCCTGGGCTCCCAGGATCCCGGGCGCACCTCCACCTGTCTTCTCTTGGCTGCCAGCCCTGAGGTCCCTCGTCGGTCAGCACTGTCTTCCCATCCTTCCGTCCCTCTGTGCCAGGGCCCAGGCGTCTGGGCGCTGTTGCCTGACCTAGTGGCAGGGCAGTTGGGCTGCCCAGTGCCAGTGTGGCCAGCACAGATTGCCAGGGGCTAGGACATCACAGAGGGCTCATGTGGTTGCTAGGCCATGGGGACCCCGCCCATCCAGTTGACCAGCAGCCATGACCCCCACGCTGAACTTGACCTGAGGGGTGGTGGCCAGCCACCAGAGCCAGAGCCCCAGGCCAAAGCAGGTGCTGGTCGGCTGGGCCAAGGGGCTATGTGCAGATTGGTGTGTGTCTGGGCATGGGGCTGGCATCTGACAGTCCAGGGCGGGGGACCAAGGTCCGCCAGGCCCCTGTCCCACCATGTGCACTGACACACAGTCTTGCTGACTGACTGACAGTCCCCGCCCCAGAGATACCCACACCAAGTCCCTGGGTGCCCTGAGCTGCCCCTGAGGGTGGGTGGGTGCCTGCCTGGACACATGCCTCCGTAATGGAGGCCTCTATTAATCCCGTTGCCTACTGACAGCTGCCCTCCTGCCCCTCCTCCTCCTCCTACGCCTCCTCCTCCTCCTCTTCCTACTCTTCCTCCTCCTCTTTCTCCTCCTCCTCCTCCACCCCCTCCTCCTCTTCCTCATCCTCAGATGGACTCACTCAGGGCCCTTGGCCTAGGCAAGCCAGGGCTGCTGCTCTGGCTTCTGCAGCTTCTATCCAGTGGGGGGGTGTAGGAATCTGTTCCTGTCAGTCCCTGATTCCTGGGACCTTCCATGCCTCCAGCTGCCCCCACTCTCTAGTCCTGACCCCTCCTCAAGGATGCCCCCTTTCCCCTTACCCTCTGTCCCCCAGCTCCCAACTAACATCTACTGTGTTCCTCCCTGCGCTACTTTACTGCCACCCTGCTTCTGCCCTTCAGCCCTGAGGGCCCAGGGCCAGCCCAGCTGCCATCTCACCATCCAGCAGGGGGACCTGCCCTAACCCCCTGCCACCACACCCACACACACAGCCCTGCACACACTCCTGGGCTCCCCTGCCTGCAGTCTGCCTCTCAAACAGTCTCCTTCTGCCCCCTAGCCCCCTTACAGCCTCTGCCACGGACCCCCACAGACACCTGGGCATGAGCAGTGCAGACATGCAAACAGCTCCCCTCGCCCCCACTCCAGTTGCTCCAAGGTTGTCAAGAGTCTTTTTTTCATGCTGTAGGGGAGGGAGTTGAGACAGTCCAATGTCCTGGGGAGCAAGAACTGCAAACAGTCCATCTACAATGTAACATTTGGGTCTCAGGCCGCCCAATCCCTAGTGCGCTGTGCAGACCTTTGACTGGCGAAAACACCCCATCTGAGCGTGAGATCTGGCTGGGCTAGTGGCTCTTTCTGTGGACTAAGAGACAGACAGACAGAGTTTTCAGGTTCAAAACCTATACTTCCCAGAAGATGGTCATTCACTTCGGTAAAAAAAAAAAAAAAAAAAAAAAAAAAGGCTTTTTATTTTTTTTCCCCCTGCCTGGGTAACCTGTCTCCTGCCTGTTTCAAAGTGAAAAAAGGGAAAAATCTTTTTTGGAGGGAAAAGGACCAAAATGCAGGCAGGTGGACTCCGTGGAAGGTGGATGGGGAGTTGCTCCTGCCCTGGCACTAGAGCCCCAGCTGCTGTTCCAGGTGCTCTCTGATAACAGAGATCTCCGTGTGTCGTGTCATGACACTGTCTCCAGGACTGACCCTCAGGATAATGAGGATTCAAAACGAGGCAGGTGATACTGCCTTCAAAAGTAAATCCAGGGAGGTTTGGCGGTATGTCAGAGGGTTAAGGGCTTGTGGCGCTCACGAATAGAGGGGACAGGTGGAAGGATTTGGGGTCTGGCCCCCAGACCGCCACCTGCAGGGGAGTCGCTTTACAGGGGGTGAAGCAGGTCTTTAGGAGCTCTATCTTTCTCTCCCACCCTGTATTTCCTCTGCTCTCTCCTTTTGTGTCTGTCAGATGCAAGGTCAGTAACAACAACAACAACAACAAAAACAATAACCACCACAGTGACCAAGCAACAAGGGCAGCGAAAGGGGAACAAATGGAGTGCAGGAGCTGTGGATTATTCGTGGCGTAGGCACTCAGCTGTGGCAATAACCCCTTGAGGCAATCAATCCATACATGAAGATGTAATACAGGTAACAGAGACGTATATGTCCCTGTGTGTTTCCACTGAGTTAATGTAAATGCACTTTTATTGACTTCTTCATTTATTTATTACCTTGCCACGAGAATTTCTTTTCATTGCTAAAAAAAAGTGTCCCATCAAGGGTACCAGGTGGTGCCACACCCAGTTAAGCACTCATGTTACAATGCAGGAGGACTGGGCTTCAACACCCTGGTTCCCACATGCCAGGGGAAATCTTTACAAGTGGTGCGGAAGTGCTGCAGTTGTCTCTCTCTGTGTCTCAAACTCTCTCTACCTCCCTTCCCTCTCAATTCCTGTCTATTTATTCCAGTGAATAATCAAGAAAATAGAAAGTAAAAAAAGAAAAAGGAAAAGGAAATATTCCACGACTTCAAATGGGTTAATCAGGACAATGCTTTCCTTGTTAAGATCCTCACAGCATTCCATATGCAGAAAGGCAAAGACGCCATGTATTTTTTAACCCAGTTTTTATATTTATTTATTTATTTATTTAGGTGCTTATTCATTTTTGTTATTGATGAATTAATGTTTTACATTTGACATTGACTAGGGATCTGACACCAGCGGACTCCAGTACCCCTATATGGTACTCTGCCTCTACAAAACCCATCCATTGACCTGTCCATCCATCCATCCATCCACCCATACATCTATCCATCCATTCATACATACATACATCCATCCATCCATCCATCCATCCATCCATCCACCAGTCAACCAAGCTAAGTACAAAAGGAGATCTCTCCTTGAATGGTGAGGAGAAACAACGATGCATAGGTAGGTTGCAAAGGCCCAGTTTGGCTGAATAGGGCAGAGGGGCTGAACCAGGGAATGTGTTGGGGCGTGTGGGTTTGGGTGGGATGAGCCGGAGACCCTGTGAGCTGGGTCACATTAGGGGCAGGCAGGGGGTGGAAGGGGTTGCGAACAGCTGTCACTGGAGAAGCATCACAAGTGCTGGAGCTGGTGAGCAGGGCACCTGGAAGAGAGGACAGACAAAGGAGAGAAGCAAAGTGCGGAGGAGAGGAGAGGGGAGAGGATGGTGAGGACAGGAGAGGACAGGAGAGGACAGGATTGGAGGGGACCTGAGAAACCTACCTGGACAAAGGCAGCATACGGACATCCAGGAAGGCAGGCAGGCATGCAGGCAGCTCTGGCCTGGGCTCCCAGGATCCCGGGCGCACCTCCACCTGTCTTCTCTTGGCTGCCAGCCCTGAGGTCCCTCGTCGGTCAGCACTGTCTTCCCATCCTTCCATCCCTCTGTGCCAGGGCCCAGGCGTCTGGGCGCTGTTGCCTGACCTAGTGGCAGGGCAGTTGGGCCACCCAGTGCCAGTGTGGCCGGCACAGATTGACAGGGGCTAGGACATCACAGAGGGCTCATGTGGTTGCTAGGCCATGGGGACCCCGCCCATCCAGTTGACCAGAAGCCATGACCCCCACGCTAAACTTGACCTGAGGGGTGGTGGCCAGCCACCAGAGCCAGAGCCCCAGGCCAAAGCAGGTGCTGGTCGGCCGGGCCAAGGGGCTATGTGCAGATTGGTGTGTGTCTGGGCATGGGGCTGGCATCTGACAGTCCAGGGCGGGGGACCAAGGTCCGCCAGGCCCCTGTCCCACCATGTGCACTGACACACAGTCTTGCTGACTGACTGACAGTCCCCGCCCCAGAGATACCCACACCAAGTCCCTGGGTGCCCTGAGCTGCCCCTGAGGGTTGGTGGGTGCCTGCCTGGACACATGCCTCCGTAATGGAGGCCTCTATTAATCCCGTTGCCTACTGACAGCTGCCCTCCTGCCCCTCCTCCTCCTCCTACGCCTCCTCCTCCTCCTCTTCCTACTCTTCCTCCTCCTCTTTCTCCTCCTCCTCCTCCACCCCCTCCTCCTCTTCCTCATCCTCAGATGGACTCACTCAGGGCCCTTGGCCTAGGCAAGCCAGGGCTGCTGCTCTGGCTTCTGCAGCTTCTATCCAGTGGGGGGGTGTAGGAATCTGTTCCTGTCAGTCCCTGATTCCTGGGACCTTCCATGCCTCCAGCTGCCCCCACTCTCTAGTCCTGACCCCTCCTCAAGGATGCCCCCTTTCCCCTTACCCTCTGTCCCCCAGCTCCCAACTAACATCTACTGTGTTCCTCCCTGCGCTACTTTACTGCCACCCTGCTTCTGCCCTTCAGCCCTGAGGGCCCAGGGCCAGCCCAGCTGCCATCTCACCATCCAGCAGGGGGACCTGCCCTAACCCCCTGCCACCACACCCACACACACAGCCCTGCACACACTCCTGGGCTCCCCTGCCTGCAGCCTGCCTCTCAAACAGTCTCCTTCTGCCCCCTAGCCCCCTTACAGCCTCTGCCACGGACCCCCACAGACACCTGGGCATGAGCAGTGCAGACATGCAAACAGCTCCCCTCGCCCCCACTCCAGTTGCTCCAAGGTTGTCAAGAGTCTTTTTTTCATGCTGTAGGGGAGGGAGTTGAGACAGTCCAATGTCCTGGGGAGCAAGAACTGCAAACAGTCCATCTACAATGGAACATTTGGGTCTCAGGCCGCCCAATCCCTAGTGCGCTGTGCAGACCTTTGACCGGCAAAAACACCCCATCTGAGCGTGAGATCTGGCTGGGCTAGTGGCTCTTTCTGTGGACTAAGAGACAGACAGACAGAGTTTTCAGGTTCAAAACCTATACTTGCCAGAAGATGGTCATTCACTTGGGTAAAAAAAAAAAAAAAAAAAAAAAAAAAAAAAAAAAAAAAAAAAGGCTTTTTATTTTTTTTCCTCCTGCCTGGGTAACCTGTCTCCTGCCTGTTTCAAAGTGAAAAAAGGGAAAAATCTTTTTTGGAGGGAAAAGGACCAAAATGCAGGCAGGTGGACTCCGTGGAAGGTGGATGGGGAGTTGCTCCTGCCCTGGCACTAGAGCCTGAGCTGCTGTTCCAGGTGCTCTCTGATAACAGAGATCTCCTTGTGTCGTGTCATGACACTGTCTCCAGGACTGACCCTCAGGATAATGAGGATTCAAAACGAGGCAGGTGATACTGCCTTCAAAAGTAAATCCAGGGAGGTTTGGCGGTATGTCAGAGGGTTAAGGGCTTGTGGCGCTCACGAATAGAGGGGACAGGTGGAAGGATTTGGGGTCTGGCCCCCAGACCGCCACCTGCAGGGGAGTCGCTTTACAGGGGGTGAAGCAGGTCTTTAGGAGCTCTATCTTTCTCTCCCACCCTGTATTTCCTCTGCTCTCTCCTTTTGTGTCTGTCAGATGCAAGGTCAGTAACAACAACAACAACAACAAAAACAATAACCACCACAGTGACCAAGCAACAAGGGCAGCGAAAGGGGAACAAATGGAGTGCAGGAGCTGTGGATTATTCGTGGCGTAGGCACTCAGCTGTGGCAATAACCCCTTGAGGCAATCAATCCATACATGAAGATGTAATACAGGTAACAGAGACGTATATGTCCCTGTGTGTTTCCACTGAGTTAATGTAAATGCACTTTTATTGACTTCTTCATTTATTTATTACCTTGCCACGAGAATTTCTTTTCATTGCTAAAAAAAAGTGTCCCATCAAGGGTACCAGGTGGTGCCACACCCAGTTAAGCACTCATGTTACAATGCAGGAGGACTGGGCTTCAACACCCTGGTTCCCACATGCCAGGGGAAATCTTTACAAGTGGTGCGGAAGTGCTGCAGTTGTCTCTCTCTGTGTCTCAAACTCTCTCTACCTCCCTTCCCTCTCAATTCCTGTCTATTTATTCCAGTGAATAATCAAGAAAATAGAAAGTAAAAAAAGAAAAAGGAAAAGGAAATATTCCACGACTTCAAATGGGTTAATCAGGACAATGCTTTCCTTGTTAAGATCCTCACAGCATTCCATATGCAGAAAGGCAAAGACGCCATGTATTTTTTAACCCAGTTTTTATATTTATTTATTTATTTATTTAGGTGCTTATTCATTTTTGTTATTGATGAATTAATGTTTTACATTTGACATTGACTAGGGATCTGACACCAGCGGACTCCAGTACCCCTATATGGTACTCTGCCTCTACAAAACCCATCCATTGACCTGTCCATCCATCCATCCATCCACCCATACATCTATCCATCCATTCATACATACATACATCCATACATCCATCCATCCATCCATCCATCCATCCACCAGTCAACCAAGCTAAGTACAAAAGGAGATCTCTCCTTGAATGGTGAGGAGAAACAACAATGCATAGGTAGGTTGCAAGGCCCAGTTTGGCTGAATAGGGCAGAGGGGCTGAACCTGGGAATGTGTTGGGGCGTGTGGGTTTGGGTGGGATGAGCTGGAGACCCTGTGAGCTGGGTCACATTAGGGGCAGGCAGGGGGTGGAAGGGGTTGCGAACAGCTGTCACTGGAGAAGCATCACAAGTGCTGGAGCTGGTGAGCAGGGCACCTGGAAGAGAGGACAGACAAAGGAGAGAAGCAAAGTGCGGAGGAGAGGAGAGGGGAGAGGATGGTGAGGACAGGAGAGGACAGGAGAGGACAGGATTAGAGGGGACCTGAGAAACCTACCTGGACAAAGGCAGCATACGGACATCCAGGAAGGCAGGCAGGCATGCAGGGAGCTCTGGCCTGGGCTCCCAGGATCCCGGGCGCACCTCCACCTGTCTTCTCTTGGCTGCCAGCCCTGAGGTCCCTCGTTGGTCAGCACTGTCTTCCCATCCTTCCGTCCCTCTGTGCCAGGGCCCAGGCGTCTGGGCGCTGTTGCCTGACCTAGTGGCAGGGCAGTTGGGCTGCCCAGTGCCAGTGTGGCCAGCACAGATTGCCAGGGGCTAGGACATCACAGAGGGTTCATGTGGTTGCTAGGCCATGGGGACCCCGCCCATCCAGTTGACCAGCAGCCATGACCCCCACGCTAAACTTGACCTGAGGGGTGGTGGCCAGCCACCAGAGCCAGAGCCCCAGGCCAAAGCAGGTGCTGGTCAGCCGGGCCAAGGGGCTATGTGCAGATTGGTGTGTGTCTGGGCATGGGGCTGGCATCTGACAGTCCAGGGCGGGGGACCAAGGTCCGCCAGGCCCCTGTCCCACCATGTGCACTGACACACAGTCTTGCTGACTGACTGACAGTCCCCGCCCCAGAGATACCCACACCAAGTCCCTGGGTGCCCTGAGCTGCCCCTGAGGGTTGGTGGGTGCCTGCCTGGACACATGCCTCCGTAATGGAGGCCTCTATTAATCCCGTTGCCTACTGACAGCTGCCCTCCTGCCCCTCCTCCTCCTCCTACGCCTCCTCCTCCTCCTCTTCCTATTCTTCCTCCTCCTCTTTCTCCTCCTCCTCCTCCACCCCCTCCTCCTCTTCCTCATCCTCAGATGGACTCACTCAGGGCCCTTGGCCTAGGCAAGCCAGGGCTGCTGCTCTGGCTTCTGCAGCTTCTATCCAGTGGGGGGGTGTAGGAATCTGTTCCTGTCAGTCCCTGATTCCTGGGACCTTCCATGCCTCCAGCTGCCCCCACTCTCTAGTCCTGACCCCTCCTCAAGGATGCCCCCTTTCCCCTTACCCTCTGTCCCCCAGCTCCCAACTAACATCTACTGTGTTCCTCCCTGCGCTACTTTACTGCCACCCTGCTTCTGCCCTTCAGCCCTGAGGGCCCAGGGCCAGCCCAGCTGCCATCTCACCATCCAGCAGTGGGACCTGCCCTAACGCCCTGCCACCACACCCACACACACAGCCCTGCACACACTCCTGGGCTCCCCTGCCTGCAGCCTGCCTCTCAAACAGTCTCCTTCTGCCCCCTAGCCCCCTTACAGCCTCTGCCACGGACCCCCACAGACACCTGGGCATGAGCAGTGCAGACATGCAAACAGCTCCCCTCGCACCCACTCCAGTTGCTCCAAGGTTGTCAAGAGTCTTTTTTTCATGCTGTAGGGGAGGGAGTTGAGACAGTCCAATGTCCTGGGGAGCAAGAACTGCAAACAGTCCATCTACAATGTAACATTTGGGTCTCAGGCCGCCCAATCCCTAGTGCGCTGTGCAGACCTTTGACTGGCGAAAACACCCCATCTGAGCGTGAGATCTGGCTGGGCTAGTGGCTCTTTCTGTGGACTAAGAGACAGACAGACAGAGTTTTCAGGTTCAAAACCTATACTTCCCAGAAGATGGTCATTCACTTCGGTAAAAAAAAAAAAAAAAAAAAAAAAGGCTTTTTATTTTTTTTCCCCCTGCCTGGGTAACCTGTCTCCTGCCTGTTTCAAAGTGAAAAAAGGGAAAAATCTTTTTTGGAGGGAAAAGGATCAAAATGCAGGCAGGTGGACTCCGTGGAAGGTGGATGGGGAGTTGCTCCTGCCCTGGCACTAGAGCCCCAGCTGCTGTTCCAGGTGCTCTCTGATAACAGAGATCTCCGTGTGTCGTGTCATGACACTGTCTCCAGGACTGACCCTCAGGATAATGAGGATTCAAAACGAGGCAGGTGATACTGCCTTCAAAAGTAAATCCAGGGAGGTTTGGCGGTATGTCAGAGGGTTAAGGGCTTGTGGCGCTCAAGAATAGAGGGGACAGGTGGAAGGATTTGGGGTCTGGCCCCCAGACCGCCACCTGCAGGGGAGTCGCTTTACAGGGGGTGAAGCAGGTCTTTAGGAGCTCTATCTTTCTCTCCCACCCTGTATTTCCTCTGCTCTCTCCTTTTGTGTCTGTCAGATGCAAGGTCAGTAACAACAACAACAACAACAAAAACAATAACCACCACAGTGACCAAGCAACAAGGGCAGCGAAAGGGGAACAAATGGAGTGCAGGAGCTGTGGATTATTCGTGGCGTAGGCACTCAGCTGTGGCAATAACCCCTTGAGGCAATCAATCCATACATGAAGATGTAATACAGGTAACAGAGACGTATATGTCCCTGTGTGTTTCCACTGAGTTAATTTAAATGCACTTTTATTGACTTCTTCATTTATTTATTACCTTGCCACGAGAATTTCTTTTCATTGCTAAAAAAAAGTGTCCCATCAAGGGTACCAGGTGTGCCTTACCCAGTTAAGCACTCATGTTACAATGCAGGAGGTCTGGGCTTCAACACCCTGGTTCCCACCTGCCAGGGGAAATCTTTACAAGTGGTGCGGAAGTGCTGCAGTTGTCTCTCTCTGTGTCTCAAACTCTCTCTACCTCCCTTCCCTCTCAATTCCTTTTTTATTTATTCCAGTGAATAATCAAGAAAATAGAAAGTAAAAAAAGAAAAAGGAAAAGGAAATATTCCACGACTTCAAATGGGTTAATCAGGACAATGCTTTCCTTGTTAAGATCCTCACAGCATTCCATATGCAGAAAGGCAAAGACGCCATGTATTTTTTAACCCAGTTTTTATATTTATTTATTTATTTATTTAGGTGCTTATTCATTTTTGTTATTGATGAATTAATGTTTTACATTTGACATTGACTAGGGATCTGACACCAGCGGACTCCAGTACCCCTATATGGTACTCTGCCTCTACAAAACCGATCCATTGACCTGTCCATCCATCCATCCATCCACCCATACATCTATCCATCCATTCATACATACATACATACATACATACATACATACATACATCCACCAGTCAACCAAGCTAAGTACAAAAGGAGATCTCTCCTTGAATGGTGAGGAGAAACAACGATGCATAGGTAGGTTGCAAAGGCCCAGTTTGGCTGAATAGGGCAGAGGGGCTGAACCAGGGAATGTGTTGGGGCGTGTGGGTTTGGGTGGGATGAGCCGGAGACCCTGTGAGCTGGGTCACATTAGGGGCAGGCAGGGGGTGGAAGGGGTTGCGAACAGCTGTCACTGGAGAAGCATCACAAGTGCTGGAGCTGGTGAGCAGGGCACCTGGAAGAGAGGACAGACAAAGGAGAGAAGCAAAGTGCGGAGGAGAGGAGAGGGGAGAGGATGGTGAGGACAGGAGAGGACAGGAGAGGACAGGATTAGAGGGGACCTGAGAAACCTACCTGGACAAAGGCAGCATACGGACATCCAGGAAGGCAGGCAGGCATGCAGGCAGCTCTGGCCTGGGCTCCCAGGATCCCGGGCGCACCTCCACCTGTCTTCTCTTGGCTGCCAGCCCTGAGGTCCCTCGTCGGTCAGCACTGTCTTCCCATCCTTCCGTCCCTCTGTGCCAGGGCCCAGGCGTCTGGGCGCTGTTGCCTGACCTAGTGGCAGGGCAGTTGGGCTGCCCAGTGCCAGTGTGGCCAGCACAGATTGCCAGGGGCTAGGACATCACAGAGGGCTCATGTGGTTGCTAGGCCATGGGGACCCCGCCCATCCAGTTGACCAGCAGCCATGACCCCCACGCTGAACTTGACCTGAGGGGTGGTGGCCAGCCACCAGAGCCAGAGCCCCAGGCCAAAGCAGGTGCTGGTCGGCTGGGCCAAGGGGCTATGTGCAGATTGGTGTGTGTCTGGGCATGGGGCTGGCATCTGACAGTCCAGGGCGGGGGACCAAGGTCCGCCAGGCCCCTGTCCCACCATGTGCACTGACACACAGTCTTGCTGACTGACTGACAGTCCCCGCCCCAGAGATACCCACACCAAGTCCCTGGGTGCCCTGAGCTGCCCCTGAGGGTGGGTGGGTGCCTGCCTGGACACATGCCTCCATAATGGAGGCCTCTATTAATCCCGTTGCCTACTGACAGCTGCCCTCCTGCCCCTCCTCCTCCTCCTACGCCTCCTCCTCCTCCTCTTCCTACTCTTCCTCCTCCTCTTTCTCCTCCTCCTCCTCCACCCCCTCCTCCTCTTCCTCATCCTCAGATGGACTCACTCAGGGCCCTTGGCCTAGGCAAGCCAGGGCTGCTGCTCTGGCTTCTGCAGCTTCTATCCAGTGGGGGGGTGTAGGAATCTGTTCCTGTCAGTCCCTGATTCCTGGGACCTTCCATGCCTCCAGCTGCCCCCACTCTCTAGTCCTGACCCCTCCTCAAGGATGCCCCCTTTCCCCTTACCCTCTGTCCCCCAGCTCCCAACTAACATCTACTGTGTTCCTCCCTGCGCTACTTTACTGCCACCCTGCTTCTGCCCTTCAGCCCTGAGGGCCCAGGGCCAGCCCAGCTGCCATCTCACCATCCAGCAGGGGGACCTGCCCTAACGCCCTGCCACCACACCCACACACACAGCCCTGCACACACTCCTGGGCTCCCCTGCCTGCAGCCTGCCTCTCAAACAGTCTCCTTCTGCCCCCTAGCCCCCTTACAGCCTCTGCCACGGACCCCCACAGACACCTGGGCATGAGCAGTGCAGACATGCAAACAGCTCCCCTCGCCCCCACTCCAGTTGCTCCAAGGTTGTCAAGAGTCTTTTTTTCATGCTGTAGGGGAGGGAGTTGAGACAGTCCAATGTCCTGGGGAGCAAGAACTGCAAACAGTCCATCTACAATGTAACATTTGGGTCTCAGGCCGCCCAATCCCTAGTGCGCTGTGCAGACCTTTGACTGGCAAAAACACCCCATCTGAGTGTGAGATCTGGCTGGGCTAGTGGCTCTTTCTGTGGACTAAGAGACAGACAGACAGAGTTTTCAGGTTCAAAACCTATACTTCCCAGAAGATGGTCATTCACTTCGGTTAAAAAAAAAAAAAAAAAAAAAAAAAAAAAGGCTTTTTATTTTTTTTCCCCCTGCCTGGGTAACCTGTCTCCTGCCTGTTTCAAAGTGAAAAAAGGGAAAAATCTTTTTTGGAGGGAAAAGGACCAAAATGCTGGCAGGTGGACTCCGTGGAAGGTGGATGGGGAGTTGCTCCTGCCCTGGCACTAGAGCCCCAGCTGCTGTTCCAGGTGCTCTCTGATAACAGAGATCTCCGTGTGTCGTGTCATGACACTGTCTCCAGGACTGACCCTCAGGATAATGAGGATTCAAAACGAGGCAGGTGATACTGCCTTCAAAAGTAAATCCAGGGAGGTTTGGCGGTATGTCAGAGGGTTAAGGGCTTGTGGCGCTCACGAATAGAGGGGACAGGTGGAAGGATTTGGGGTCTGGCCCCCAGACCGCCACCTGCAGGGGAGTCGCTTTACAGGGGGTGAAGCAGGTCTTTAGGAGCTCTATCTTTCTCTCCCACCCTGTATTTCCTCTGCTCTCTCCTTTTGTGTCTGTCAGATGCAAGGTCAGTAACAACAACAACAACAACAAAAACAATAACCACCACAGTGACCAAGCAACAAGGGCAGCGAAAGGGGAACAAATGGAGTGCAGGAGCTGTGGATTATTCGTGGCGTAGGCACTCAGCTGTGGCAATAACCCCTTGAGGCAATCAATCCATACATGAAGATGTAATACAGGTAACAGAGACGTATATGTCCCTGTGTGTTTCCACTGAGTTAATGTAAATGCACTTTTATTGACTTCTTCATTTATTTATTACCTTGCCACGAGAATTTCTTTTCATTGCTAAAAAAAAGTGTCCCATCAAGGGTACCAGGTGGTGCCACACCCAGTTAAGCACTCATGTTACAATGCAGGAGGACTGGGCTTCAACACCCTGGTTCCCACATGCCAGGGGAAATCTTTACAAGTGGTGCGGAAGTGCTGCAGTTGTCTCTCTCTGTGTCTCAAACTCTCTCTACCTCCCTTCCCTCTCAATTCCTGTCTATTTATTCCAGTGAATAATCAAGAAAATAGAAAGTAAAAAAAGAAAAAGGAAAAGGAAATATTCCACGACTTCAAATGGGTTAATCAGGACAATGCTTTCCTTGTTAAGATCCTCACAGCATTCCATATGCAGAAAGGCAAAGACGCCATGTATTTTTTAACCCAGTTTTTATATTTATTTATTTATTTATTTATTTAGGTGCTTATTCATTTTTGTTATTGATGAATTAATGTTTTACATTTGACACTGACTAGGGATCTGACACCAGCGGACTCCAGTACCCCTATATGGTACTCTGCCTCTACAAAACCGATCCATTGACCTGTCCATCCATCCATCCATCCACCCATACATCTATCCATCCATTCATACATACATACATACATACATACATACATACATACATACATCCATCCATCCATCCATCCACCAGTCAACCAAGCTAAGTACAAAAGGAGATCTCTCCTTGAATGGTGAGGAGAAACAACGATGCATAGGTAGGTTGCAAAGGCCCAGTTTGGCTGAATAGGGCAGAGGGGCTGAACCAGGGAATGTGTTGGGGCGTGTGGGTTTGGGTGGGATGAGCCGGAGACCCTGTGAGCTGGGTCACATTAGGGGCAGGCAGGGGGTGGAAGGGGTTGCGAACAGCTGTCACTGGAGAAGCATCACAAGTGCTGGAGCTGGTGAGCAGGGCACCTGGAAGAGAGGACAGACAAAGGAGAGAAGCAAAGTGCGGAGGAGAGGAGAGGGGAGAGGATGGTGAGGACAGGAGAGGACAGGAGAGGACAGGATTAGAGGGGACCTGAGAAACCTACCTGGACAAAGGCAGCATACGGACATCCAGGAAGGCAGGCAGGCATGCAGGCAGCTCTGGCCTGGGCTCCCAGGATCCCGGGCGCACCTCCACCTGTCTTCTCTTGGCTGCCAGCCCTGAGGTCCCTCGTCTGTCAGCACTGTCTTCCCATCCTTCCGTCCCTCTGTGCCAGGGCCCAGGCGTCTGGGCGCTGTTGCCTGACCTAGTGGCAGGGCAGTTGGGCTGCCCAGTGCCAGTGTGGCCAGCACAGATTGCCAGGGGCTAGGACATCACAGAGGGCTCATGTGGTTGCTAGGCCATGGGGACCCCGCCCATCCAGTTGACCAGCAGCCATGACCCCCACGCTGAACTTGACCTGAGGGGTGGTGGCCAGCCACCAGAGCCAGAGCCCCAGGCCAAACAGGTGCTGGTCGGCTGGGCCAAGGGGCTATGTGCAGATTGGTGTGTGTCTGGGCATGGGGCTGGCATCTGACAGTCCAGGGCGGGGGACCAAGGTCCGCCAGGCCCCTGTCCCACCATGTGCACTGACACACAGTCTTGCTGACTGACTGACAGTCCCCGCCCCAGAGATACCCACACCAAGTCCCTGGGTGCCCTGAGCTGCCCCTGAGGGTTGGTGGGTGCCTGCCTGGACACATGCCTCCGTAATGGAGGCCTCTATTAATCCCGTTGCCTACTGACAGCTGCCCTCCTGCCCCTCCTCCTCCTCCTACGCCTCCTCCTCCTCCTCTTCCTACTCTTCCTCCTCCTCTTTCTCCTCCTCCTCCTCCACCCCCTCCTCCTCTTCCTCATCCTCAGATGGACTCACTCAGGGCCCTTGGCCTAGGCAAGCCAGGGCTGCTGCTCTGGCTTCTGCAGCTTCTATCCAGTGGGGGGGTGTAGGAATCTGTTCCTGTCAGTCCCTGATTCCTGGGACCTTCCATGCCTCCAGCTGCCCCCACTCTCTAGTCCTGACCCCTCCTCAAGGATGCCCCCTTTCCCCTTACCCTCTGTCCCCCAGCTCCCAACTAACATCTACTGTGTTCCTCCCTGCGCTACTTTACTGCCACCCTGCTTCTGCCCTTCAGCCCTGAGGGCCCAGGGCCAGCCCAGCTGCCATCTCACCATCCAGCAGGGGGACCTGCCCTAATGCCCTGCCACCACACCCACACACACAGCCCTGCACACACTCCTGGGCTCCCCTACCTGCAGCCTGCCTCTCAAACAGTCTCCTTCTGCCCCCTAGCCCCCTTACAGCCTCTGCCACGGACCCCCACAGACACCTGGGCATGAGCAGTGCAGACATGCAAACAGCTCCCCTCGCCCCCACTCCAGTTGCTCCAAGGTTGTCAAGAGTCTTTTTTTCATGCTGTAGGGGAGGGAGTTGAGACAGTCCAATGTCCTGGGGAGCAAGAACTGCAAACAGTCCATCTACAATGTAACATTTGGGTCTCAGGCTGCCCAATCCCTAGTGCGCTGTGCAGACCTTTGACTGGCAAAAACACCCCATCTGAGTGTGAGATCTGGCTGGGCTAGTGGCTCTTTCTGTGGACTAAGAGACAGACAGACAGAGTTTTCAGGTTCAAAACCTATACTTCCCAGAAGATGGTCATTCACTTCGGTTAAAAAAAAAAAAAAAAAAAAAAAAAAAGGCTTTTTATTTTTTTTCCCCCTGCCTGGGTAACCTGTCTCCTCCCTGTTTCAAAGTGAAAAAAGGGAAAAATCTTTTTTGGAGGGAAAAGGACCAAAATGCTGGCAGGTGGACTCCGTGGAAGGTGGATGGGGAGTTGCTCCTGCCCTGGCACTAGAGCCCCAGCTGCTGTTCCAGGTGCTCTCTGATAACAGAGATCTCCGTGTGTCGTGTCATGACACTGTCTCCAGGACTGACCCTCAGGATAATGAGGATTCAAAACGAGGCAGGTGATACTGCCTTCAAAAGTAAATCCAGGGAGGTTTGGCGGTATGTCAGAGGGTTAAGGGCTTGTGGCGCTCACGAATAGAGGGGACAGGTGGAAGGATTTGGGGTCTGGCCCCCAGACCGCCACCTGCAGGGGAGTCGCTTTACAGGGGGTGAAGCAGGTCTTTAGGAGCTCTATCTTTCTCTCCCACCCTGTATTTCCTCTGCTCTCTCCTTTTGTGTCTGTCAGATGCAAGGTCAGTAACAACAACAACAACAACAAAAACAATAACCACCACAGTGACCAAGCAACAAGGGCAGCGAAAGGGGAACAAATGGAGTGCAGGAGCTGTGGATTATTCGTGGCGTAGGCACTCAGCTGTGGCAATAACCCCTTGAGGCAATCAATCCATACATGAAGATGTAATTCAGGTAACAGAGACGTATATGTCCCTGTGTGTTTCCACTGAGTTAATGTAAATGCACTTTTATTGACTTCTTCATTTATTTATTACCTTGCCACGAGAATTTCTTTTCATTGCTAAAAAAAAGTGTCCCATCAAGGGTACCAGGTGGTGCCACACCCAGTTAAGCACTCATGTTACAATGCAGGAGGACTGGGCTTCAACACCCTGGTTCCCACATGCCAGGGGAAATCTTTACAAGTGGTGCGGAAGTGCTGCAGTTGTCTCTCTCTGTGTCTCAAACTCTCTCTACCTCCCTTCCCTCTCAATTCCTGTCTATTTATTCCAGTGAATAATCAAGAAAATAGAAAGTAAAAAAAGAAAAAGGAAAAGGAAATATTCCACGACTTCAAATGGGTTAATCAGGACAATGCTTTCCTTGTTAAGATCCTCACAGCATTCCATATGCAGAAAGGCAAAGACGCCATGTATTTTTTAACCCAGTTTTTATATTTATTTATTTATTTATTTATTTAGGTGCTTATTCATTTTTGTTATTGATGAATTAATGTTTTACATTTGACACTGACTAGGGATCTGACACCAGCGGACTCCAGTACCCCTATATGGTACTCTGCCTCTACAAAACCGATCCATTGACCTGTCCATCCATCCATCCATCCACCCATACATCTATCCATCCATTCATACATACATACATACATACATACATACATACATACATACATCCATCCATCCATCCATCCACCAGTCAACCAAGCTAAGTACAAAAGGAGATCTCTCCTTGAATGGTGAGGAGAAACAACGATGCATAGGTAGGTTGCAAAGGCCCAGTTTGGCTGAATAGGGCAGAGGGGCTGAACCAGGGAATGTGTTGGGGCGTGTGGGTTTGGGTGGGATGAGCCGGAGACCCTGTGAGCTGGGTCACATTAGGGGCAGGCAGGGGGTGGAAGGGGTTGCGAACAGCTGTCACTGGAGAAGCATCACAAGTGCTGGAGCTGGTGAGCAGGGCACCTGGAAGAGAGGACAGACAAAGGAGAGAAGCAAAGTGCGGAGGAGAGGAGAGGGGAGAGGATGGTGAGGACAGGAGAGGACAGGAGAGGACAGGATTAGAGGGGACCTGAGAAACCTACCTGGACAAAGGCAGCATACGGACATCCAGGAAGGCAGGCAGGCATGCAGGCAGCTCTGGCCTGGGCTCCCAGGATCCCGGGCGCACCTCCACCTGTCTTCTCTTGGCTGCCAGCCCTGAGGTCCCTCGTCTGTCAGCACTGTCTTCCCATCCTTCCGTCCCTCTGTGCCAGGGCCCAGGCGTCTGGGCGCTGTTGCCTGACCTAGTGGCAGGGCAGTTGGGCTGCCCAGTGCCAGTGTGGCCAGCACAGATTGCCAGGGGCTAGGACATCACAGAGGGCTCATGTGGTTGCTAGGCCATGGGGACCCCGCCCATCCAGTTGACCAGCAGCCATGACCCCCACGCTGAACTTGACCTGAGGGGTGGTGGCCAGCCACCAGAGCCAGAGCCCCAGGCCAAACAGGTGCTGGTCGGCTGGGCCAAGGGGCTATGTGCAGATTGGTGTGTGTCTGGGCATGGGGCTGGCATCTGACAGTCCAGGGCGGGGGACCAAGGTCCGCCAGGCCCCTGTCCCACCATGTGCACTGACACACAGTCTTGCTGACTGACTGACAGTCCCCGCCCCAGAGATACCCACACCAAGTCCCTGGGTGCCCTGAGCTGCCCCTGAGGGTTGGTGGGTGCCTGCCTGGACACATGCCTCCGTAATGGAGGCCTCTATTAATCCCGTTGCCTACTGACAGCTGCCCTCCTGCCCCTCCTCCTCCTCCTACGCCTCCTCCTCCTCCTCTTCCTACTCTTCCTCCTCCTCTTTCTCCTCCTCCTCCTCCACCCCCTCCTCCTCTTCCTCATCCTCAGATGGACTCACTCAGGGCCCTTGGCCTAGGCAAGCCAGGGCTGCTGCTCTGGCTTCTGCAGCTTCTATCCAGTGGGGGGGTGTAGGAATCTGTTCCTGTCAGTCCCTGATTCCTGGGACCTTCCATGCCTCCAGCTGCCCCCACTCTCTAGTCCTGACCCCTCCTCAAGGATGCCCCCTTTCCCCTTACCCTCTGTCCCCCAGCTCCCAACTAACATCTACTGTGTTCCTCCCTGCGCTACTTTACTGCCACCCTGCTTCTGCCCTTCAGCCCTGAGGGCCCAGGGCCAGCCCAGCTGCCATCTCACCATCCAGCAGGGGGACCTGCCCTAATGCCCTGCCACCACACCCACACACACAGCCCTGCACACACTCCTGGGCTCCCCTACCTGCAGCCTGCCTCTCAAACAGTCTCCTTCTGCCCCCTAGCCCCCTTACAGCCTCTGCCACGGACCCCCACAGACACCTGGGCATGAGCAGTGCAGACATGCAAACAGCTCCCCTCGCCCCCACTCCAGTTGCTCCAAGGTTGTCAAGAGTCTTTTTTTCATGCTGTAGGGGAGGGAGTTGAGACAGTCCAATGTCCTGGGGAGCAAGAACTGCAAACAGTCCATCTACAATGTAACATTTGGGTCTCAGGCTGCCCAATCCCTAGTGCGCTGTGCAGACCTTTGACTGGCAAAAACACCCCATCTGAGTGTGAGATCTGGCTGGGCTAGTGGCTCTTTCTGTGGACTAAGAGACAGACAGACAGAGTTTTCAGGTTCAAAACCTATACTTCCCAGAAGATGGTCATTCACTTCGGTTAAAAAAAAAAAAAAAAAAAAAAAAAAGGCTTTTTATTTTTTTTCCCCCTGCCTGGGTAACCTGTCTCCTCCCTGTTTCAAAGTGAAAAAAGGGAAAAATCTTTTTTGGAGGGAAAAGGACCAAAATGCTGGCAGGTGGACTCCGTGGAAGGTGGATGGGGAGTTGCTCCTGCCCTGGCACTAGAGCCCCAGCTGCTGTTCCAGGTGCTCTCTGATAACAGAGATCTCCGTGTGTCGTGTCATGACACTGTCTCCAGGACTGACCCTCAGGATAATGAGGATTCAAAACGAGGCAGGTGATACTGCCTTCAAAAGTAAATCCAGGGAGGTTTGGCGGTATGTCAGAGGGTTAAGGGCTTGTGGCGCTCACGAATAGAGGGGACAGGTGGAAGGATTTGGGGTCTGGCCCCCAGACCGCCACCTGCAGGGGAGTCGCTTTACAGGGGGTGAAGCAGGTCTTTAGGAGCTCTATCTTTCTCTCCCACCCTGTATTTCCTCTGCTCTCTCCTTTTGTGTCTGTCAGATGCAAGGTCAGTAACAACAACAACAACAACAAAAACAATAACCACCACAGTGACCAAGCAACAAGGGCAGCGAAAGGGGAACAAATGGAGTGCAGGAGCTGTGGATTATTCGTGGCGTAGGCACTCAGCTGTGGCAATAACCCCTTGAGGCAATCAATCCATACATGAAGATGTAATTCAGGTAACAGAGACGTATATGTCCCTGTGTGTTTCCACTGAGTTAATGTAAATGCACTTTTATTGACTTCTTCATTTATTTATTACCTTGCCACGAGAATTTCTTTTCATTGCTAAAAAAAAGTGTCCCATCAAGGGTACCAGGTGGTGCCACACCCAGTTAAGCACTCATGTTACAATGCAGGAGGACTGGGCTTCAACACCCTGGTTCCCACATGCCAGGGGAAATCTTTACAAGTGGTGCGGAAGTGCTGCAGTTGTCTCTCTCTGTGTCTCAAACTCTCTCTACCTCCCTTCCCTCTCAATTCCTGTCTATTTATTCCAGTGAATAATCAAGAAAATAGAAAGTAAAAAAAGAAAAAGGAAAAGGAAATATTCCACGACTTCAAATGGGTTAATCAGGACAATGCTTTCCTTGTTAAGATCCTCACAGCATTCCATATGCAGAAAGGCAAAGACGCCATGTATTTTTTAACCCAGTTTTTATATTTATTTATTTATTTATTTAGGTGCTTATTCATTTTTGTTATTGATGAATTAATGTTTTACATTTGACATTGACTAGGGATCTGAAACCAGCGGACTCCAGTACCCCTATATGGTACTCTGCCTCTACAAAACCCATCCATTGACCTGTCCATCCATCCATCCATCCACCCATACATCTATCCATCCATTCATACATACATCCATCCATCCATCCATCCATCCATCCATCCATCCATCCACCAGTCAACCAAGCTAAGTACAAAAGGAGATCTCTCCTTGAATGGTGAGGAGAAACAACGATGCATAGGTAGGTTGCAAAGGCCCAGTTTGGCTGAATAGGGCAGAGGGGCTGAACCAGGGAATGTGTTGGGGCGTGTGGGTTTGGGTGGGATGAGCCGGAGACCCTGTGAGCTGGGTCACATTAGGGGCAGGCAGGGGGTGGAAGGGGTTGCGAACAGCTGTCACTGGAGAAGCATCACAAGTGCTGGAGCTGGTGAGCAGGGCACCTGGAAGAGAGGACAGACAAAGGAGAGAAGCAAAGTGCGGAGGAGAGGAGAGGGGAGAGGATGGTGAGGACAGGAGAGGACAGGAGAGGACAGGATTAGAGGGGACCTGAGAAACCTACCTGGACAAAGGCAGCATACGGACATCCAGGAAGGCAGGCAGGCATGCAGGCAGCTCTGGCCTGGGCTCCCAGGATCCCGGGCGCACCTCAACCTGTCTTCTCTTGGCTGCCAGCCCTGAGGTCCCTCGTCGGTCAGCACTGTCTTCCCATCCTTCCGTCCCTCTGTGCCAGGGCCCAGGCGTCTGGGCGCTGTTGCCTGACCTAGTGGCAGGGCAGTTGGGCTGCCCAGTGCCAGTGTGGCCAGCACAGATTGCCAGGGGCTAGGACATCACAGAGGGCTCATGTGGTTGCTAGGCCATGGGGACCCCGCCCATCCAGTTGACCAGCAGCCATGACCCCCACGCTGAACTTGACCTGAGGGGTGGTGGCCAGCCACCAGAGCCAGAGCCCCAGGCCAAAGCAGGTGCTGGTCGGCTGGGCCAAGGGGCTATGTGCAGATTGGTGTGTGTCTGGGCATGGGGCTGGCATCTGACAGTCCAGGGCGGGGGACCAAGGTCCGCCAGGCCCCTGTCCCACCATGTGCACTGACACACAGTCTTGCTGACTGACTGACAGTCCCCGCCCCAGAGATACCCACACCAAGTCCCTGGGTGCCCTGAGCTGCCCCTGAGGGTGGGTGGGTGCCTGCCTGGACACATGCCTCCATAATGGAGGCCTCTATTAATCCCGTTGCCTACTGACAGCTGCCCTCCTGCCCCTCCTCCTCCTCCTACGCCTCCTCCTCCTCCTCTTCCTACTCTTCCTCCTCCTCTTTCTCCTCCTCCTCCTCCACCCCCTCCTCCTCTTCCTCATCCTCAGATGGACTCACTCAGGGCCCTTGGCCTAGGCAAGCCAGGGCTGCTGCTCTGGCTTCTGCAGCTTCTATCCAGTGGGGGGGTGTAGGAATCTGTTCCTGTCAGTCCCTGATTCCTGGGACCTTCCATGCCTCCAGCTGCCCCCACTCTCTAGTCCTGACCCCTCCTCAAGGATGCCCCCTTTCCCCTTACCCTCTGTCCCCCAGCTCCCAACTAACATCTACTGTGTTCCTCCCTGCGCTACTTTACTGCCACCCTGCTTCTGCCCTTCAGCCCTGAGGGCCCAGGGCCAGCCCAGCTGCCATCTCACCATCCAGCAGGGGGACCTGCCCTAACGCCCTGCCACCACACCCACACACACAGCCCTGCACACACTCCTGGGCTCCCCTGCCTGCAGCCTGCCTCTCAAACAGTCTCCTTCTGCCCCCTAGCCCCCTTACAGCCTCTGCCACGGACCCCCACAGACACCTGGGCATGAGCAGTGCAGACATGCAAACAGCTCCCCTCGCCCCCACTCCAGTTGCTCCAAGGTTGTCAAGAGTCTTTTTTTCATGCTGTAGGGGAGGGAGTTGAGACAGTCCAATGTCCTGGGGAGCAAGAACTGCAAACAGTCCATCTACAATGTAACATTTGGGTCTCAGGCCGCCCAATCCCTAGTGCGCTGTGCAGACCTTTGACTGGCAAAAACACCCCATCTGAGTGTGAGATCTGGCTGGGCTAGTGGCTCTTTCTGTGGACTAAGAGACAGACAGACAGAGTTTTCAGGTTCAAAACCTATACTTCCCAGAAGATGGTCATTCACTTCGGTAAAAAAAAAAAAAAAAAAAAAAAAAAAAGGCTTTTTATTTTTTTTCCCCCTGCCTGGGTAACCTGTCTCCTGCCTGTTTCAAAGTGAAAAAAGGGAAAAATCTTTTTTGGAGGGAAAAGGACCAAAATGCTGGCAGGTGGACTCCGTGGAAGGTGGATGGGGAGTTGCTCCTGCCCTGGCACTAGAGCCCCAGCTGCTGTTCCAGGTGCTCTCTGATAACAGAGATCTCCGTGTGTCGTGTCATGACACTGTCTCCAGGACTGACCCTCAGGATAATGAGGATTCAAAACGAGGCAGGTGATACTGCCTTCAAAAGTAAATCCAGGGAGGTTTGGCGGTATGTCAGAGGGTTAAGGGCTTGTGGCGCTCACGAATAGAGGGGACAGGTGGAAGGATTTGGGGTCTGGCCCCCAGACCGCCACCTGCAGGGGAGTCGCTTTACAGGGGGTGAAGCAGGTCTTTAGGAGCTCTATCTTTCTCTCCCACCCTGTATTTCCTCTGCTCTCTCCTATTGTGTCTGTCAGATGCAAGGTCAGTAACAACAACAACAACAACAAAAACAATAACCACCACAGTGACCAAGCAACAAGGGCAGCGAAAGGGGAACAAATGGAGTGCAGGAGCTGTGGATTATTCGTGGCGTAGGCACTCAGCTGTGGCAATAACCCCTTGAGGCAATCAATCCATACATGAAGATGTAATTCAGGTAACAGAGACGTATATGTCCCTGTGTGTTTCCACTGAGTTAATGTAAATGCACTTTTATTGACTTCTTCATTTATTTATTACCTTGCCACGAGAATTTCTTTTCATTGCTAAAAAAAAGTGTCCCATCAAGGGTACCAGGTGGTGCCACACCCAGTTAAGCACTCATGTTACAATGCAGGAGGACTGGGCTTCAACACCCTGGTTCCCACATGCCAGGGGAAATCTTTACAAGTGGTGCGGAAGTGCTGCAGTTGTCTCTCTCTGTGTCTCAAACTCTCTCTACCTCCCTTCCCTCTCAATTCCTGTCTATTTATTCCAGTGAATAATCAAGAAAATAGAAAGTAAAAAAAGAAAAAGGAAAAGGAAATATTCCACGACTTCAAATGGGTTAATCAGGACAATGCTTTCCTTGTTAAGATCCTCACAGCATTCCATATGCAGAAAGGCAAAGACGCCATGTATTTTTTAACCCAGTTTTTATATTTATTTATTTATTTATTTATTTAGGTGCTTATTCATTTTTGTTATTGATGAATTAATGTTTTACATTTGACATTGACTAGGGATCTGACACCAGCGGACTCCAGTACCCCTATATGGTACTCTGCCTCTACAAAACCCATCCATTGACCTGTCCATCCATCCATCCATCCACCCATACATCTATCCATCCATTCATACATACATACATCCATCCATCCATCCATCCATCCATCCATCCACCAGTCAACCAAGCTAAGTACAAAAGGAGATCTCTCCTTGAATGGTGAGGAGAAACAACGATGCATAGGTAGGTTGCAAAGGCCCAGTTTGGCTGAATAGGGCAGAGGGGCTGAACCAGGGAATGTGTTGGGGCGTGTGGGTTTGGGTGGGATGAGCCGGAGACCCTGTGAGCTGGGTCACATTAGGGGCAGGCAGGGGGTGGAAGGGGTTGCGAACAGCTGTCACTGGAGAAGCATCACAAGTGCTGGAGCTGGTGAGCAGGGCACCTGGAAGAGAGGACAGACAAAGGAGAGAAGCAAAGTGCGGAGGAGAGGAGAGGGGAGAGGATGGTGAGGACAGGAGAGGACAGGAGAGGACAGGATTAGAGGGGACCTGAGAAACCTACCTGGACAAAGGCAGCATACGGACATCCAGGAAGGCAGGCAGGCATGCAGGCAGCTCTGGCCTGGGCTCCCAGGATCCCGGGCGCACCTCCACCTGTCTTCTCTTGGCTGCCAGCCCTGAGGTCCCTCGTCGGTCAGCACTGTCTTCCCATCCTTCCGTCCCTCTGTGCCAGGGCCCAGGCGTCTGGGCGCTGTTGCCTGACCTAGTGGCAGGGCAGTTGGGCTGCCCAGTGCCAGTGTGGCCAGCACAGATTGCCAGGGGCTAGGACATCACAGAGGGCTCATGTGGTTGCTAGGCCATGGGGACCCCGCCCATCCAGTTGACCAGCAGCCATGACCCCCACGCTGAACTTGACCTGAGGGGTGGTGGCCAGCAACCAGAGCCAGAGCCCCAGGCCAAAGCAGGTGCTGGTCGGCTGGGCCAAGGGGCTATGTGCAGATTGGTGTGTGTCTGGGCATGGGGCTGGCATCTGACAGTCCAGGGCGGGGGACCAAGGTCCGCCAGGCCAATGTCCCACCATGTGCACTGACACACAGTCTTGCTGACTGACTGACAGTCCCCGCCCCAGAGATACCCACACCAAGTCCCTGGGTGCCCTGAGCTGCCCCTGAGGGTGGGTGGGTGCCTGCCTGGACACATGCCTCCATAATGGAGGCCTCTATTAATCCCGTTGCCTACTGACAGCTGCCCTCCTGCCCCTCCTCCTCCTCCTACGCCTCCTCCTCCTCCTCTTCCTACTCTTCCTCCTCCTCTTTCTCCTCCTCCTCCTCCACCCCCTCCTCCTCTTCCTCATCCTCAGATGGACTCACTCAGGGCCCTTGGCCTAGGCAAGCCAGGGCTGCTGCTCTGGCTTCTGCAGCTTCTATCCAGTGGGGGGGTGTAGGAATCTGTTCCTGTCAGTCCCTGATTCCTGGGACCTTCCATGCCTCCAGCTGCCCCCACTCTCTAGTCCTGACCCCTCCTCAAGGATGCCCCCTTTCCCCTTACCCTCTGTCCCCCAGCTCCCAACTAACATCTACTGTGTTCCTCCCTGCGCTACTTTACTGCCACCCTGCTTCTGCCCTTCAGCCCTGAGGGCCCAGGGCCAGCCCAGCTGCCATCTCACCATCCAGCAGGGGGACCTGCCCTAACGCCCTGCCACCACACCCACACACACAGCCCTGCACACACTCCTGGGCTCCCCTGCCTGCAGCCTGCCTCTCAAACAGTCTCCTTCTGCCCCCTAGCCCCCTTACAGCCTCTGCCACGGACCCCCACAGACACCTGGGCATGAGCAGTGCAGACATGCAAACAGCTCCCCTCGCCCCCACTCCAGTTGCTCCAAGGTTGTCAAGAGTCTTTTTTTCATGCTGTAGGGGAGGGAGTTGAGACAGTCCAATGTCCTGGGGAGCAAGAACTGCAAACAGTCCATCTACAATGTAACATTTGGGTCTCAGGCCGCCCAATCCCTAGTGCGCTGTGCAGACCTTTGACTGGCAAAAACACCCCATCTGAGTGTGAGATCTGGCTGGGCTAGTGGCTCTTTCTGTGGACTAAGAGACAGACAGACAGAGTTTTCAGGTTCAAAACCTATACTTCCCAGAAGATGGTCATTCACTTCGGTAAAAAAAAAAAAAAAAAAAAAAAAAAAAAAAGGCTTTTTATTTTTTTTCCCCCTGCCTGGGTAACCTGTCTCCTGCCTGTTTCAAAGTGAAAAAAGGGAAAAATCTTTTTTGGAGGGAAAAGGACCAAAATGCTGGCAGGTGGACTCCGTGGAAGGTGGATGGGGAGTTGCTCCTGCCCTGGCACTAGAGCCCCAGCTGCTGTTCCAGGTGCTCTCTGATAACAGAGATCTCCGTGTGTCGTGTCATGACACTGTCTCCAGGACTGACCCTCAGGATAATGAGGATTCAAAACGAGGCAGGTGATACTGCCTTCAAAAGTAAATCCAGGGAGGTTTGGCGGTATGTCAGAGGGTTAAGGGCTTGTGGCGCTCACGAATAGAGGGGACAGGTGGAAGGATTTGGGGTCTGGCCCCCAGACCGCCACCTGCAGGGGAGTCGCTTTACAGGGGGTGAAGCAGGTCTTTAGGAGCTCTATCTTTCTCTCCCACCCTGTATTTCCTCTGCTCTCTCCTTTTGTGTCTGTCAGATGCAAGGTCAGTAACAACAACAACAACAACAAAAACAATAACCACCACAGTGACCAAGCAACAAGGGCAGCGAAAGGGGAACAAATGGAGTGCAGGAGCTGTGGATTATTCGTGGCGTAGGCACTCAGCTGTGGCAATAACCCCTTGAGGCAATCAATCCATACATGAAGATGTAATACAGGTAACAGAGACGTATATGTCCCTGTGTGTTTCCACTGAGTTAATGTAAATGCACTTTTATTGACTTCTTCATTTATTTATTACCTTGCCACGAGAATTTCTTTTCATTGCTAAAAAAAAGTGTCCCATCAAGGGTACCAGGTGGTGCCACACCCAGTTAAGCACTCATGTTACAATGCAGGAGGACTGGGCTTCAACACCCTGGTTCCCACATGCCAGGGGAAATCTTTACAAGTGGTGCGGAAGTGCTGCAGTTGTCTCTCTCTGTGTCTCAAACTCTCTCTACCTCCCTTCCCTCTCAATTCCTGTCTATTTATTCCAGTGAATAATCAAGAAAATAGAAAGTAAAAAAAGAAAAAGGAAAAGGAAATATTCCACGACTTCAAATGGGTTAATCAGGACAATGCTTTCCTTGTTAAGATCCTCACAGCATTCCATATGCAGAAAGGCAAAGACGCCATGTATTTTTTAACCCAGTTTTTATATTTATTTATTTATTTATTTATTTAGGTGCT
This sequence comes from Erinaceus europaeus, assembly GCF_950295315.1. Classification (NCBI taxonomy): domain Eukaryota; kingdom Metazoa; phylum Chordata; class Mammalia; order Eulipotyphla; family Erinaceidae; genus Erinaceus; species Erinaceus europaeus. The sequence continues at coordinate 784,296 of NW_026647124.1, read as the reverse complement.
TATTCATTTTTGTTATTGATGAATTAATGTTTTACATTTGACATTGACTAGGGATCTGACACCAGCGGACTCCAGTACCCCTATATGGTACTCTGCCTCTACAAAACCGATCCATTGACCTGTCCATCCATCCATCCATCCACCCATACATCTATCCATCCATTCATACATCCATCCATCCATCCATCCATCCATCCATCCATCCATCCACCAGTCAACCAAGCTAAGTACAAAAGGAGATCTCTCCTTGAATGGTGAGGAGAAACAACGATGCATAGGTAGGTTGCAAAGGCCCAGTTTGGCTGAATAGGGCAGAGGGGCTGAACCAGGGAATGTGTTGGGGCGTGTGGGTTTGGGTGGGATGAGCCGGAGACCCTGTGAGCTGGGTCACATTAGGGGCAGGCAGGGGGTGGAAGGGGTTGCGAACAGCTGTCACTGGAGAAGCATCACAAGTGCTGGAGCTGGTGAGCAGGGCACCTGGAAGAGAGGACAGACAAAGGAGAGAAGCAAAGTGCGGAGGAGAGGAGAGGGGAGAGGATGGTGAGGACAGGAGAGGACAGGAGAGGACAGGATTAGAGGGGACCTGAGAAACCTACCTGGACAAAGGCAGCATACGGACATCCAGGAAGGCAGGCAGGCATGCAGGCAGCTCTGGCCTGGGCTCCCAGGATCCCGGACGCACCTCCACCTGTCTTCTCTTGGCTGCCAGCCCTGAGGTCCCTCGTCGGTCAGCACTGTCTTCCCATCCTTCCGTCCCTCTGTGCCAGGGCCCAGGCGTCTGGGCGCTGTTGCCTGACCTAGTGGCAGGGCAGTTGGGCTGCCCAGTGCCAGTGTGGCCAGCACAGATTGCCAGGGGCTAGGACATCACAGAGGGCTCATGTGGTTGCTAGGCCATGGGGACCCCGCCCATCCAGTTGACCAGCAGCCATGACCCCCACGCTGAACTTGACCTGAGGGGTGGTGGCCAGCCACCAGAGCCAGAGCCCCAGGCCAAAGCAGGTGCTGGTCGGCTGGGCCAAGGGGCTATGTGCAGATTGGTGTGTGTCTGGGCATGGGGCTGGCATCTGACAGTCCAGGGCGGGGGACCAAGGTCCGCCAGGCCCCTGTCCCACCATGTGCACTGACACACAGTCTTGCTGACTGACTGACAGTCCCCGCCCCAGAGATACCCACACCAAGTCCCTGGGTGCCCTGAGCTGCCCCTGAGGGTGGGTGGGTGCCTGCCTGGACACATGCCTCCATAATGGAGGCCTCTATTAATCCCGTTGCCTACTGACAGCTGCCCTCCTGCCCCTCCTCCTCCTCCTACGCCTCCTCCTCCTCCTCTTCCTACTCTTCCTCCTCCTCTTTCTCCTCCTCCTCCTCCACCCCCTCCTCCTCTTCCTCATCCTCAGATGGACTCACTCAGGGCCCTTGGCCTAGGCAAGCCAGGGCTGCTGCTCTGGCTTCTGCAGCTTCTATCCAGTGGGGGGGTGTAGGAATCTGTTCCTGTCAGTCCCTGATTCCTGGGACCTTCCATGCCTCCAGCTGCCCCCACTCTCTAGTCCTGACCCCTCCTCAAGGATGCCCCCTTTCCCCTTACCCTCTGTCCCCCAGCTCCCAACTAACATCTACTGTGTTCCTCCCTGCGCTACTTTACTGCCACCCTGCTTCTGCCATTCAGCCCTGAGGGCCCAGGGCCAGCCCAGCTGCCATCTCACCATCCAGCAGGGGGACCTGCCCTAACGCCCTGCCACCACACCCACACACACAGCCCTGCACACACTCCTGGGCTCCCCTGCCTGCAGCCTGCCTCTCAAACAGTCTCCTTCTGCCCCCTAGCCCCCTTACAGCCTCTGCCACGGACCCCCACAGACACCTGGGCATGAGCAGTGCAGACATGCAAACAGCTCCCCTCCCCCCCACTCCAGTTGCTCCAAGGTTGTCAAGAGTCTTTTTTTCATGCTGTAGGGGAGGGAGTTGAGACGCAAACAGTCCATCTACAATGTAACATTTGGGTCTCAGGCCGCCCAATCCCTAGTGCGCTGTGCAGACCTTTGACTGGCAAAAACACCCCATCTGAGTGTGAGATCTGGCTGGGCTAGTGGCTCTTTCTGTGGACTAAGAGACAGACAGACAGAGTTTTCAGGTTCAAAACCTATACTTCCCAGAAGATGGTCATTCACTTCGGTAAAAAAAAAAAAAAAAAAAAAAAAAAAAAGGCTTTTTATTTTTTTTCCCCCTGCCTGGGTAACCTGTCTCCTGCCTGTTTCAAAGTGAAAAAAGGGAAAAATCTTTTTTGGAGGGAAAAGGACCAAAATGCTGGCAGGTGGACTCCGTGGAAGGTGGATGGGGAGTTGCTCCTGCCCTGGCACTAGAGCCCCAGCTGCTGTTCCAGGTGCTCTCTGATAACAGAGATCTCCATGTGTCGTGTCATGACACTGTCTCCAGGACTGACCCTCAGGATAATGAGGATTCAAAACGAGGCAGGTGATACTGCCTTCAAAAGTAAATCCAGGGAGGTTTGGCGGTATGTCAGAGGGTTAAGGGCTTGTGGCGCTCACGAATAGAGGGGACAGGTGGAAGGATTTGGGGTCTGGCCCCCAGACCGCCACCTGCAGGGGAGTCGCTTTACAGGGGGTGAAGCAGGTCTTTAGGAGCTCTATCTTTCTCTCCCACCCTGTATTTCCTCTGCTCTCTCCTTTTGTGTCTGTCAGATGCAAGGTCAGTAACAACAACAACAACAACAAAAACAATAACCACCACAGTGACCAAGCAACAAGGGCAGCGAAAGGGGAACAAATGGAGTGCAGGAGCTGTGGATTATTCATGGCGTAGGCACTCAGCTGTGGCAATAACCCCTTGAGGCAATCAATCCATACATGAAGATGTAATACAGGTAACAGAGACGTATATGTCCCTGTGTGTTTCCACTGAGTTAATGTAAATGCACTTTTATTGACTTCTTCATTTATTTATTACCTTGCCACGAGAATTTCTTTTCATTGCTAAAAAAAAGTGTCCCATCAAGGGTACCAGGTGGTGCCACACCCAGTTAAGCACTCATGTTACAATGCAGGAGGACTGGGCTTCAACACCCTGGTTCCCACATGCCAGGGGAAATCTTTACAAGTGGTGCGGAAGTGCTGCAGTTGTCTCTCTCTGTGTCTCAAACTCTCTCTACCTCCCTTCCCTCTCAATTCCTGTCTATTTATTCCAGTGAATAATCAAGAAAATAGAAAGTAAAAAAAGAAAAAGGAAAAGGAAATATTCCACGACTTCAAATGGGTTAATCAGGACAATGCTTTCCTTGTTAAGATCCTCACAGCATTCCATATGCAGAAAGGCAAAGACGCCATGTATTTTTTAACCCAGTTTTTATATTTATTTATTTATTTATTTATTTAGGTGCTTATTCATTTTTGTTATTGATGAATTAATGTTTTACATTTGACATTGACTAGGGATCTGACACCAGCGGACTCCAGTACCCCTATATGGTACTCTGCCTCTACAAAACCGATCCATTGACCTGTCCATCCATCCATCCATCCACCCATACATCTATCCATCCATTCATACATACATACATACATACATACATCCATCCATCCATCCATCCATCCATCCATCCATCCACCAGTCAACCAAGCTAAGTACAAAAGGAGATCTCTCCTTGAATGGTGAGGAGAAACAACGATGCATAGGTAGGTTGCAAAGGCCCAGTTTGGCTGAATAGGGCAGAGGGGCTGAACCTGGGAATGTGTTGGGGCGTGTGGGTTTGGGTGGGATGAGCCGGAGACCCTATGAGCTGGGTCACATTAGGGGCAGGCAGGGGGTGGAAGGGGTTGCGAACAGCTGTCACTGGAGAAGCATCACAAGTGCTGGAGCTGGTGAGCAGGGCACCTGGAAGAGAGGACAGACAAAGGAGAGAAGCAAAGTGCGGAGGAGAGGAGAGGGGAGAGGATGGTGAGGACAGGAGAGGACAGGAGAGGACAGGATTAGAGGGGACCTGAGAAACCTACCTGGACAAAGGCAGCATACGGACATCCAGGAAGGCAGGCAGGCATGCAGGCAGCTCTGGCCTGGGCTCCCAGGATCCCGGGCGCACCTCCACCTGTCTTCTCTTGGCTGCCAGCCCTGAGGTCCCTCGTCGGTCAGCACTGTCTTCCCATCCTTCCGTCCCTCTGTGCCAGGGCCCAGGCGTCTGGGCGCTGTTGCCTGACCTAGTGGCAGGGCAGTTGGGCTGCCCAGTGCCAGTGTGGCCAGCACAGATTGCCAGGGGCTAGGACATCACAGAGGGCTCATGTGGTTGCTAGGCCATGGGGACCCCGCCCATCCAGTTGACCAGCAGCCATGACCCCCACGCTGAACTTGACCTGAGGGGTGGTGGCCAGCCACCAGAGCCAGAGCCCCAGGCCAAAGCAGGTGCTGGTCGGCTGGGCCAAGGGGCTATGTGCAGATTGGTGTGTGTCTGGGCATGGGGCTGGCATCTGACAGTCCAGGGCGGGGGACCAAGGTCCGCCAGGCCCCTGTCCCACCATGTGCACTGACACACAGTCTTGCTGACTGACTGACAGTCCCCGCCCCAGAGATACCCACACCAAGTCCCTGGGTGCCCTGAGCTGCCCCTGAGGGTGGGTGGGTGCCTGCCTGGACACATGCCTCCGTAATGGAGGCCTCTATTAATCCCGTTGCCTACTGACAGCTGCCCTCCTGCCCCTCCTCCTCCTCCTACGCCTCCTCCTCCTCCTCTTCCTACTCTTCCTCCTCCTCTTTCTCCTCCTCCTCCTCCACCCCCTCCTCCTCTTCCTCATCCTCAGATGGACTCACTCAGGGCCCTTGGCCTAGGCAAGCCAGGGCTGCTGCTCTGGCTTCTGCAGCTTCTATCCAGTGGGGGGGTGTAGGAATCTGTTCCTGTCAGTCCCTGATTCCTGGGACCTTCCATGCCTCCAGCTGCCCCCACTCTCTAGTCCTGACCCCTCCTCAAGGATGCCCCCTTTCCCCTTACCCTCTGTCCCCCAGCTCCCAACTAACATCTACTGTGTTCCTCCCTGCGCTACTTTACTGCCACCCTGCTTCTGCCCTTCAGCCCTGAGGGCCCAGGGCCAGCCCAGCTGCCATCTCACCATCCAGCAGGGGGACCTGCCCTAATGCCCTGCCACCACACCCACACACACAGCCCTGCACACACTCCTGGGCTCCCCTGCCTGCAGCCTGCCTCTCAAACAGTCTCCTTCTGCCCCCTAGCCCCCTTACAGCCTCTGCCACGGACCCCCACAGACACCTGGGCATGAGCAGTGCAGACATGCAAACAGCTCCCCTCGCCCCCACTCCAGTTGCTCCAAGGTTGTCAAGAGTCTTTTTTTCATGCTGTAGGGGAGGGAGTTGAGACAGTCCAATGTCCTGGGGAGCAAGAACTGCAAACAGTCCATCTACAATGTAACATTTGGGTCTCAGGCCGCCCTATCCCTAGTGCGCTGTGCAGACCTTTGACTGGCAAAAACACCCCATCTGAGTGTGAGATCTGGCTGGGCTAGTGGCTCTTTCTGTGGACTAAGAGACAGACAGACAGAGTTTTCAGGTTCAAATCCTATACTTCCCAGAAGATGGTCATTCACTTCGGTAAAAAAAAAAAAAAAAAAAAAAGGCTTTTTATTTTTTTTCCCCCTGCCTGGGTAACCTGTCTCCTGCCTGTTTCAAAGTGAAAAAAGGGAAAAATCTTTTTTGGAGGGAAAAGGACCAAAATGCTGGCAGGTGGACTCCGTGGAAGGTGGATGGGGAGTTGCTCCTGCCCTGGCACTAGAGCCCCAGCTGCTGTTCCAGGTGCTCTCTGATAACAGAGATCTCCATGTGTCGTGTCATGACACTGTCTCCAGGACTGACCCTCAGGATAATGAGGATTCAAAACGAGGCAGGTGATACTGCCTTCAAAAGTAAATCCAGGGAGGTTTGGCGGTATGTCAGAGGGTTAAGGGCTTGTGGCGCTCACGAATAGAGGGGACAGGTGGAAGGATTTGGGGTCTGGCCCCCAGACCGCCACCTGCAGGGGAGTCGCTTTACAGGGGGTGAAGCAGGTCTTTAGGAGCTCTATCTTTCTCTCCCACCCTGTATTTCCTCTGCTCTCTCCTTTTGTGTCTGTCAGATGCAAGGTCAGTAACAACAACAACAACAACAAAAACAATAACCACCACAGTGACCAAGCAACAAGGGCAGCGAAAGGGGAACAAATGGAGTGCAGGAGCTGTGGATTATTCATGGCGTAGGCACTCAGCTGTGGCAATAACCCCTTGAGGCAATCAATCCATACATGAAGATGTAATACAGGTAACAGAGACGTATATGTCCCTGTGTGTTTCCACTGAGTTAATGTAAATGCACTTTTATTGACTTCTTCATTTATTTATTACCTTGCCACGAGAATTTCTTTTCATTGCTAAAAAAAAGTGTCCCATCAAGGGTACCAGGTGGTGCCACACCCAGTTAAGCACTCATGTTACAATGCAGGAGGACTGGGCTTCAACACCCTGGTTCCCACATGCCAGGGGAAATCTTTACAAGTGGTGCGGAAGTGCTGCAGTTGTCTCTCTCTGTGTCTCAAACTCTCTCTACCTCCCTTCCCTCTCAATTCCTGTCTATTTATTCCAGTGAATAATCAAGAAAATAGAAAGTAAAAAAAGAAAAAGGAAAAGGAAATATTCCACGACTTCAAATGGGTTAATCAGGACAATGCTTTCCTTGTTAAGATCCTCACAGCATTCCATATGCAGAAAGGCAAAGACGCCATGTATTTTTTAACCCAGTTTTTATATTTATTTATTTATTTATTTATTTAGGTGCTTATTCATTTTTGTTATTGATGAATTAATGTTTTACATTTGACATTGACTAGGGATCTGACACCAGCGGACTCCAGTACCCCTATATGGTACTCTGCCTCTACAAAACCGATCCATTGACCTGTCCATCCATCCATCCATCCACCCATACATCTATCCATCCATTCATACATACATACATACATACATACATCCATCCATCCATCCATCCATCCATCCATCCATCCACCAGTCAACCAAGCTAAGTACAAAAGGAGATCTCTCCTTGAATGGTGAGGAGAAACAACGATGCATAGGTAGGTTGCAAAGGCCCAGTTTGGCTGAATAGGGCAGAGGGGCTGAACCTGGGAATGTGTTGGGGCGTGTGGGTTTGGGTGGGATGAGCCGGAGACCCTATGAGCTGGGTCACATTAGGGGCAGGCAGGGGGTGGAAGGGGTTGCGAACAGCTGTCACTGGAGAAGCATCACAAGTGCTGGAGCTGGTGAGCAGGGCACCTGGAAGAGAGGACAGACAAAGGAGAGAAGCAAAGTGCGGAGGAGAGGAGAGGGGAGAGGATGGTGAGGACAGGAGAGGACAGGAGAGGACAGGATTAGAGGGGACCTGAGAAACCTACCTGGACAAAGGCAGCATACGGACATCCAGGAAGGCAGGCAGGCATGCAGGCAGCTCTGGCCTGGGCTCCCAGGATCCCGGGCGCACCTCCACCTGTCTTCTCTTGGCTGCCAGCCCTGAGGTCCCTCGTCGGTCAGCACTGTCTTCCCATCCTTCCGTCCCTCTGTGCCAGGGCCCAGGCGTCTGGGCGCTGTTGCCTGACCTAGTGGCAGGGCAGTTGGGCTGCCCAGTGCCAGTGTGGCCAGCACAGATTGCCAGGGGCTAGGACATCACAGAGGGCTCATGTGGTTGCTAGGCCATGGGGACCCCGCCCATCCAGTTGACCAGCAGCCATGACCCCCACGCTGAACTTGACCTGAGGGGTGGTGGCCAGCCACCAGAGCCAGAGCCCCAGGCCAAAGCAGGTGCTGGTCGGCTGGGCCAAGGGGCTATGTGCAGATTGGTGTGTGTCTGGGCATGGGGCTGGCATCTGACAGTCCAGGGCGGGGGACCAAGGTCCGCCAGGCCCCTGTCCCACCATGTGCACTGACACACAGTCTTGCTGACTGACTGACAGTCCCCGCCCCAGAGATACCCACACCAAGTCCCTGGGTGCCCTGAGCTGCCCCTGAGGGTGGGTGGGTGCCTGCCTGGACACATGCCTCCGTAATGGAGGCCTCTATTAATCCCGTTGCCTACTGACAGCTGCCCTCCTGCCCCTCCTCCTCCTCCTACGCCTCCTCCTCCTCCTCTTCCTACTCTTCCTCCTCCTCTTTCTCCTCCTCCTCCTCCACCCCCTCCTCCTCTTCCTCATCCTCAGATGGACTCACTCAGGGCCCTTGGCCTAGGCAAGCCAGGGCTGCTGCTCTGGCTTCTGCAGCTTCTATCCAGTGGGGGGGTGTAGGAATCTGTTCCTGTCAGTCCCTGATTCCTGGGACCTTCCATGCCTCCAGCTGCCCCCACTCTCTAGTCCTGACCCCTCCTCAAGGATGCCCCCTTTCCCCTTACCCTCTGTCCCCCAGCTCCCAACTAACATCTACTGTGTTCCTCCCTGCGCTACTTTACTGCCACCCTGCTTCTGCCCTTCAGCCCTGAGGGCCCAGGGCCAGCCCAGCTGCCATCTCACCATCCAGCAGGGGGACCTGCCCTAATGCCCTGCCACCACACCCACACACACAGCCCTGCACACACTCCTGGGCTCCCCTGCCTGCAGCCTGCCTCTCAAACAGTCTCCTTCTGCCCCCTAGCCCCCTTACAGCCTCTGCCACGGACCCCCACAGACACCTGGGCATGAGCAGTGCAGACATGCAAACAGCTCCCCTCGCCCCCACTCCAGTTGCTCCAAGGTTGTCAAGAGTCTTTTTTTCATGCTGTAGGGGAGGGAGTTGAGACAGTCCAATGTCCTGGGGAGCAAGAACTGCAAACAGTCCATCTACAATGTAACATTTGGGTCTCAGGCCGCCCTATCCCTAGTGCGCTGTGCAGACCTTTGACTGGCAAAAACACCCCATCTGAGTGTGAGATCTGGCTGGGCTAGTGGCTCTTTCTGTGGACTAAGAGACAGACAGACAGAGTTTTCAGGTTCAAAACCTATACTTCCCAGAAGATGGTCATTCACTTCGGTTAAAAAAAAAAAAAAAAAAAAAAAAAGGCTTTTTATTTTTTTTCCCCCTGCCTGGGTAACCTGTCTCCTGCCTGTTTCAAAGTGAAAAAAGGGAAAAATCTTTTTTGGAGGGAAAAGGACCAAAATCCTGGCAGGTGGACTCCGTGGAAGGTGGATGGGGAGTTGCTCCTGCCCTGGCACTAGAGCCCCAGCTGCTGTTCCAGGTGCTCTCTGATAACAGAGATCTCCGTGTGTCGTGTCATGACACTGTCTCCAGGACTGACCCTCAGGATAATGAGGATTCAAAACGAGGCAGGTGATACTGCCTTCAAAAGTAAATCCAGGGAGGTTTGGCGGTATGTCAGAGGGTTAAGGGCTTGTGGCGCTCACGAATAGAGGGGACAGGTGGAAGGATTTGGGGTCTGGCCCCCAGACCGCCACCTGCAGGGGAGTCGCTTTACAGGGGGTGAAGCAGGTCTTTAGGAGCTCTATCTTTCTCTCCCACCCTGTATTTCCTCTGCTCTCTCCTTTTGTGTCTGTCAGATGCAAGGTCAGTAACAACAACAACAACAACAAAAACAATAACCACCACAGTGACCAAGCAACAAGGGCAGCGAAAGGGGAACAAATGGAGTGCAGGAGCTGTGGATTATTCGTGGCGTAGGCACTCAGCTGTGGCAATAACCCCTTGAGGCAATCAATCCATACATGAAGATGTAATACAGGTAACAGAGACGTATATGTCCCTGTGTGTTTCCACTGAGTTAATGTAAATGCACTTTTATTGACTTCTTCATTTATTTATTACCTTGCCACGAGAATTTCTTTTCATTGCTAAAAAAAAGTGTCCCATCAAGGGTACCAGGTGGTGCCACACCCAGTTAAGCACTCATGTTACAATGCAGGAGGACTGGGCTTCAACACCCTGGTTCCCACATGCCAGGGGAAATCTTTACAAGTGGTGCGGAAGTGCTGCAGTTGTCTCTCTCTGTGTCTCAAACTCTCTCTACCTCCCTTCCCTCTCAATTCCTGTCTATTTATTCCAGTGAATAATCAAGAAAATAGAAAGTAAAAAAAGAAAAAGGAAAAGGAAATATTCCACGACTTCAAATGGGTTAATCAGGACAATGCTTTCCTTGTTAAGATCCTCACAGCATTCCATATGCAGAAAGGCAAAGACGCCATGTATTTTTTAACCCAGTTTTTATATTTATTTATTTATTTATTTAGGTGCTTATTCATTTTTGTTATTGATGAATTAATGTTTTACATTTGACATTGACTAGGGATCTGACACCAGCGGACTCCAGTACCCCTATATGGTACTCTGCCTCTACAAAACCGATCCATTGACCTGTCCATCCATCCATCCATCCACCCATACATCTATCCATCCATTCATACATACATACATACATACATACATCCATCCATCCATCCATCCATCCATCCATCCATCCACCAGTCAACCAAGCTAAGTACAAAAGGAGATCTCTCCTTGAATGGTGAGGAGAAACAACGATGCATAGGTAGGTTGCAAAGGCCCAGTTTGGCTGAATAGGGCAGAGGGGCTGAACCAGGGAATGTGTTGGGGCGTGTGGGTTTGGGTGGGATGAGCCGGAGACCCTGTGAGCTGGGTCACATTAGGGGCAGGCAGGGGGTGGAAGGGGTTGCGAACAGCTGTCACTGGAGAAGCATCACAAGTGCTGGAGCTGGTGAGCAGGGCACCTGGAAGAGAGGACAGACAAAGGAGAGAAGCAAAGTGCGGAGGAGAGGAGAGGGGAGAGGATGGTGAGGACAGGAGAGGACAGGAGAGGACAGGATTAGAGGGGACCTGAGAAACCTACCTGGACAAAGGCAGCATACGGACATCCAGGAAGGCAGGCAGGCATGCAGGCAGCTCTGGCCTGGGCTCCCAGGATCCCGGGCGCACCTCCACCTGTCTTCTCTTGGCTGCCAGCCCTGAGGTCCCTCGTCGGTCAGCACTGTCTTCCCATCCTTCCGTCCCTCTGTGCCAGGGCCCAGGCGTCTGGGCGCTGTTGCCTGACCTAGTGGCAGGGCAGTTGGGCTGCCCAGTGCCAGTGTGGCCAGCACAGATTGCCAGGGGCTAGGACATCACAGAGGGCTCATGTGGTTGCTAGGCCATGGGGACCCCGCCCATCCAGTTGACCAGCAGCCATGACCCCCACGCTGAACTTGACCTGAGGGGTGGTGGCCAGCCACCAGAGCCAGAGCCCCAGGCCAAAGCAGGTGCTGGTCGGCTGGGCCAAGGGGCTATGTGCAGATTGGTGTGTGTCTGGGCATGGGGCTGGCATCTGACAGTCCAGGGCGGGGGACCAAGGTCCGCCAGGCCCCTGTCCCACCATGTGCACTGACACACAGTCTTGCTGACTGACTGACAGTCCCCGCCCCAGAGATACCCACACCAAGTCCCTGGGTGCCCTGAGCTGCCCCTGAGGGTGGGTGGGTGCCTGCCTGGACACATGCCTCCGTAATGGAGGCCTCTATTAATCCCGTTGCCTACTGACAGCTGCCCTCCTGCCCCTCCTCCTCCTCCTACGCCTCCTCCTCCTCCTCTTCCTACTCTTCCTCCTCCTCTTTCTCCTCCTCCTCCTCCACCCCCTCCTCCTCTTCCTCATCCTCAGATGGACTCACTCAGGGCCCTTGGCCTAGGCAAGCCAGGGCTGCTGCTCTGGCTTCTGCAGCTTCTATCCAGTGGGGGGGTGTAGGAATCTGTTCCTGTCAGTCCCTGATTCCTGGGACCTTCCATGCCTCCAGCTGCCCCCACTCTCTAGTCCTGACCCCTCCTCAAGGATGCCCCCTTTCCCCTTACCCTCTGTCCCCCAGCTCCCAACTAACATCTACTGTGTTCCTCCCTGCGCTACTTTACTGCCACCCTGCTTCTGCCCTTCAGCCCTGAGGGCCCAGGGCCAGCCCAGCTGCCATCTCACCATCCAGCAGGGGGACCTGCCCTAATGCCCTGCCACCACACCCACACACACAGCCCTGCACACACTCCTGGGCTCCCCTGCCTGCAGCCTGCCTCTCAAACAGTCTCCTTCTGCCCCCTAGCCCCCTTACAGCCTCTGCCACGGACCCCCACAGACACCTGGGCATGAGCAGTGCAGACATGCAAACAGCTCCCCTCGCCCCCACTCCAGTTGCTCCAAGGTTGTCAAGAGTCTTTTTTTCATGCTGTAGGGGAGGGAGTTGAGACAGTCCAATGTCCTGGGGAGCAAGAACTGCAAACAGTCCATCTACAATGTAACATTTGGGTCTCAGGCCGCCCTATCCCTAGTGCGCTGTGCAGACCTTTGACTGGCAAAAACACCCCATCTGAGTGTGAGATCTGGCTGGGCTAGTGGCTCTTTCTGTGGACTAAGAGACAGACAGACAGAGTTTTCAGGTTCAAAACCTATACTTCCCAGAAGATGGTCATTCACTTCGGTTAAAAAAAAAAAAAAAAAAAAAAAAAAAAAGGCTTTTTATTTTTTTTCCCCCTGCCTGGGTAACCTGTCTCCTGCCTGTTTCAAAGTGAAAAAAGGGAAAAATCTTTTTTGGAGGGAAAAGGACCAAAATGCTGGCAGGTGGACTCCGTGGAAGGTGGATGGGGAGTTGCTCCTGCCCTGGCACTAGAGCCCCAGCTGCTGTTCCAGGTGCTCTCTGATAACAGAGATCTCCGTGTGTCGTGTCATGACACTGTCTCCAGGACTGACCCTCAGGATAATGAGGATTCAAAACGAGGCAGGTGATACTGCCTTCAAAAGTAAATCCAGGGAGGTTTGGCGGTATGTCAGAGGGTTAAGGGCTTGTGGCGCTCACGAATAGAGGGGACAGGTGGAAGGATTTGGGGTCTGGCCCCCAGACCGCCACCTGCAGGGGAGTCGCTTTACAGGGGGTGAAGCAGGTCTTTAGGAGCTCTATCTTTCTCTCCCACCCTGTATTTCCTCTGCTCTCTCCTTTTGTGTCTGTCAGATGCAAGGTCAGTAACAACAACAACAACAACAAAAACAATAACCACCACAGTGACCAAGCAACAAGGGCAGCGAAAGGGGAACAAATGGAGTGCAGGAGCTGTGGATTATTCGTGGCGTAGGCACTCAGCTGTGGCAATAACCCCTTGAGGCAATCAATCCATACATGAAGATGTAATACAGGTAACAGAGACGTATATGTCCCTGTGTGTTTCCACTGAGTTAATGTAAATGCACTTTTATTGACTTCTTCATTTATTTATTACCTTGCCACGAGAATTTCTTTTCATTGCTAAAAAAAAGTGTCCCATCAAGGGTACCAGGTGGTGCCACACCCAGTTAAGCACTCATGTTACAATGCAGGAGGACTGGGCTTCAACACCCTGGTTCCCACATGCCAGGGGAAATCTTTACAAGTGGTGCGGAAGTGCTGCAGTTGTCTCTCTCTGTGTCTCAAACTCTCTCTACCTCCCTTCCCTCTCAATTCCTGTCTATTTATTCCAGTGAATAATCAAGAAAATAGAAAGTAAAAAAAGAAAAAGGAAAAGGAAATATTCCACGACTTCAAATGGGTTAATCAGGACAATGCTTTCCTTGTTAAGATCCTCACAGCATTCCATATGCAGAAAGGCAAAGACGCCATGTATTTTTTAACCCAGTTTTTATATTTATTTATTTATTTATTTATTTAGGTGCTTATTCATTTTTGTTATTGATGAATTAATGTTTTACATTTGACATTGACTAGGGATCTGACACCAGCGGACTCCAGTACCCCTATATGGTACTCTGCCTCTACAAAACCGATCCATTGACCTGTCCATCCATCCATCCATCCACCCATACATCTATCCATCCATTCATACATACATACATACATACATCCATCCATCCATCCATCCATCCATCCATCCATCCATCCATCCACCAGTCAACCAAGCTAAGTACAAAAGGAGATCTCTCCTTGAATGGTGAGGAGAAACAACGATGCATAGGTAGGTTGCAAAGGCCCAGTTTGGCTGAATAGGGCAGAGGGGCTGAACCTGGGAATGTGTTGGGGCGTGTGGGTTTGGGTGGGATGAGCCGGAGACCCTATGAGCTGGGTCACATTAGGGGCAGGCAGGGGGTGGAAGGGGTTGCGAACAGCTGTCACTGGAGAAGCATCACAAGTGCTGGAGCTGGTGAGCAGGGCACCTGGAAGAGAGGACAGACAAAGGAGAGAAGCAAAGTGCGGAGGAGAGGAGAGGGGAGAGGATGGTGAGGACAGGAGAGGACAGGAGAGGACAGGATTAGAGGGGACCTGAGAAACCTACCTGGACAAAGGCAGCATACGGACATCCAGGAAGGCAGGCAGGCATGCAGGCAGCTCTGGCCTGGGCTCCCAGGATCCCGGGCGCACCTCCACCTGTCTTCTCTTGGCTGCCAGCCCTGAGGTCCCTCGTCGGTCAGCACTGTCTTCCCATCCTTCCGTCCCTCTGTGCCAGGGCCCAGGCGTCTGGGCGCTGTTGCCTGACCTAGTGGCAGGGCAGTTGGGCTGCCCAGTGCCAGTGTGGCCAGCACAGATTGCCAGGGGCTAGGACATCACAGAGGGCTCATGTGGTTGCTAGGCCATGGGGACCCCGCCCATCCAGTTGACTAGCAGCCATGACCCCCACGCTGAACTTGACCTGAGGGGTGGTGGCCAGCCACCAGAGCCAGAGCCCCAGGCCAAAGCAGGTGCTGGTCGGCTGGGCCAAGGGGCTATGTGCAGATTGGTGTGTGTCTGGGCATGGGGCTGGCATCTGACAGTCCAGGGCGGGGGACCAAGGTCCGCCAGGCCCCTGTCCCACCATGTGCACTGACACACAGTCTTGCTGACTGACTGACAGTCCCCGCCCCAGAGATACCCACACCAAGTCCCTGGGTGCCCTGAGCTGCCCCTGAGGGTGGGTGGGTGCCTGCCTGGACACATGCCTCCGTAATGGAGGCCTCTATTAATCCCGTTGCCTACTGACAGCTGCCCTCCTGCCCCTCCTCCTCCTCCTACGCCTCCTCCTCCTCCTCTTCCTACTCTTCCTCCTCCTCTTTCTCCTCCTCCTCCTCCACCCCCTCCTCCTCTTCCTCATCCTCAGATGGACTCACTCAGGGCCCTTGGCCTAGGCAAGCCAGGGCTGCTGCTCTGGCTTCTGCAGCTTCTATCCAGTGGGGGGGTGTAGGAATCTGTTCCTGTCAGTCCCTGATTCCTGGGACCTTCCATGCCTCCAGCTGCCCCCACTCTCTAGTCCTGACCCCTCCTCAAGGATGCCCCCTTTCCCCTTACCCTCTGTCCCCCAGCTCCCAACTAACATCTACTGTGTTCCTCCCTGCGCTACTTTACTGCCACCCTGCTTCTGCCCTTCAGCCCTGAGGGCCCAGGGCCAGCCCAGCTGCCATCTCACCATCCAGCAGGGGGACCTGCCCTAATGCCCTGCCACCACACCCACACACACAGCCCTGCACACACTCCTGGGCTCCCCTGCCTGCAGCCTGCCTCTCAAACAGTCTCCTTCTGCCCCCTAGCCCCCTTACAGCCTCTGCCACGGACCCCCACAGACACCTGGGCATGAGCAGTGCAGACATGCAAACAGCTCCCCTCGCCCCCACTCCAGTTGCTCCAAGGTTGTCAAGAGTCTTTTTTTCATGCTGTAGGGGAGGGAGTTGAGACAGTCCAATGTCCTGGGGAGCAAGAACTGCAAACAGTCCATCTACAATGTAACATTTGGGTCTCAGGCCGCCCTATCCCTAGTGCGCTGTGCAGACCTTTGACTGGCAAAAACACCCCATCTGAGTGTGAGATCTGGCTGGGCTAGTGGCTCTTTCTGTGGACTAAGAGACAGACAGACAGAGTTTTCAGGTTCAAAACCTATACTTCCCAGAAGATGGTCATTCACTTCGGTTAAAAAAAAAAAAAAAAAAAAAAAAAAAAAAGGCTTTTTATTTTTTTTCCCCCTGCCTGGGTAACCTGTCTCCTGCCTGTTTCAAAGTGAAAAAAGGGAAAAATCTTTTTTGGAGGGAAAAGGACCAAAATGCTGGCAGGTGGACTCCGTGGAAGGTGGATGGGGAGTTGCTCCTGCCCTGGCACTAGAGCCCCAGCTGCTGTTCCAGGTGCTCTCTGATAACAGAGATCTCCGTGTGTCGTGTCATGACACTGTCTCCAGGACTGACCCTCAGGATAATGAGGATTCAAAACGAGGCAGGTGATACTGCCTTCAAAAGTAAATCCAGGGAGGTTTGGCGGTATGTCAGAGGGTTAAGGGCTTGTGGCGCTCACGAATAGAGGGGACAGGTGGAAGGATTTGGGGTCTGGCCCCCAGACCGCCACCTGCAGGGGAGTCGCTTTACAGGGGGTGAAGCAGGTCTTTAGGAGCTCTATCTTTCTCTCCCACCCTGTATTTCCTCTGCTCTCTCCTTTTGTGTCTGTCAGATGCAAGGTCAGTAACAACAACAACAACAACAAAAACAATAACCACCACAGTGACCAAGCAACAAGGGCAGCGAAAGGGGAACAAATGGAGTGCAGGAGCTGTGGATTATTCGTGGCGTAGGCACTCAGCTGTGGCAATAACCCCTTGAGGCAATCAATCCATACATGAAGATGTAATACAGGTAACAGAGACGTATATGTCCCTGTGTGTTTCCACTGAGTTAATGTAAATGCACTTTTATTGACTTCTTCATTTATTTATTACCTTGCCACGAGAATTTCTTTTCATTGCTAAAAAAAAGTGTCCCATCAAGGGTACCAGGTGGTGCCACACCCAGTTAAGCACTCATGTTACAATGCAGGAGGACTGGGCTTCAACACCCTGGTTCCCACATGCCAGGGGAAATCTTTACAAGTGGTGCGGAAGTGCTGCAGTTGTCTCTCTCTGTGTCTCAAACTCTCTCTACCTCCCTTCCCTCTCAATTCCTGTCTATTTATTCCAGTGAATAATCAAGAAAATAGAAAGTAAAAAAAGAAAAAGGAAAAGGAAATATTCCACGACTTCAAATGGGTTAATCAGGACAATGCTTTCCTTGTTAAGATCCTCACAGCATTCCATATGCAGAAAGGCAAAGACGCCATGTATTTTTTAACCCAGTTTTTATATTTATTTATTTATTTATTTATTTAGGTGCTTATTCATTTTTGTTATTGATGAATTAATGTTTTACATTTGACATTGACTAGGGATCTGACACCAGCGGACTCCAGTACCCCTATATGGTACTCTGCCTCTACAAAACCGATCCATTGACCTGTCCATCCATCCATCCATCCACCCATACATCTATCCATCCATTCATACATACATACATACATACATCCATCCATCCATCCATCCATCCATCCATCCATCCATCCATCCACCAGTCAACCAAGCTAAGTACAAAAGGAGATCTCTCCTTGAATGGTGAGGAGAAACAACGATGCATAGGTAGGTTGCAAAGGCCCAGTTTGGCTGAATAGGGCAGAGGGGCTGAACCTGGGAATGTGTTGGGGCGTGTGGGTTTGGGTGGGATGAGCCGGAGACCCTATGAGCTGGGTCACATTAGGGGCAGGCAGGGGGTGGAAGGGGTTGCGAACAGCTGTCACTGGAGAAGCATCACAAGTGCTGGAGCTGGTGAGCAGGGCACCTGGAAGAGAGGACAGACAAAGGAGAGAAGCAAAGTGCGGAGGAGAGGAGAGGGGAGAGGATGGTGAGGACAGGAGAGGACAGGAGAGGACAGGATTAGAGGGGACCTGAGAAACCTACCTGGACAAAGGCAGCATACGGACATCCAGGAAGGCAGGCAGGCATGCAGGCAGCTCTGGCCTGGGCTCCCAGGATCCCGGGCGCACCTCCACCTGTCTTCTCTTGGCTGCCAGCCCTGAGGTCCCTCGTCGGTCAGCACTGTCTTCCCATCCTTCCGTCCCTCTGTGCCAGGGCCCAGGCGTCTGGGCGCTGTTGCCTGACCTAGTGGCAGGGCAGTTGGGCTGCCCAGTGCCAGTGTGGCCAGCACAGATTGCCAGGGGCTAGGACATCACAGAGGGCTCATGTGGTTGCTAGGCCATGGGGACCCCGCCCATCCAGTTGACTAGCAGCCATGACCCCCACGCTGAACTTGACCTGAGGGGTGGTGGCCAGCCACCAGAGCCAGAGCCCCAGGCCAAAGCAGGTGCTGGTCGGCTGGGCCAAGGGGCTATGTGCAGATTGGTGTGTGTCTGGGCATGGGGCTGGCATCTGACAGTCCAGGGCGGGGGACCAAGGTCCGCCAGGCCCCTGTCCCACCATGTGCACTGACACACAGTCTTGCTGACTGACTGACAGTCCCCGCCCCAGAGATACCCACACCAAGTCCCTGGGTGCCCTGAGCTGCCCCTGAGGGTGGGTGGGTGCCTGCCTGGACACATGCCTCCGTAATGGAGGCCTCTATTAATCCCGTTGCCTACTGACAGCTGCCCTCCTGCCCCTCCTCCTCCTCCTACGCCTCCTCCTCCTCCTCTTCCTACTCTTCCTCCTCCTCTTTCTCCTCCTCCTCCTCCACCCCCTCCTCCTCTTCCTCATCCTCAGATGGACTCACTCAGGGCCCTTGGCCTAGGCAAGCCAGGGCTGCTGCTCTGGCTTCTGCAGCTTCTATCCAGTGGGGGGGTGTAGGAATCTGTTCCTGTCAGTCCCTGATTCCTGGGACCTTCCATGCCTCCAGCTGCCCCCACTCTCTAGTCCTGACCCCTCCTCAAGGATGCCCCCTTTCCCCTTACCCTCTGTCCCCCAGCTCCCAACTAACATCTACTGTGTTCCTCCCTGCGCTACTTTACTGCCACCCTGCTTCTGCCCTTCAGCCCTGAGGGCCCAGGGCCAGCCCAGCTGCCATCTCACCATCCAGCAGGGGGACCTGCCCTAATGCCCTGCCACCACACCCACACACACAGCCCTGCACACACTCCTGGGCTCCCCTGCCTGCAGCCTGCCTCTCAAACAGTCTCCTTCTGCCCCCTAGCCCCCTTACAGCCTCTGCCACGGACCCCCACAGACACCTGGGCATGAGCAGTGCAGACATGCAAACAGCTCCCCTCGCCCCCACTCCAGTTGCTCCAAGGTTGTCAAGAGTCTTTTTTTCATGCTGTAGGGGAGGGAGTTGAGACAGTCCAATGTCCTGGGGAGCAAGAACTGCAAACAGTCCATCTACAATGTAACATTTGGGTCTCAGGCCGCCCTATCCCTAGTGCGCTGTGCAGACCTTTGACTGGCAAAAACACCCCATCTGAGTGTGAGATCTGGCTGGGCTAGTGGCTCTTTCTGTGGACTAAGAGACAGACAGACAGAGTTTTCAGGTTCAAAACCTATACTTCCCAGAAGATGGTCATTCACTTCGGTTAAAAAAAAAAAAAAAAAAAAAAAAAAAAGGCTTTTTATTTTTTTTCCCCCTGCCTGGGTAACCTGTCTCCTGCCTGTTTCAAAGTGAAAAAAGGGAAAAATCTTTTTTGGAGGGAAAAGGACCAAAATGCTGGCAGGTGGACTCCGTGGAAGGTGGATGGGGAGTTGCTCCTGCCCTGGCACTAGAGCCCCAGCTGCTGTTCCAGGTGCTCTCTGATAACAGAGATCTCCGTGTGTCGTGTCATGACACTGTCTCCAGGACTGACCCTCAGGATAATGAGGATTCAAAACGAGGCAGGTGATACTGCCTTCAAAAGTAAATCCAGGGAGGTTTGGCGGTATGTCAGAGGGTTAAGGGCTTGTGGCGCTCACGAATAGAGGGGACAGGTGGAAGGATTTGGGGTCTGGCCCCCAGACCGCCACCTGCAGGGGAGTCGCTTTACAGGGGGTGAAGCAGGTCTTTAGGAGCTCTATCTTTCTCTCCCACCCTGTATTTCCTCTGCTCTCTCCTTTTGTGTCTGTCAGATGCAAGGTCAGTAACAACAACAACAACAACAAAAACAATAACCACCACAGTGACCAAGCAACAAGGGCAGCGAAAGGGGAACAAATGGAGTGCAGGAGCTGTGGATTATTCGTGGCGTAGGCACTCAGCTGTGGCAATAACCCCTTGAGGCAATCAATCCATACATGAAGATGTAATACAGGTAACAGAGACGTATATGTCCCTGTGTGTTTCCACTGAGTTAATGTAAATGCACTTTTATTGACTTCTTCATTTATTTATTACCTTGCCACGAGAATTTCTTTTCATTGCTAAAAAAAAGTGTCCCATCAAGGGTACCAGGTGGTGCCACACCCAGTTAAGCACTCATGTTACAATGCAGGAGGACTGGGCTTCAACACCCTGGTTCCCACATGCCAGGGGAAATCTTTACAAGTGGTGCGGAAGTGCTGCAGTTGTCTCTCTCTGTGTCTCAAACTCTCTCTACCTCCCTTCCCTCTCAATTCCTGTCTATTTATTCCAGTGAATAATCAAGAAAATAGAAAGTAAAAAAAGAAAAAGGAAAAGGAAATATTCCACGACTTCAAATGGGTTAATCAGGACAATGCTTTCCTTGTTAAGATCCTCACAGCATTCCATATGCAGAAAGGCAAAGACGCCATGTATTTTTTAACCCAGTTTTTATATTTATTTATTTATTTATTTATTTAGGTGCTTATTCATTTTTGTTATTGATGAATTAATGTTTTACATTTGACATTGACTAGGGATCTGACACCAGCGGACTCCAGTACCCCTATATGGTACTCTGCCTCTACAAAACCGATCCATTGACCTGTCCATCCATCCATCCATCCACCCATACATCTATCCATCCATTCATACATACATACATACATACATACATCCATCCATCCATCCATCCATCCATCCATCCATCCACCAGTCAACCAAGCTAAGTACAAAAGGAGATCTCTCCTTGAATGGTGAGGAGAAACAACGATGCATAGGTAGGTTGCAAAGGCCCAGTTTGGCTGAATAGGGCAGAGGGGCTGAACCTGGGAATGTGTTGGGGCGTGTGGGTTTGGGTGGGATGAGCCGGAGACCCTATGAGCTGGGTCACATTAGGGGCAGGCAGGGGGTGGAAGGGGTTGCGAACAGCTGTCACTGGAGAAGCATCACAAGTGCTGGAGCTGGTGAGCAGGGCACCTGGAAGAGAGGACAGACAAAGGAGAGAAGCAAAGTGCGGAGGAGAGGAGAGGGGAGAGGATGGTGAGGACAGGAGAGGACAGGAGAGGACAGGATTAGAGGGGACCTGAGAAACCTACCTGGACAAAGGCAGCATACGGACATCCAGGAAGGCAGGCAGGCATGCAGGCAGCTCTGGCCTGGGCTCCCAGGATCCCGGGCGCACCTCCACCTGTCTTCTCTTGGCTGCCAGCCCTGAGGTCCCTCGTCGGTCAGCACTGTCTTCCCATCCTTCCGTCCCTCTGTGCCAGGGCCCAGGCGTCTGGGCGCTGTTGCCTGACCTAGTGGCAGGGCAGTTGGGCTGCCCAGTGCCAGTGTGGCCAGCACAGATTGCCAGGGGCTAGGACATCACAGAGGGCTCATGTGGTTGCTAGGCCATGGGGACCCCGCCCATCCAGTTGACTAGCAGCCATGACCCCCACGCTGAACTTGACCTGAGGGGTGGTGGCCAGCCACCAGAGCCAGAGCCCCAGGCCAAAGCAGGTGCTGGTCGGCTGGGCCAAGGGGCTATGTGCAGATTGGTGTGTGTCTGGGCATGGGGCTGGCATCTGACAGTCCAGGGCGGGGGACCAAGGTCCGCCAGGCCCCTGTCCCACCATGTGCACTGACACACAGTCTTGCTGACTGACTGACAGTCCCCGCCCCAGAGATACCCACACCAAGTCCCTGGGTGCCCTGAGCTGCCCCTGAGGGTGGGTGGGTGCCTGCCTGGACACATGCCTCCGTAATGGAGGCCTCTATTAATCCCGTTGCCTACTGAGAGCTGCCCTCCTGCCCCTCCTCCTCCTCCTACGCCTCCTCCTCCTCCTCTTCCTACTCTTCCTCCTCCTCTTTCTCCTCCTCCTCCTCCACCCCCTCCTCCTCTTCCTCATCCTCAGATGGACTCACTCAGGGCCCTTGGCCTAGGCAAGCCAGGGCTGCTGCTCTGGCTTCTGCAGCTTCTATCCAGTGGGGGGGTGTAGGAATCTGTTCCTGTCAGTCCCTGATTCCTGGGACCTTCCATGCCTCCAGCTGCCCCCACTCTCTAGTCCTGACCCCTCCTCAAGGATGCCCCCTTTCCCCTTACCCTCTGTCCCCCAGCTCCCAACTAACATCTACTGTGTTCCTCCCTGCGCTACTTTACTGCCACCCTGCTTCTGCCCTTCAGCCCTGAGGGCCCAGGGCCAGCCCAGCTGCCATCTCACCATCCAGCAGGGGGACCTGCCCTAATGCCCTGCCACCACACCCACACACACAGCCCTGCACACACTCCTGGGCTCCCCTGCCTGCAGCCTGCCTCTCAAACAGTCTCCTTCTGCCCCCTAGCCCCCTTACAGCCTCTGCCACGGACCCCCACAGACACCTGGGCATGAGCAGTGCAGACATGCAAACAGCTCCCCTCGCCCCCACTCCAGTTGCTCCAAGGTTGTCAAGAGTCTTTTTTTCATGCTGTAGGGGAGGGAGTTGAGACAGTCCAATGTCCTGGGGAGCAAGAACTGCAAACAGTCCATCTACAATGTAACATTTGGGTCTCAGGCCGCCCTATCCCTAGTGCGCTGTGCAGACCTTTGACTGGCAAAAACACCCCATCTGAGTGTGAGATCTGGCTGGGCTAGTGGCTCTTTCTGTGGACTAAGAGACAGACAGACAGAGTTTTCAGGTTCAAAACCTATACTTCCCAGAAGATGGTCATTCACTTCGGTTAAAAAAAAAAAAAAAAAAAAAAAAAGGCTTTTTATTTTTTTTCCCCCTGCCTGGGTAACCTGTCTCCTGCCTGTTTCAAAGTGAAAAAAGGGAAAAATCTTTTTTGGAGGGAAAAGGACCAAAATCCTGGCAGGTGGACTCCGTGGAAGGTGGATGGGGAGTTGCTCCTGCCCTGGCACTAGAGCCCCAGCTGCTGTTCCAGGTGCTCTCTGATAACAGAGATCTCCGTGTGTCGTGTCATGACACTGTCTCCAGGACTGACCCTCAGGATAATGAGGATTCAAAACGAGGCAGGTGATACTGCCTTCAAAAGTAAATCCAGGGAGGTTTGGCGGTATGTCAGAGGGTTAAGGGCTTGTGGCGCTCACGAATAGAGGGGACAGGTGGAAGGATTTGGGGTCTGGCCCCCAGACCGCCACCTGCAGGGGAGTCGCTTTACAGGGGGTGAAGCAGGTCTTTAGGAGCTCTATCTTTCTCTCCCACCCTGTATTTCCTCTGCTCTCTCCTTTTGTGTCTGTCAGATGCAAGGTCAGTAACAACAACAACAACAACAAAAACAATAACCACCACAGTGACCAAGCAACAAGGGCAGCGAAAGGGGAACAAATGGAGTGCAGGAGCTGTGGATTATTCGTGGCGTAGGCACTCAGCTGTGGCAATAACCCCTTGAGGCAATCAATCCATACATGAAGATGTAATACAGGTAACAGAGACGTATATGTCCCTGTGTGTTTCCACTGAGTTAATGTAAATGCACTTTTATTGACTTCTTCATTTATTTATTACCTTGCCACGAGAATTTCTTTTCATTGCTAAAAAAAAGTGTCCCATCAAGGGTACCAGGTGGTGCCACACCCAGTTAAGCACTCATGTTACAATGCAGGAGGACTGGGCTTCAACACCCTGGTTCCCACATGCCAGGGGAAATCTTTACAAGTGGTGCGGAAGTGCTGCAGTTGTCTCTCTCTGTGTCTCAAACTCTCTCTACCTCCCTTCCCTCTCAATTCCTGTCTATTTATTCCAGTGAATAATCAAGAAAATAGAAAGTAAAAAAAGAAAAAGGAAAAGGAAATATTCCACGACTTCAAATGGGTTAATCAGGACAATGCTTTCCTTGTTAAGATCCTCACAGCATTCCATATGCAGAAAGGCAAAGACGCCATGTATTTTTTAACCCAGTTTTTATATTTATTTATTTATTTATTTAGGTGCTTATTCATTTTTGTTATTGATGAATTAATGTTTTACATTTGACATTGACTAGGGATCTGACACCAGCGGACTCCAGTACCCCTATATGGTACTCTGCCTCTACAAAACCGATCCATTGACCTGTCCATCCATCCATCCATCCACCCATACATCTATCCATCCATTCATACATACATACATACATACATACATACATCCATCCATCCATCCATCCATCCATCCACCAGTCAACCAAGCTAAGTACAAAAGGAGATCTCTCCTTGAATGGTGAGGAGAAACAACGATGCATAGGTAGGTTGCAAAGGCCCAGTTTGGCTGAATAGGGCAGAGGGGCTGAACCAGGGAATGTGTTGGGGCGTGTGGGTTTGGGTGGGATGAGCCGGAGACCCTGTGAGCTGGGTCACATTAGGGGCAGGCAGGGGGTGGAAGGGGTTGCGAACAGCTGTCACTGGAGAAGCATCACAAGTGCTGGAGCTGGTGAGCAGGGCACCTGGAAGAGAGGACAGACAAAGGAGAGAAGCAAAGTGCGGAGGAGAGGAGAGGGGAGAGGATGGTGAGGACAGGAGAGGACAGGAGAGGACAGGATTAGAGGGGACCTGAGAAACCTACCTGGACAAAGGCAGCATACGGACATCCAGGAAGGCAGGCAGGCATGCAGGCAGCTCTGGCCTGGGCTCCCAGGATCCCGGGCGCACCTCCACCTGTCTTCTCTTGGCTGCCAGCCCTGAGGTCCCTCGTCGGTCAGCACTGTCTTCCCATCCTTCCGTCCCTCTGTGCCAGGGCCCAGGCGTCTGGGCGCTGTTGCCTGACCTAGTGGCAGGGCAGTTGGGCTGCCCAGTGCCAGTGTGGCCAGCACAGATTGCCAGGGGCTAGGACATCACAGAGGGCTCATGTGGTTGCTAGGCCATGGGGACCCCGCCCATCCAGTTGACCAGCAGCCATGACCCCCACGCTGAACTTGACCTGAGGGGTGGTGGCCAGCCACCAGAGCCAGAGCCCCAGGCCAAAGCAGGTGCTGGTCGGCTGGGCCAAGGGGCTATGTGCAGATTGGTGTGTGTCTGGGCATGGGGCTGGCATCTGACAGTCCAGGGCGGGGGACCAAGGTCCGCCAGGCCCCTGTCCCACCATGTGCACTGACACACAGTCTTGCTGACTGACTGACAGTCCCCGCCCCAGAGATACCCACACCAAGTCCCTGGGTGCCCTGAGCTGCCCCTGAGGGTGGGTGGGTGCCTGCCTGGACACATGCCTCCGTAATGG
Source organism: Erinaceus europaeus (assembly GCF_950295315.1). NCBI lineage: Eukaryota > Metazoa > Chordata > Mammalia > Eulipotyphla > Erinaceidae > Erinaceus > Erinaceus europaeus. The sequence goes on along the minus strand of NW_026647124.1, from coordinate 759,045 downwards.
AGGCCTCTATTAATCCCGTTGCCTACTGAGAGCTGCCCTCCTGCCCCTCCTCCTCCTCCTACGCCTCCTCCTCCTCCTCTTCCTACTCTTCCTCCTCCTCTTTCTCCTCCTCCTCCTCCACCCCCTCCTCCTCTTCCTCATCCTCAGATGGACTCACTCAGGGCCCTTGGCCTAGGCAAGCCAGGGCTGCTGCTCTGGCTTCTGCAGCTTCTATCCAGTGGGGGGGTGTAGGAATCTGTTCCTGTCAGTCCCTGATTCCTGGGACCTTCCATGCCTCCAGCTGCCCCCACTCTCTAGTCCTGACCCCTCCTCAAGGATGCCCCCTTTCCCCTTACCCTCTGTCCCCCAGCTCCCAACTAACATCTACTGTGTTCCTCCCTGCGCTACTTTACTGCCACCCTGCTTCTGCCCTTCAGCCCTGAGGGCCCAGGGCCAGCCCAGCTGCCATCTCACCATCCAGCAGGGGGACCTGCCCTAATGCCCTGCCACCACACCCACACACACAGCCCTGCACACACTCCTGGGCTCCCCTGCCTGCAGCCTGCCTCTCAAACAGTCTCCTTCTGCCCCCTAGCCCCCTTACAGCCTCTGCCACGGACCCCCACAGACACCTGGGCATGAGCAGTGCAGACATGCAAACAGCTCCCCTCGCCCCCACTCCAGTTGCTCCAAGGTTGTCAAGAGTCTTTTTTTCATGCTGTAGGGGAGGGAGTTGAGACAGTCCAATGTCCTGGGGAGCAAGAACTGCAAACAGTCCATCTACAATGTAACATTTGGGTCTCAGGCCGCCCTATCCCTAGTGCGCTGTGCAGACCTTTGACTGGCAAAAACACCCCATCTGAGTGTGAGATCTGGCTGGGCTAGTGGCTCTTTCTGTGGACTAAGAGACAGACAGACAGAGTTTTCAGGTTCAAAACCTATACTTCCCAGAAGATGGTCATTCACTTCGGTTAAAAAAAAAAAAAAAAAAAAAAAAAGGCTTTTTATTTTTTTTCCCCCTGCCTGGGTAACCTGTCTCCTGCCTGTTTCAAAGTGAAAAAAGGGAAAAATCTTTTTTGGAGGGAAAAGGACCAAAATGCTGGCAGGTGGACTCCGTGGAAGGTGGATGGGGAGTTGCTCCTGCCCTGGCACTAGAGCCCCAGCTGCTGTTCCAGGTGCTCTCTGATAACAGAGATCTCCGTGTGTCGTGTCATGACACTGTCTCCAGGACTGACCCTCAGGATAATGAGGATTCAAAACGAGGCAGGTGATACTGCCTTCAAAAGTAAATCCAGGGAGGTTTGGCGGTATGTCAGAGGGTTAAGGGCTTGTGGCGCTCACGAATAGAGGGGACAGGTGGAAGGATTTGGGGTCTGGCCCCCAGACCGCCACCTGCAGGGGAGTCGCTTTACAGGGGGTGAAGCAGGTCTTTAGGAGCTCTATCTTTCTCTCCCACCCTGTATTTCCTCTGCTCTCTCCTTTTGTGTCTGTCAGATGCAAGGTCAGTAACAACAACAACAACAACAAAAACAATAACCACCACAGTGACCAAGCAACAAGGGCAGCGAAAGGGGAACAAATGGAGTGCAGGAGCTGTGGATTATTCGTGGCGTAGGCACTCAGCTGTGGCAATAACCCCTTGAGGCAATCAATCCATACATGAAGATGTAATACAGGTAACAGAGACGTATATGTCCCTGTGTGTTTCCACTGAGTTAATGTAAATGCACTTTTATTGACTTCTTCATTTATTTATTACCTTGCCACGAGAATTTCTTTTCATTGCTAAAAAAAAGTGTCCCATCAAGGGTACCAGGTGGTGCCACACCCAGTTAAGCACTCATGTTACAATGCAGGAGGACTGGGCTTCAACACCCTGGTTCCCACATGCCAGGGGAAATCTTTACAAGTGGTGCGGAAGTGCTGCAGTTGTCTCTCTCTGTGTCTCAAACTCTCTCTACCTCCCTTCCCTCTCAATTCCTGTCTATTTATTCCAGTGAATAATCAAGAAAATAGAAAGTAAAAAAAGAAAAAGGAAAAGGAAATATTCCACGACTTCAAATGGGTTAATCAGGACAATGCTTTCCTTGTTAAGATCCTCACAGCATTCCATATGCAGAAAGGCAAAGACGCCATGTATTTTTTAACCCAGTTTTTATATTTATTTATTTATTTATTTAGGTGCTTATTCATTTTTGTTATTGATGAATTAATGTTTTACATTTGACATTGACTAGGGATCTGACACCAGCGGACTCCAGTACCCCTATATGGTACTCTGCCTCTACAAAACCCATCCATTGACCTGTCCATACATCCATCCATCCACCCATACATCTATCCATCCATTCATACATACATACATACATACATACATACATCCATCCATCCATCCATCCATCCATCCATCCACCAGTCAACCAAGCTAAGTACAAAAGGAGATCTCTCCTTGAATGGTGAGGAGAAACAACGATGCATAGGTAGGTTGCAAAGGCCCAGTTTGGCTGAATAGGGCAGAGGGGCTGAACCAGGGAATGTGTTGGGGCGTGTGGGTTTGGGTGGGATGAGCCGGAGACCCTGTGAGCTGGGTCACATTAGCGGCAGGCAGGGGGTGGAAGGGGTTGCGAACAGCTGTCACTGGAGAAGCATCACAAGTGCTGGAGCTGGTGAGCAGGGCACCTGGAAGAGAGGACAGACAAAGGAGAGAAGCAAAGTGCGGAGGAGAGGAGAGGGGAGAGGATGGTGAGGACAGGAGAGGACAGGAGAGGACAGGATTAGAGGGGACCTGAGAAACCTACCTGGACAAAGGCAGCATACGGACATCCAGGAAGGCAGGCAGGCATGCAGGCAGCTCTGGCCTGGACTCCCAGGATCCCGGGCGCACCTCCACCTGTCTTCTCTTGGCTGCCAGCCCTGAGGTCCCTCGTCGGTCAGCACTGTCTTCCCATCCTTCCGTCCCTCTGTGCCAGGGCCCAGGCGTCTGGGCGCTGTTGCCTGACCTAGTGGCAGGGCAGTTGGGCTGCCCAGTGCCAGTGTGGCCAGCACAGATTGCCAGGGGCTAGGACATCACAGAGGGCTCATGTGGTTGCTAGGCCATGGGGACCCCGCCCATCCAGTTGACCAGCAGCCATGACCCCCACGCTGAACTTGACCTGAGGGGTGGTGGCCAGCCACCAGAGCCAGAGCCCCAGGCCAAAGCAGGTGCTGGTCGGCTGGGCCAAGGGGCTATGTGCAGATTGGTGTGTGTCTGGGCATGGGGCTGGCATCTGACAGTCCAGGGCGGGGGACCAAGGTCCGCCAGGCCCCTGTCCCACCATGTGCACTGACACACAGTCTTGCTGACTGACTGACAGTCCCCGCCACAGAGATACCCACACCAAGTCCCTGGGTGCCCTGAGCTGCCCCTGAGGGTGGGTGGGTGCCTGCCTGGACACATGCCTCCGTAATGGAGGCCTCTATTAATCCCGTTGCCTACTGACAGCTGCCCTCCTGCCCCTCATCCTCCTCCTACGCCTCCTCCTCCTCCTCTTCCTACTCTTCCTCCTTCTCTTTCTCTTCCTCCTCCTCCACCCCCTCCTCCTCTTCCTCATCCTCAGATGGACTCACTCAGGGCCCTTGGCCTAGGCAAGCCAGGGCTGCTGCTCTGGCTTCTGCAGCTTCTATCCAGTGGGGGGGTGTAGGAATCTGTTCCTGTCAGTCCCTGATTCCTGGGACCTTCCATGCCTCCAGCTGCCCCCACTCTCTAGTCCTGACCCCTCCTCAAGGATGCCCCCTTTCCCCTTACCCTCTGTCCCCCAGCTCCCAACTAACATCTACTGTGTTCCTCCCTGCGCTACTTTACTGCCACCCTGCTTCTGCCCTTCAGCCCTGAGGGCCCAGGGCCAGCCCAGCTGCCATCTCACCATCCAGCAGGGGGACCTGCCCTAATGCCCTGCCACCACACCCACACACACAGCCCTGCACACACTCCTGGGCTCCCCTGCCTGCAGCCTGCCTCTCAAACAGTCTCCTTCTGCCCCCTAGCCCCCTTACAGCCTCTGCCACGGACCCCCACAGACACCTGGGCATGAGCAGTGCAGACATGCAAACAGCTCCCCTCGCCCCCACTCCAGTTGCTCCAAGGTTGTCAAGAGTCTTTTTTTCATGCTGTAGGGGAGGGAGTTGAGACAGTCCAATGTCCTGGGGAGCAAGAACTGCAAACAGTCCATCTACAATGTAACATTTGGGTCTCAGGCCGCCCAATCCCTAGTGCGCTGTGCAGACCTTTGACTGGCAAAAACACCCCATCTGAGTGTGAGATCTGGCTGGGCTAGTGGCTCTTTCTGTGGACTAAGAGACAGACAGACAGAGTTTTCAGGTTCAAAACCTATACTTCCCAGAAGATGGTCATTCACTTCGGTTAAAAAAAAAAAAAAAAAAAAAAAAAAAAAGGCTTTTTATTTTTATTTTTTTTCCCCCTGCATGGGTAACCTGTCTCCTGCCTGTTTCAAAGTGAAAAAAGGGAAAAATCTTTTTTGGAGGGAAAAGGACCAAAATGCTGGCAGGTGGACTCCGTGGAAGGTGGATGGGGAGTTGCTCCTGCCCTGGCACTAGAGCCCCAGCTGCTGTTCCAGGTGCTCTCTGATAACAGAGATCTCCGTGTGTCGTGTCATGACACTGTCTCCAGGACTGACCCTCAGGATAATGAGGATTCAAAACGAGGCAGGTGATACTGCCTTCAAAAGTAAATCCAGGGAGGTTTGGCGGTATGTCAGAGGGTTAAGGGCTTGTGGCGCTCACGAATAGAGGGGACAGGTGGAAGGATTTGGGGTCTGGCCCCCAGACCGCCACCTGCAGGGGAGTCGCTTTACAGGGGGTGAAGCAGGTCTTTAGGAGCTCTATCTTTCTCTCCCACCCTGTATTTCCTCTGCTCTCTCCTTTTGTGTCTGTCAGATGCAAGGTCAGTAACAACAACAACAACAACAAAAACAATAACCACCACAGTGACCAAGCAACAAGGGCAGCGAAAGGGGAACAAATGGAGTGCAGGAGCTGTGGATTATTCGTGGCGTAGGCACTCAGCTGTGGCAATAACCCCTTGAGGCAATCAATCCATACATGAAGATGTAATTCAGGTAACAGAGACGTATATGTCCCTGTGTGTTTCCACTGAGTTAATGTAAATGCACTTTTATTGACTTCTTCATTTATTTATTACCTTGCCACGAGAATTTCTTTTCATTGCTAAAAAAAAGTGTCCCATCAAGGGTACCAGGTGGTGCCACACCCAGTTAAGCACTCATGTTACAATGCAGGAGGACTGGGCTTCAACACCCTGGTTCCCACATGCCAGGGGAAATCTTTACAAGTGGTGCGGAAGTGCTGCAGTTGTCTCTCTCTGTGTCTCAAACTCTCTCTACCTCCCTTCCCTCTCAATTCCTGTCTATTTATTCCAGTGAATAATCAAGAAAATAGAAAGTAAAAAAAGAAAAAGGAAAAGGAAATATTCCACGACTTCAAATGGGTTAATCAGGACAATGCTTTCCTTGTTAAGATCCTCACAGCATTCCATATGCAGAAAGGCAAAGACGCCATGTATTTTTTAACCCAGTTTTTATATTTATTTATTTATTTATTTAGGTGCTTATTCATTTTTGTTATTGATGAATTAATGTTTTACATTTGACATTGACTAGGGATCTGACACCAGCGGACTCCAGTACCCCTATATGGTACTCTGCCTCTACAAAACCCATCCATTGACCTGTCCATACATCCATCCATCCACCCATACATCTATCCATCCATTCATACATCCATCCATCCATCCATCCATCCATCCATCCATCCATCCACCAGTCAACCAAGCTAAGTACAAAAGGAGATCTCTCCTTGAATGGTGAGGAGAAACAACGATGCATAGGTAGGTTGCAAAGGCCCAGTTTGGCTGAATAGGGCAGAGGGGCTGAACCAGGGAATGTGTTGGGGCGTGTGGGTTTGGGTGGGATGAGCCGGAGACCCTGTGAGCTGGGTCACATTAGGGGCAGGCAGGGGGTGGAAGGGGTTGCGAACAGCTGTCACTGGAGAAGCATCACAAGTGCTGGAGCTGGTGAGCAGGGCACCTGGAAGAGAGGACAGACAAAGGAGAGAAGCAAAGTGCGGAGGAGAGGAGAGGGGAGAGGATGGTGAGGACAGGAGAGGACAGGAGAGGACAGGATTAGAGGGGACCTGAGAAACCTACCTGGACAAAGGCAGCATACGGACATCCAGGAAGGCAGGCAGGCATGCAGGCAGCTCTGGCCTGGGCTCCCAGGATCCCGGGCGCACCTCCACCTGTCTTCTCTTGGCTGCCAGCCCTGAGGTCCCTCGTCGGTCAGCACTGTCTTCCCATCCTTCCGTCCCTCTGTGCCAGGGCCCAGGCGTCTGGGCGCTGTTGCCTGACCTAGTGGCAGGGCAGTTGGGCTGCCCAGTGCCAGTGTGGCCAGCACAGATTGCCAGGGGCTAGGACATCACAGAGGGCTCATGTGGTTGCTAGGCCATGGGGACCCCGCCCATCCAGTTGACCAGCAGCCATGACCCCCACGCTGAACTTGACCTGAGGGGTGGTGGCCAGCCACCAGAGCCAGAGCCCCAGGCCAAAGCAGGTGCTGGTCGGCTGGGCCAAGGGGCTATGTGCAGATTGGTGTGTGTCTGGGCATGGGGCTGGCATCTGACAGTCCAGGGCGGGGGACCAAGGTCCGCCAGGCCCCTGTCCCACCATGTGCACTGACACACAGTCTTGCTGACTGACTGACAGTCCCCGCCCCAGAGATACCCACACCAAGTCCCTGGGTGCCCTGAGCTGCCCCTGAGGGTGGGTGGGTGCCTGCCTGGACACATGCCTCCGTAATGGAGGCCTCTATTAATCCCGTTGCCTACTGACAGCTGCCCTCCTGCCCCTCCTCCTCCTCCTACGCCTCCTCCTCCTCCTCTTCCTACTCTTCCTCCTCCTCTTTCTCCTCCTCCTCCTCCACCCCCTCCTCCTCTTCCTCATCCTCAGATGGACTCACTCAGGGCCCTTGGCCTAGGCAAGCCAGGGCTGCTGCTCTGGCTTCTGCAGCTTCTATCCAGTGGGGGGGTGTAGGAATCTGTTCCTGTCAGTCCCTGATTCCTGGGACCTTCCATGCCTCCAGCTGCCCCCACTCTCTAGTCCTGACCCCTCCTCAAGGATGCCCCCTTTCCCCTTACCCTCTGTCCCCCAGCTCCCAACTAACATCTACTGTGTTCCTCCCTGCGCTACTTTACTGCCACCCTGCTTCTGCCCTTCAGCCCTGAGGGCCCAGGGCCAGCCCAGCTGCCATCTCACCATCCAGCAGGGGGACCTGCCCTAATGCCCTGCCACCACACCCACACACACAGCCCTGCACACACTCCTGGGCTCCCCTGCCTGCAGCCTGCCTCTCAAACAGTCTCCTTCTGCCCCCTAGCCCCCTTACAGCCTCTGCCACGGACCCCCACAGACACCTGGGCATGAGCAGTGCAGACATGCAAACAGCTCCCCTCGCCCCCACTCCAGTTGCTCCAAGGTTGTCAAGAGTCTTTTTTTCATGCTGTAGGGGAGGGAGTTGAGACAGTCCAATGTCCTGGGGAGCAAGAACTGCAAACAGTCCATCTACAATGTAACATTTGGGTCTCAGGCCGCCCAATCCCTAGTGCGCTGTGCAGACCTTTGACTGGCAAAAACACCCCATCTGAGTGTGAGATCTGGCTGGGCTAGTGGCTCTTTCTGTGGACTAAGAGACAGACAGACAGAGTTTTCAGGTTCAAAACCTATACTTCCCAGAAGATGGTCATTCACTTCGGTTAAAAAAAAAAAAAAAAAAAAAAAAAAAAGGCTTTTTATTTTTATTTTTTTCCCCCTGCCTGGGTAACCTGTCTCCTGCCTGTTTCAAAGTGAAAAAAGGGAAAAATCTTTTTTGGAGGGAAAAGGACCAAAATGCTGGCAGGTGGACTCCGTGGAAGGTGGATGGGGAGTTGCTCCTGCCCTGGCACTAGAGCCCCAGCTGCTGTTCCAGGTGCTCTCTGATAACAGAGATCTCCGTGTGTCGTGTCATGACACTGTCTCCAGGACTGACCCTCAGGATAATGAGGATTCAAAACGAGGCAGGTGATACTGCCTTCAAAAGTAAATCCAGGGAGGTTTGGCGGTATGTCAGAGGGTTAAGGGCTTGTGGCGCTCACGAATAGAGGGGACAGGTGGAAGGATTTGGGGTCTGGCCCCCAGACCGCCACCTGCAGGGGAGTCGCTTTACAGGGGGTGAAGCAGGTCTTTAGGAGCTCTATCTTTCTCTCCCACCCTGTATTTCCTCTGCTCTCTCCTTTTGTGTCTGTCAGATGCAAGGTCAGTAACAACAACAACAACAACAAAAACAATAACCACCACAGTGACCAAGCAACAAGGGCAGCGAAAGGGGAACAAATGGAGTGCAGGAGCTGTGGATTATTCGTGGCGTAGGCACTCAGCTCTGGCAATAACCCCTTGAGGCAATCAATCCATACATGAAGATGTAATTCAGGTAACAGAGACGTATATGTCCCTGTGTGTTTCCACTGAGTTAATGTAAATGCACTTTTATTGACTTCTTCATTTATTTATTACCTTGCCACGAGAATTTCTTTTCATTGCTAAAAAAAAGTGTCCCATCAAGGGTACCAGGTGGTGCCACACCCAGTTAAGCACTCATGTTACAATGCAGGAGGACTGGGCTTCAACACCCTGGTTCCCACATGCCAGGGGAAATCTTTACAAGTGGTGCGGAAGTGCTGCAGTTGTCTCTCTCTGTGTCTCAAACTCTCTCTACCTCCCTTCCCTCTCAATTCCTGTCTATTTATTCCAGTGAATAATCAAGAAAATAGAAAGTAAAAAAAGAAAAAGGAAAAGGAAATATTCCACGACTTCAAATGGGTTAATCAGGACAATGCTTTCCTTGTTAAGATCCTCACAGCATTCCATATGCAGAAAGGCAAAGACGCCATGTATTTTTTAACCCAGTTTTTATATTTATTTATTTATTTATTTAGGTGCTTATTCATTTTTGTTATTGATGAATTAATGTTTTACATTTGACATTGACTAGGGATCTGACACCAGCGGACTCCAGTACCCCTATATGGTACTCTGCCTCTACAAAACCGATCCATTGACCTGTCCATCCATCCATCCATCCACCCATACATCTATCCATCCATTCATACATACATACATACATACATACATCCATCCATCCATCCATCCATCCATCCACCAGTCAACCAAGCTAAGTACAAAAGGAGATCTCTCCTTGAATGGTGAGGAGAAACAACGATGCATAGGTAGGTTGCAAAGGCCCAGTTTGGCTGAATAGGGCAGAGGGGCTGAACCAGGGAATGTGTTGGGGCGTGTGGGTTTGGGTGGGATGAGCCGGAGACCCTGTGAGCTGGGTCACATTAGGGGCAGGCAGGGGGTGGAAGGGGTTGCGAACAGCTGTCACTGGAGAAGCATCACAAGTGCTGGAGCTGGTGAGCAGGGCACCTGGAAGAGAGGACAGACAAAGGAGAGAAGCAAAGTGCGGAGGAGAGGAGAGGGGAGAGGATGGTGAGGACAGGAGAGGACAGGAGAGGACAGGATTAGAGGGGACCTGAGAAACCTACCTGGACAAAGGCAGCATACGGACATCCAGGAAGGCAGGCAGGCATGCAGGCAGCTCTGGCCTGGGCTCCCAGGATCCCGGGCGCACCTCCACCTGTCTTCTCTTGGCTGCCAGCCCTGAGGTCCCTCGTCGGTCAGCACTGTCTTCCCATCCTTCCGTCCCTCTGTGCCAGGGCCCAGGCGTCTGGGCGCTGTTGCCTGACCTAGTGGCAGGGCAGTTGGGCTGCCCAGTGCCAGTGTGGCCAGCACAGATTGCCAGGGGCTAGGACATCACAGAGGGCTCATGTGGTTGCTAGGCCATGGGGACCCCGCCCATCCAGTTGACCAGCAGCCATGACCCCCACGCTGAACTTGACCTGAGGGGTGGTGGCCAGCCACCAGAGCCAGAGCCCCAGGCCAAAGCAGGTGCTGGTCGGCTGGGCCAAGGGGCTATGTGCAGATTGGTGTGTGTCTGGGCATGGGGCTGGCATCTGACAGTCCAGGGCGGGGGACCAAGGTCCGCCAGGCCCCTGTCCCACCATGTGCACTGACACACAGTCTTGCTGACTGACTGACAGTCCCCGCCCCAGAGATACCCACACCAAGTCCCTGGGTGCCCTGAGCTGCCCCTGAGGGTGGGTGGGTGCCTGCCTGGACACATGCCTCCGTAATGGAGGCCTCTATTAATCCCGTTGCCTACTGACAGCTGCCCTCCTGCCCCTCCTCCTCCTCCTACGCCTCCTCCTCCTCCTCTTCCTACTCTTCCTCCTCCTCTTTCTCCTCCTCCTCCTCCACCCCCTCCTCCTCTTCCTCATCCTCAGATGGACTCACTCAGGGCCCTTGGCCTAGGCAAGCCAGGGCTGCTGCTCTGGCTTCTGCAGCTTCTATCCAGTGGGGGGGTGTAGGAATCTGTTCCTGTCAGTCCCTGATTCCTGGGACCTTCCATGCCTCCAGCTGCCCCCACTCTCTAGTCCTGACCCCTCCTCAAGGATGCCCCCTTTCCCCTTACCCTCTGTCCCCCAGCTCCCAACTAACATCTACTGTGTTCCTCCCTGCGCTACTTTACTGCCACCCTGCTTCTGCCCTTCAGCCCTGAGGGCCCAGGGCCAGCCCAGCTGCCATCTCACCATCCAGCAGGGGGACCTGCCCTAATGCCCTGCCACCACACCCACACACACAGCCCTGCACACACTCCTGGGCTCCCCTGCCTGCAGCCTGCCTCTCAAACAGTCTCCTTCTGCCCCCTAGCCCCCTTACAGCCTCTGCCACGGACCCCCACAGACACCTGGGCATGAGCAGTGCAGACATGCAAACAGCTCCCCTCGCCCCCACTCCAGTTGCTCCAAGGTTGTCAAGAGTCTTTTTTTCATGCTGTAGGGGAGGGAGTTGAGACAGTCCAATGTCCTGGGGAGCAAGAACTGCAAACAGTCCATCTACAATGTAACATTTGGGTCTCAGGCCGCCCAATCCCTAGTGCGCTGTGCAGACCTTTGACTGGCAAAAACACCCCATCTGAGTGTGAGATCTGGCTGGGCTAGTGGCTCTTTCTGTGGACTAAGAGACAGACAGACAGAGTTTTCAGGTTCAAAACCTATACTTCCCAGAAGATGGTCATTCACTTCGGTTAAAAAAAAAAAAAAAAAAAAAAAAAAAAGGCTTTTTATTTTTTTTCCCCCTGCCTGGGTAACCTGTCTCCTGCCTGTTTCAAAGTGAAAAAAGGGAAAAATCTTTTTTGGAGGGAAAAGGACCAAAATGCTGGCAGGTGGACTCCGTGGAAGGTGGATGGGGAGTTGCTCCTGCCCTGGCACTAGAGCCCCAGCTGCTGTTCCAGGTGCTCTCTGATAACAGAGATCTCCGTGTGTCGTGTCATGACACTGTCTCCAGGACTGACCCTCAGGATAATGAGGATTCAAAACGAGGCAGGTGATACTGCCTTCAAAAGTAAATCCAGGGAGGTTTGGCGGTATGTCAGAGGGTTAAGGGCTTGTGGCGCTCACGAATAGAGGGGACAGGTGGAAGGATTTGGGGTCTGGCCCCCAGACCGCCACCTGCAGGGGAGTCGCTTTACAGGGGGTGAAGCAGGTCTTTAGGAGCTCTATCTTTCTCTCCCACCCTGTATTTCCTCTGCTCTCTCCTTTTGTGTCTGTCAGATGCAAGGTCAGTAACAACAACAACAACAACAAAAACAATAACCACCACAGTGACCAAGCAACAAGGGCAGCGAAAGGGGAACAAATGGAGTGCAGGAGCTGTGGATTATTCGTGGCGTAGGCACTCAGCTGTGGCAATAACCCCTTGAGGCAATCAATCCATACATGAAGATGTAATTCAGGTAACAGAGACGTATATGTCCCTGTGTGTTTCCACTGAGTTAATGTAAATGCACTTTTATTGACTTCTTCATTTATTTATTACCTTGCCACGAGAATTTCTTTTCATTGCTAAAAAAAAGTGTCCCATCAAGGGTACCAGGTGGTGCCACACCCAGTTAAGCACTCATGTTACAATGCAGGAGGACTGGGCTTCAACACCCTGGTTCCCACATGCCAGGGGAAATCTTTACAAGTGGTGCGGAAGTGCTGCAGTTGTCTCTCTCTGTGTCTCAAACTCTCTCTACCTCCCTTCCCTCTCAATTCCTGTCTATTTATTCCAGTGAATAATCAAGAAAATAGAAAGTAAAAAAAGAAAAAGGAAAAGGAAATATTCCACGACTTCAAATGGGTTAATCAGGACAATGCTTTCCTTGTTAAGATCCTCACAGCATTCCATATGCAGAAAGGCAAAGACGCCATGTATTTTTTAACCCAGTTTTTATATTTATTTATTTATTTATTTATTTAGGTGCTTATTCATTTTTGTTATTGATGAATTAATGTTTTACATTTGACATTGACTAGGGATCTGACACCAGCGGACTCCAGTACCCCTATATGGTACTCTGCCTCTACAAAACCGATCCATTGACCTGTCCATCCATCCATCCATCCACCCATACATCTATCCATCCATTCATACATACATACATACATACATACATCCATCCATCCATCCATCCATCCATCCATCCACCAGTCAACCAAGCTAAGTACAAAAGGAGATCTCTCCTTGAATGGTGAGGAGAAACAACGATGCATAGGTAGGTTGCAAAGGCCCAGTTTGGCTGAATAGGGCAGAGGGGCTGAACCAGGGAATGTGTTGGGGCGTGTGGGTTTGGGTGGGATGAGCCGGAGACCCTGTGAGCTGGGTCACATTAGGGGCAGGCAGGGGGTGGAAGGGGTTGCGAACAGCTGTCACTGGAGAAGCATCACAAGTGCTGGAGCTGGTGAGCAGGGCACCTGGAAGAGAGGACAGACAAAGGAGAGAAGCAAAGTGCGGAGGAGAGGAGAGGGGAGAGGATGGTGAGGACAGGAGAGGACAGGAGAGGACAGGATTAGAGGGGACCTGAGAAACCTACCTGGACAAAGGCAGCATACGGACATCCAGGAAGGCAGGCAGGCATGCAGGCAGCTCTGGCCTGGGCTCCCAGGATCCCGGGCGCACCTCCACCTGTCTTCTCTTGGCTGCCAGCCCTGAGGTCCCTCGTCGGTCAGCACTGTCTTCCCATCCTTCCGTCCCTCTGTGCCAGGGCCCAGGCGTCTGGGCGCTGTTGCCTGACCTAGTGGCAGGGCAGTTGGGCTGCCCAGTGCCAGTGTGGCCAGCACAGATTGCCAGGGGCTAGGACATCACAGAGGGCTCATGTGGTTGCTAGGCCATGGGGACCCCGCCCATCCAGTTGACCAGCAGCCATGACCCCCACGCTGAACTTGACCTGAGGGGTGGTGGCCAGCCACCAGAGCCAGAGCCCCAGGCCAAAGCAGGTGCTGGTCGGCTGGGCCAAGGGGCTATGTGCAGATTGGTGTGTGTCTGGGCATGGGGCTGGCATCTGACAGTCCAGGGCGGGGGACCAAGGTCCGCCAGGCCCCTGTCCCACCATGTGCACTGACACACAGTCTTGCTGACTGACTGACAGTCCCCGCCCCAGAGATACCCACACCAAGTCCCTGGGTGCCCTGAGCTGCCCCTGAGGGTGGGTGGGTGCCTGCCTGGACACATGCCTCCGTAATGGAGGCCTCTATTAATCCCGTTGCCTACTGACAGCTGCCCTCCTGCCCCTCCTCCTCCTCCTACGCCTCCTCCTCCTCCTCTTCCTACTCTTCCTCCTCCTCTTTCTCCTCCTCCTCCTCCACCCCCTCCTCCTCTTCCTCATCCTCAGATGGACTCACTCAGGGCCCTTGGCCTAGGCAAGCCAGGGCTGCTGCTCTGGCTTCTGCAGCTTCTATCCAGTGGGGGGGTGTAGGAATCTGTTCCTGTCAGTCCCTGATTCCTGGGACCTTCCATGCCTCCAGCTGCCCCCACTCTCTAGTCCTGACCCCTCCTCAAGGATGCCCCCTTTCCCCTTACCCTCTGTCCCCCAGCTCCCAACTAACATCTACTGTGTTCCTCCCTGCGCTACTTTACTGCCACCCTGCTTCTGCCCTTCAGCCCTGAGGGCCCAGGGCCAGCCCAGCTGCCATCTCACCATCCAGCAGGGGGACCTGCCCTAATGCCCTGCCACCACACCCACACACACAGCCCTGCACACACTCCTGGGCTCCCCTGCCTGCAGCCTGCCTCTCAAACAGTCTCCTTCTGCCCCCTAGCCCCCTTACAGCCTCTGCCACGGACCCCCACAGACACCTGGGCATGAGCAGTGCAGACATGCAAACAGCTCCCCTCGCCCCCACTCCAGTTGCTCCAAGGTTGTCAAGAGTCTTTTTTTCATGCTGTAGGGGAGGGAGTTGAGACAGTCCAATGTCCTGGGGAGCAAGAACTGCAAACAGTCCATCTACAATGTAACATTTGGGTCTCAGGCCGCCCAATCCCTAGTGCGCTGTGCAGACCTTTGACTGGCAAAAACACCCCATCTGAGTGTGAGATCTGGCTGGGCTAGTGGCTCTTTCTGTGGACTAAGAGACAGACAGACAGAGTTTTCAGGTTCAAAACCTATACTTCCCAGAAGATGGTCATTCACTTCGGTTAAAAAAAAAAAAAAAAGGCTTTTTATTTTTTTTCCCCCTGCCTGGGTAACCTGTCTCCTGCCTGTTTCAAAGTGAAAAAAGGGAAAAATCTTTTTTGGAGGGAAAAGGACCAAAATGCTGGCAGGTGGACTCCGTGGAAGGTGGATGGGGAGTTGCTCCTGCCCTGGCACTAGAGCCCCAGCTGCTGTTCCAGGTGCTCTCTGATAACAGAGATCTCCGTGTGTCGTGTCATGACACTGTCTCCAGGACTGACCCTCAGGATAATGAGGATTCAAAACGAGGCAGGTGATACTGCCTTCAAAAGTAAATCCAGGGAGGTTTGGCGGTATGTCAGAGGGTTAAGGGCTTGTGGCGCTCACGAATAGAGGGGACAGGTGGAAGGATTTGGGGTCTGGCCCCCAGACCGCCACCTGCAGGGGAGTCGCTTTACAGGGGGTGAAGCAGGTCTTTAGGAGCTCTATCTTTCTCTCCCACCCTGTATTTCCTCTGCTCTCTCCTTTTGTGTCTGTCAGATGCAAGGTCAGTAACAACAACAACAACAACAAAAACAATAACCACCACAGTGACCAAGCAACAAGGGCAGCGAAAGGGGAACAAATGGAGTGCAGGAGCTGTGGATTATTCGTGGCGTAGGCACTCAGCTGTGGCAATAACCCCTTGAGGCAATCAATCCATACATGAAGATGTAATTCAGGTAACAGAGACGTATATGTCCCTGTGTGTTTCCACTGAGTTAATGTAAATGCACTTTTATTGACTTCTTCATTTATTTATTACCTTGCCACGAGAATTTCTTTTCATTGCTAAAAAAAAGTGTCCCATCAAGGGTACCAGGTGGTGCCACACCCAGTTAAGCACTCATGTTACAATGCAGGAGGACTGGGCTTCAACACCCTGGTTCCCACATGCCAGGGGAAATCTTTACAAGTGGTGCGGAAGTGCTGCAGTTGTCTCTCTCTGTGTCTCAAACTCTCTCTACCTCCCTTCCCTCTCAATTCCTGTCTATTTATTCCAGTGAATAATCAAGAAAATAGAAAGTAAAAAAAGAAAAAGGAAAAGGAAATATTCCACGACTTCAAATGGGTTAATCAGGACAATGCTTTCCTTGTTAAGATCCTCACAGCATTCCATATGCAGAAAGGCAAAGACGCCATGTATTTTTTAACCCAGTTTTTATATTTATTTATTTATTTATTTAGGTGCTTATTCATTTTTGTTATTGATGAATTAATGTTTTACATTTGACATTGACTAGGGATCTGACACCAGCGGACTCCAGTACCCCTATATGGTACTCTGCCTCTACAAAACCCATCCATTGACCTGTCCATCCATCCATCCATCCACCCATACATCTATCCATCCATTCATACATACATCCATCCATCCATCCATCCATCCATCCACCAGTCAACCAAGCTAAGTACAAAAGGAGATCTCTCCTTGAATGGTGAGGAGAAACAACGATGCATAGGTAGGTTGCAAAGGCCCAGTTTGGCTGAATAGGGCAGAGGGGCTGAACCAGGGAATGTGTTGGGGCGTGTGGGTTTGGGTGGGATGAGCCGGAGACCCTGTGAGCTGGGTCACATTAGGGGCAGGCAGGGGGTGGAAGGGGTTGCGAACAGCTGTCACTGGAGAAGCATCACAAGTGCTGGAGCTGGTGAGCAGGGCACCTGGAAGAGAGGACAGACAAAGGAGAGAAGCAAAGTGCGGAGGAGAGGAGAGGGGAGAGGATGGTGAGGACAGGAGAGGACAGGAGAGGACAGGATTAGAGGGGACCTGAGAAACCTACCTGGACAAAGGCAGCATACGGACATCCAGGAAGGCAGGCAGGCATGCAGGCAGCTCTGGCCTGGGCTCCCAGGATCCCGGGCGCACCTCCACCTGTCTTCTCTTGGCTGCCAGCCCTGAGGTCCCTCGTCGGTCAGCACTGTCTTCCCATCCTTCCGTCCCTCTGTGCCAGGGCCCAGGCGTCTGGGCGCTGTTGCCTGACCTAGTGGCAGGGCAGTTGGGCTGCCCAGTGCCAGTGTGGCCAGCACAGATTGCCAGGGGCTAGGACATCACAGAGGGCTCATGTGGTTGCTAGGCCATGGGGACCCCGCCCATCCAGTTGACCAGCAGCCATGACCCCCACGCTGAACTTGACCTGAGGGGTGGTGGCCAGCCACCAGAGCCAGAGCCCCAGGCCAAAGCAGGTGCTGGTCGGCTGGGCCAAGGGGCTATGTGCAGATTGGTGTGTGTCTGGGCATGGGGCTGGCATCTGACAGTCCAGGGCGGGGGACCAAGGTCCGCCAGGCCCCTGTCCCACCATGTGCACTGACACACAGTCTTGCTGACTGACTGACAGTCCCCGCCCCAGAGATACCCACACCAAGTCCCTGGGTGCCCTGAGCTGCCCCTGAGGGTGGGTGGGTGCCTGCCTGGACACATGCCTCCGTAATGGAGGCCTCTATTAATCCCGTTGCCTACTGACAGCTGCCCTCCTGCCCCTCCTCCTCCTCCTACGCCTCCTCCTCCTCCTCTTCCTACTCTTCCTCCTCCTCTTTCTCCTCCTCCTCCTCCACCCCCTCCACCTCTTCCTCATCCTCAGATGGACTCACTCAGGGCCCTTGGCCTAGGCAAGCCAGGGCTGCTGCTCTGGCTTCTGCAGCTTCTATCCAGTGGGGGGGTGTAGGAATCTGTTCCTGTCAGTCCCTGATTCCTGGGACCTTCCATGCCTCCAGCTGCCCCCACTCTCTAGTCCTGACCCCTCCTCAAGGATGCCCCCTTTCCCCTTACCCTCTGTCCCCCAGCTCCCAACTAACATCTACTGTGTTCCTCCCTGCGCTACTTTACTGCCACCCTGCTTCTGCCCTTCAGCCCTGAGGGCCCAGGGCCAGCCCAGCTGCCATCTCACCATCCAGCAGGGGGACCTGCCCTAATGCCCTGCCACCACACCCACACACACAGCCCTGCACACACTCCTGGGCTCCCCTGCCTGCAGCCTGCCTCTCAAACAGTCTCCTTCTGCCCCCTAGCCCCCTTACAGCCTCTGCCACGGACCCCCACAGACACCTGGGCATGAGCAGTGCAGACATGCAAACAGCTCCCCTCGCCCCCACTCCAGTTGCTCCAAGGTTGTCAAGAGTCTTTTTTTCATGCTGTAGGGGAGGGAGTTGAGACAGTCCAATGTCCTGGGGAGCAAGAACTGCAAACAGTCCATCTACAATGTAACATTTGGGTCTCAGGCCGCCCAATCCCTAGTGCGCTGTGCAGACCTTTGACTGGCAAAAACACCCCATCTGAGTGTGAGATCTGGCTGGGCTAGTGGCTCTTTCTGTGGACTAAGAGACAGACAGACAGAGTTTTCAGGTTCAAAACCTATACTTCCCAGAAGATGGTCATTCACTTCGGTTAAAAAAAAAAAAAAAGGCTTTTTATTTTTTTTCCCCCTGCCTGGGTAACCTGTCTCCTGCCTGTTTCAAAGTGAAAAAAGGGAAAAATCTTTTTTGGAGGGAAAAGGACCAAAATGCTGGCAGGTGGACTCCGTGGAAGGTGGATGGGGAGTTGCTCCTGCCCTGGCACTAGAGCCCCAGCTGCTGTTCCAGGTGCTCTCTGATAACAGAGATCTCCGTGTGTCGTGTCATGACACTGTCTCCAGGACTGACCCTCAGGATAATGAGGATTCAAAACGAGGCAGGTGATACTGCCTTCAAAAGTAAATCCAGGGAGGTTTGGCGGTATGTCAGAGGGTTAAGGGCTTGTGGCGCTCACGAATAGAGGGGACAGGTGGAAGGATTTGGGGTCTGGCCCCCAGACCGCCACCTGCAGGGGAGTCGCTTTACAGGGGGTGAAGCAGGTCTTTAGGAGCTCTATCTTTCTCTCCCACCCTGTATTTCCTCTGCTCTCTCCTTTTGTGTCTGTCAGATGCAAGGTCAGTAACAACAACAACAACAACAAAAACAATAACCACCACAGTGACCAAGCAACAAGGGCAGCGAAAGGGGAACAAATGGAGTGCAGGAGCTGTGGATTATTCGTGGCGTAGGCACTCAGCTGTGGCAATAACCCCTTGAGGCAATCAATCCATACATGAAGATGTAATTCAGGTAACAGAGACGTATATGTCCCTGTGTGTTTCCACTGAGTTAATGTAAATGCACTTTTATTGACTTCTTCATTTATTTATTACCTTGCCACGAGAATTTCTTTTCATTGCTAAAAAAAAGTGTCCCATCAAGGGTACCAGGTGGTGCCACACCCAGTTAAGCACTCATGTTACAATGCAGGAGGACTGGGCTTCAACACCCTGGTTCCCA
Source organism: Erinaceus europaeus (assembly GCF_950295315.1). Lineage (NCBI taxonomy): Eukaryota > Metazoa > Chordata > Mammalia > Eulipotyphla > Erinaceidae > Erinaceus > Erinaceus europaeus. The sequence continues at coordinate 740,086 of NW_026647124.1, read as the reverse complement.
CATGCCAGGGGAAATCTTTACAAGTGGTGCGGAAGTGCTGCAGTTGTCTCTCTCTGTGTCTCAAACTCTCTCTACCTCCCTTCCCTCTCAATTCCTGTCTATTTATTCCAGTGAATAATCAAGAAAATAGAAAGTAAAAAAAGAAAAAGGAAAAGGAAATATTCCACGACTTCAAATGGGTTAATCAGGACAATGCTTTCCTTGTTAAGATCCTCACAGCATTCCATATGCAGAAAGGCAAAGACGCCATGTATTTTTTAACCCAGTTTTTATATTTATTTATTTATTTATTTAGGTGCTTATTCATTTTTGTTATTGATGAATTAATGTTTTACATTTGACATTGACTAGGGATCTGACACCAGCGGACTCCAGTACCCCTATATGGTACTCTGCCTCTACAAAACCCATCCATTGACCTGTCCATCCATCCATCCATCCACCCATACATCTATCCATCCATTCATACATACATACATCCATCCATCCATCCATCCATCCATCCATCCACCAGTCAACCAAGCTAAGTACAAAAGGAGATCTCTCCTTGAATGGTGAGGAGAAACAACGATGCATAGGTAGGTTGCAAAGGCCCAGTTTGGCTGAATAGGGCAGAGGGGCTGAACCAGGGAATGTGTTGGGGCGTGTGGGTTTGGGTGGGATGAGCCGGAGACCCTGTGAGCTGGGTCACATTAGGGGCAGGCAGGGGGTGGAAGGGGTTGCGAACAGCTGTCACTGGAGAAGCATCACAAGTGCTGGAGCTGGTGAGCAGGGCACCTGGAAGAGAGGACAGACAAAGGAGAGAAGCAAAGTGCGGAGGAGAGGAGAGGGGAGAGGATGGTGAGGACAGGAGAGGACAGGAGAGGACAGGATTAGAGGGGACCTGAGAAACCTACCTGGACAAAGGCAGCATACGGACATCCAGGAAGGCAGGCAGGCATGCAGGCAGCTCTGGCCTGGGCTCCCAGGATCCCGGGCGCACCTCCACCTGTCTTCTCTTGGCTGCCAGCCCTGAGGTCCCTCGTCGGTCAGCACTGTCTTCCCATCCTTCCGTCCCTCACTGCCAGGGCCCAGGCGTCTGGGCGCTGTTGCCTGACCTAGTGGCAGGGCAGTTGGGCTGCCCAGTGCCAGTGTGGCCAGCACAGATTGCCAGGGGCTAGGACATCACAGAGGGCTCATGTGGTTGCTAGGCCATGGGGACCCCGCCCATCCAGTTGACCAGCAGCCATGACCCCCACGCTGAACTTGACCTGAGGGGTGGTGGCCAGCCACCAGAGCCAGAGCCCCAGGCCAAAGCAGGTGCTGGTCGCCTGGGCCAAGGGGCTATGTGCAGATTGGTGTGTGTCTGGGCATGGGGCTGGCATCTGACAGTCCAGGGCGGGGGACCAAGGTCCGCCAGGCCCCTGTCCCACCATGTGCACTGACACACAGTCTTGCTGACTGACTGACAGTCCCCGCCCCAGAGATACCCACACCAAGTCCCTGGGTGCCCTGAGCTGCCCCTGAGGGTGGGTGGGTGCCTGCCTGGACACATGCCTCCATAATGGAGGCCTCTATTAATCCCGTTGCCTACTGACAGCTGCCCTCCTGCCCCTCCTCCTCCTCCTACGCCTCCTCCTCCTCCTCTTCCTACTCTTCCTCCTCCTCTTTCTCCTCCTCCTCCTCCACCCCCTCCTCCTCTTCCTCATCCTCAGATGGACTCACTCAGGGCCCTTGGCCTAGGCAAGCCAGGGCTGCTGCTCTGGCTTCTGCAGCTTCTATCCAGTGGGGGGGTGTAGGAATCTGTTCCTGTCAGTCCCTGATTCCTGGGACCTTCCATGCCTCCAGCTGCCCCCACTCTCTAGTCCTGACCCCTCCTCAAGGATGCCCCCTTTCCCCTTACCCTCTGTCCCCCAGCTCCCAACTAACATCTACTGTGTTCCTCCCTGCGCTACTTTACTGCCACCCTGCTTCTGCCCTTCAGCCCTGAGGGCCCAGGGCCAGCCCAGCTGCCATCTCACCATCCAGCAGGGGGACCTGCCCTAACGCCCTTCCACCACACCCACACACACAGCCCTGCACACACTCCTGGGCTCCCCTGCCTGCAGCCTGCCTCTCAAACAGTCTCCTTCTGCCCCCTAGCCCCCTTACAGCCTCTGCCACGGACCCCCACAGACACCTGGGCATGAGCAGTGCAGACATGCAAACAGCTCCCCTCGCCCCCACTCCAGTTGCTCCAAGGTTGTCAAGAGTCTTTTTTTCATGCTGTAGGGGAGGGAGTTGAGACAGTCCAATGTCCTGGGGAGCAAGAACTGCAAACAGTCCATCTACAATGTAACATTTGGGTCTCAGGCCGCCCAATCCCTAGTGCGCTGTGCAGACCTTTGACTGGCAAAAACACCCCATCTGAGTGTGAGATCTGGCTGGGCTAGTGGCTCTTTCTGTGGACTAAGAGACAGACAGACAGAGTTTTCAGGTTCAAAACCTATACTTCCCAGAAGATGGTCATTCACTTCGGTAAAAAAAAAAAAAGGCTTTTTATTTTTTTTCCCCCTGCCTGGGTAACCTGTCTCCTGCCTGTTTCAAAGTGAAAAAAGGGAAAAATCTTTTTTGGAGGGAAAAGGACCAAAATGCAGGCAGGTGGACTCCGTGGAAGGTGGATGGGGAGTTGCTCCTGCCCTGGCACTAGAGCCCCAGCTGCTGTTCCAGGTGCTCTCTGATAACAGAGATCTCCGTGTGTCGTGTCATGACACTGTCTCCAGGACTGACCCTCAGGATAATGAGGATTCAAAACGAGGCAGGTGATACTGCCTTCAAAAGTAAATCCAGGGAGGTTTGGCGGTATGTCAGAGGGTTAAGGGCTTGTGGCGCTCACGAATAGAGGGGACAGGTGGAAGGATTTGGGGTCTGGCCCCCAGACCGCCACCTGCAGGGGAGTCGCTTTACAGGGGGTGAAGCAGGTCTTTAGGAGCTCTATCTTTCTCTCCCACCCTGTATTTCCTCTGCTCTCTCCTTTTGTGTCTGTCAGATGCAAGGTCAGTAACAACAACAACAACAACAACAACAACAACAATAACCACCACAGTGACCAAGCAACAAGGGCAGCGAAAGGGGAACAAATGGAGTGCAGGAGCTGTGGATTATTCGTGGCGTAGGCACTCAGCTGTGGCAATAACCCCTTGAGGCAATCAATCCATACATGAAGATGTAATACAGGTAACAGAGACGTATATGTCCCTGTGTGTTTCCACTGAGTTAATGTAAATGCACTTTTATTGACTTCTTCATTTATTTATTACCTTGCCACGAGAATTTCTTTTCATTGCTAAAAAAAAGTGTCCCATCAAGGGTACCAGGTGGTGCCACACCCAGTTAAGCACTCATGTTACAATGCAGGAGGACTGGGCTTCAACACCCTGGTTCCCACATGCCAGGGGAAATCTTTACAAGTGCTGCAGTTGTCTCTCTCTGTGTCTCAAACTCTCTCTACCTCCCTTCCCTCTCAATTCCTGTCTATTTATTCCAGTGAATAATCAAGAAAATAGAAAGTAAAAAAAGAAAAAGGAAAAGGAAATATTCCACGACTTCAAATGGGTTAATCAGGACAATGCTTTCCTTGTTAAGATCCTCACAGCATTCCATATGCAGAAAGGCAAAGACGCCATGTATTTTTTAACCCAGTTTTTATATTTATTTATTTATTTATTTAGGTGCTTATTCATTTTTGTTATTGATGAATTAATGTTTTACATTTGACATTGACTAGGGATCTGACACCAGCGGACTCCAGTACCCCTATATGGTACTCTGCCTCTACAAAACCGATCCATTGACCTGTCCATCCATCCATCCATCCACCCATACATCTATCCATCCATTCATACATACATACATACCTACATCCATCCATCCATCCATCCATCCATCCACCAGTCAACCAAGCTAAGTACAAAAGGAGATCTCTCCTTGAATGGTGAGGAGAAACAACGATGCATAGGTAGGTTGCAAAGGCCCAGTTTGGCTGAATAGGGCAGAGGGGCTGAACCAGGGAATGTGTTGGGGCGTGTGGGTTTGGGTGGGATGAGCCGGAGACCCTGTGAGCTGGGTCACATTAGGGGCAGGCAGGGGGTGGAAGGGGTTGCGAACAGCTGTCACTGGAGAAGCATCACAAGTGCTGGAGCTGGTGAGCAGGGCACCTGGAAGAGAGGACAGACAAAGGAGAGAAGCAAAGTGCGGAGGAGAGGAGAGGGGAGAGGATGGTGAGGACAGGAGAGGACAGGAGAGGACAGGATTAGAGGGGACCTGAGAAACCTACCTGGACAAAGGCAGCATACGGACATCCAGGAAGGCAGGCAGGCATGCAGGCAGCTCTGGCCTGGGCTCCCAGGATCCCAGGCGCACCTCCACCTGTCTTCTCTTGGCTGCCAGCCCTGAGGTCCCTCGTCGGTCAGCACTGTCTTCCCATCCTTCCGTCCCTCTGTGCCAGGGCCCAGGCGTCTGGGCGCTGTTGCCTGACCTAGTGGCAGGGCAGTTGGGCTGCCCAGTGCCAGTGTGGCCAGCACAGATTGCCAGGGGCTAGGACATCACAGAGGGCTCATGTGGTTGCTAGGCCATGGGGACCCCGCCCATCCAGTTGACCAGCAGCCATGACCCCCACGCTGAACTTGACCTGAGGGGTGGTGGCCAGCCACCAGAGCCAGAGCCCCAGGCCAAAGCAGGTGCTGGTCGGCCGGGCCAAGGGGCTATGTGCAGATTGGTGTGTGTCTGGGCATGGGGCTGGCATCTGACAGTCCAGGGCGGGGGACCAAGGTCCGCCAGGCTCCTGTCCCACCATGTGCACTGACACACAGTCTTGCTGACTGACTGACAGTCCCCGCCCCAGAGATACCCACACCAAGTCCCTGGGTGCCCTGAGCTGCCCCTGAGGGTGGGTGGGTGCCTGCCTGGACACATGCCTCCGTAATGGAGGCCTCTATTAATCCCGTTGCCTACTGACAGCTGCCCTCCTGCCCCTCCTCCTCCTCCTACGCCTCCTCCTCCTCCTCCTCTTCCTACTCTTCCTCCTCCTCTTTCTCCTCCTCCTCCTCCACCCCCTCCTCCTCTTCCTCATCCTCAGATGGACTCACTCAGGGCCCTTGGCCTAGGCAAGCCAGGGCTGCTGCTCTGGCTTCTGCAGCTTCTATCCAGTGGGGGGGTGTAGGAATCTGTTCCTGTCAGTCCCTGATTCCTGGGACCTTCCATGCCTCCAGCTGCCCCCACTCTCTAGTCCTGACCCCTCCTCAAGGATGCCCCCTTTCCCCTTACCCTCTGTCCCCCAGCTCCCAACTAACATCTACTGTGTTCCTCCCTGCGCTACTTTACTGCCACCCTGCTTCTGCCCTTCAGCCCTGAGGGCCCAGGGCCAGCCCAGCTGCCATCTCACCATCCAGCAGGGGGACCTGCCCTAATGCCCTGCCACCACACCCACACACACAGCCCTGCACACACTCCTGGGCTCCCCTGCCTGCAGCCTGCCTCTCAAACAGTCTCCTTCTGCCCCCTAGCCCCCTTACAGCCTCTGCCACGGACCCCCACAGACACCTGGGCATGAGCAGTGCAGACATGCAAACAGCTCCCCTCGCCCCCACTCCAGTTGCTCCAAGGTTGTCAAGAGTCTTTTTTTCATGCTGTAGGGGAGGGAGTTGAGACAGTCCAATGTCCTGGGGAGCAAGAACTGCAAACAGTCCATCTACAATGTAACATTTGGGTCTCAGGCCGCCCAATCCCTAGTGCGCTGTGCAGACCTTTGACTGGCAAAAACACCCCATCTGAGTGTGAGATCTGGCTGGGCTAGTGGCTCTTTCTGTGGACTAAGAGACAGACAGACAGAGTTTTCAGGTTCAAAACCTATACTTCCCAGAAGATGGTCATTCACTTCGGTTAAAAAAAAAAAAAAAAAAAAAAAAAAAGGCTTTTTATTTTTTTTCCCCCTGCCTGGGTAACCTGTCTCCTGCCTGTTTCAAAGTGAAAAAAGGGAAAAATCTTTTTTGGAGGGAAAAGGACCAAAATGCTGGCAGGTGGACTCCGTGGAAGGTGGATGGGGAGTTGCTCCTGCCCTGGCACTAGAGCCCCAGCTGCTGTTCCAGGTGCTCTCTGATAACAGAGATCTCCGTGTGTCGTGTCATGACACTGTCTCCAGGACTGACCCTCAGGATAATGAGGATTCAAAACGAGGCAGGTGATACTGCCTTCAAAAGTAAATCCAGGGAGGTTTGGCGGTATGTCAGAGGGTTAAGGGCTTGTGGCGCTCACGAATAGAGGGGACAGGTGGAAGGATTTGGGGTCTGGCCCCCAGACCGCCACCTGCAGGGGAGTCGCTTTACAGGGGGTGAAGCAGGTCTTTAGGAGCTCTATCTTTCTCTCCCACCCTGTATTTCCTCTGCTCTCTCCTTTTGTGTCTGTCAGATGCAAGGTCAGTAACAACAACAACAACAACAAAAACAATAACCACCACAGTGACCAAGCAACAAGGGCAGCGAAAGGGGAACAAATGGAGTGCAGGAGCTGTGGATTATTCGTGGCGTAGGCACTCAGCTCTGGCAATAACCCCTTGAGGCAATCAATCCATACATGAAGATGTAATTCAGGTAACAGAGACGTATATGTCCCTGTGTGTTTCCACTGAGTTAATGTAAATGCACTTTTATTGACTTCTTCATTTATTTATTACCTTGCCACGAGAATTTCTTTTCATTGCTAAAAAAAAGTGTCCCATCAAGGGTACCAGGTGGTGCCACACCCAGTTAAGCACTCATGTTACAATGCAGGAGGACTGGGCTTCAACACCCTGGTTCCCACATGCCAGGGGAAATCTTTACAAGTGGTGCGGAAGTGCTGCAGTTGTCTCTCTCTGTGTCTCAAACTCTCTCTACCTCCCTTCCCTCTCAATTCCTGTCTATTTATTCCAGTGAATAATCAAGAAAATAGAAAGTAAAAAAAGAAAAAGGAAAAGGAAATATTCCACGACTTCAAATGGGTTAATCAGGACAATGCTTTCCTTGTTAAGATCCTCACAGCATTCCATATGCAGAAAGGCAAAGACGCCATGTATTTTTTAACCCAGTTTTTATATTTATTTATTTATTTATTTAGGTGCTTATTCATTTTTGTTATTGATGAATTAATGTTTTACATTTGACATTGACTAGGGATCTGACACCAGCGGACTCCAGTACCCCTATATGGTACTCTGCCTCTACAAAACCCATCCATTGACCTGTCCATCCATCCATCCATCCACCCATACATCTATCCATCCATTCATACATCCATCCATCCATCCATCCATCCATCCATCCATCCATCCACCAGTCAACCAAGCTAAGTACAAAAGGAGATCTCTCCTTGAATGGTGAGGAGAAACAACGATGCATAGGTAGGTTGCAAAGGCCCAGTTTGGCTGAATAGGGCAGAGGGGCTGAACCAGGGAATGTGTTGGGGCGTGTGGGTTTGGGTGGGATGAGCCGGAGACCCTGTGAGCTGGGTCACATTAGGGGCAGGCAGGGGGTGGAAGGGGTTGCGAACAGCTGTCACTGGAGAAGCATCACAAGTGCTGGAGCTGGTGAGCAGGGCACCTGGAAGAGAGGACAGACAAAGGAGAGAAGCAAAGTGCGGAGGAGAGGAGAGGGGAGAGGATGGTGAGGACAGGAGAGGACAGGAGAGGACAGGATTAGAGGGGACCTGAGAAACCTACCTGGACAAAGGCAGCATACGGACATCCAGGAAGGCAGGCAGGCATGCAGGCAGCTCTGGCCTGGGCTCCCAGGATCCCGGGCGCACCTCCACCTGTCTTCTCTTGGCTGCCAGCCCTGAGGTCCCTCGTCGGTCAGCACTGTCTTCCCATCCTTCCGTCCCTCTGTGCCAGGGCCCAGGCGTCTGGGCGCTGTTGCCTGACCTAGTGGCAGGGCAGTTGGGCTGCCCAGTGCCAGTGTGGCCAGCACAGATTGCCAGGGGCTAGGACATCACAGAGGGCTCATGTGGTTGCTAGGCCATGGGGACACCGCCCATCCAGTTGACCAGCAGCCATGACCCCCACGCTGAACTTGACCTGAGGGGTGGTGGCCAGCCACCAGAGCCAGAGCCCCAGGCCAAAGCAGGTGCTGGTCGGCCGGGCCAAGGGGCTATGGGCAGATTGGTGTGTGTCTGGGCATGGGGCTGGCATCTGACAGTCCAGGGCGGGGGACCAAGGTCCGCCAGGCCCCTGTCCCACCATGTGCACTGACACACAGTCTTGCTGACTGACTGACAGTCCCCGCCCCAGAGATACCCACACCAAGTCCCTGGGTGCCCTGAGCTGCCCCTGAGGGTGGGTGGGTGCCTGCCTGGACACATGCCTCCGTAATGGAGGCCTCTATTAATCCCGTTGCCTACTGACAGCTGCCCTCCTGCCCCTCCTCCTCCTCCTACGCCTCCTCCTCCTCCTCTTCCTACTCTTCCTCCTCCTCTTTCTCCTCCTCCTCCTCCACCCCCTCCTCCTCTTCCTCATCCTCAGATGGACTCACTCAGGGCCCTTGGCCTAGGCAAGCCAGGGCTGCTGCTCTGGCTTCTGCAGCTTCTATCCAGTGGGGGGGTGTAGGAATCTGTTCCTGTCAGTCCCTGATTCCTGGGACCTTCCATGCCTCCAGCTGCCCCCACTCTCTAGTCCTGACCCCTCCTCAAGGATGCCCCCTTTCCCCTTACCCTCTGTCCCCCAGCTCCCAACTAACATCTACTGTGTTCCTCCCTGCGCTACTTTACTGCCACCCTGCTTCTGCCCTTCAGCCCTGAGGGCCCAGGGCCAGCCCAGCTGCCATCTCACCATCCAGCAGGGGGACCTGCCCTAATGCCCTGCCACCACACCCACACACACAGCCCTGCACACACTCCTGGGCTCCCCTGCCTGCAGCCTGCCTCTCAAACAGTCTCCTTCTGCCCCCTAGCCCCCTTACAGCCTCTGCCACGGACCCCCACAGACACCTGGGCATGAGCAGTGCAGACATGCAAACAGCTCCCCTCGCCCCCACTCCAGTTGCTCCAAGGTTGTCAAGAGTCTTTTTTTCATGCTGTAGGGGAGGGAGTTGAGACAGTCCAATGTCCTGGGGAGCAAGAACTGCAAACAGTCCATCTACAATGTAACATTTGGGTCTCAGGCCGCCCAATCCCTAGTGCGCTGTGCAGACCTTTGACTGGCAAAAACACCCCATCTGAGTGTGAGATCTGGCTGGGCTAGTGGCTCTTTCTGTGGACTAAGAGACAGACAGACAGAGTTTTCAGGTTCAAAACCTATACTTCCCAGAAGATGGTCATTCACTTCGTTTAAAAAAAAAAAAAAAAAGGCTTTTTATTTTTTTTCCCCCTGCCCGGGTAACCTGTCTCCTGCCTGTTTCAAAGTGAAAAAAGGGAAAAATCTTTTTTGGAGGGAAAAGGACCAAAATGCTGGCAGGTGGACTCCGTGGAAGGTGGATGGGGAGTTGCTCCTGCCCTGGCACTAGAGCCCCAGCTGCTGTTCCAGGTGCTCTCTGATAACAGAGATCTCCGTGTGTCGTGTCATGACACTGTCTCCAGGACTGACCCTCAGGATAATGAGGATTCAAAACGAGGCAGGTGATACTGCCTTCAAAAGTAAATCCAGGGAGGTTTGGCGGTATGTCAGAGGGTTAAGGGCTTGTGGCGCTCACGAATAGAGGGGACAGGTGGAAGGATTTGGGGTCTGGCCCCCAGACCGCCACCTGCAGGGGAGTCGCTTTACAGGGGGTGAAGCAGGTCTTTAGGAGCTCTATCTTTCTCTCCCACCCTGTATTTCCTCTGCTCTCTCCTTTTGTGTCTGTCAGATGCAAGGTCAGTAACAACAACAACAACAACAAAAACAATAACCACCACAGTGACCAAGCAACAAGGGCAGCGAAAGGGGAACAAATGGAGTGCAGGAGCTGTGGATTATTCGTGGCGTAGGCACTCAGCTGTGGCAATAACCCCTTGAGGCAATCAATCCATACATGAAGATGTAATTCAGGTAACAGAGACGTATATGTCCCTGTGTGTTTCCACTGAGTTAATGTAAATGCACTTTTATTGACTTCTTCATTTATTTATTACCTTGCCACGAGAATTTCTTTTCATTGCTAAAAAAAAGTGTCCCATCAAGGGTACCAGGTGGTGCCACACCCAGTTAAGCACTCATGTTACAATGCAGGAGGACTGGGCTTCAACACCCTGGTTCCCACATGCCAGGGGAAATCTTTACAAGTGGTGCGGAAGTGCTGCAGTTGTCTCTCTCTGTGTCTCAAACTCTCTCTACCTCCCTTCCCTCTCAATTCCTGTCTATTTATTCCAGTGAATAATCAAGAAAATAGAAAGTAAAAAAAGAAAAAGGAAAAGGAAATATTCCACGACTTCAAATGGGTTAATCAGGACAATGCTTTCCTTGTTAAGATCCTCACAGCATTCCATATGCAGAAAGGCAAAGACGCCATGTATTTTTTAACCCAGTTTTTATATTTATTTATTTATTTATTTAGGTGCTTATTCATTTTTGTTATTGATGAATTAATGTTTTACATTTGACATTGACTAGGGATCTGACACCAGCGGACTCCAGTACCCCTATATGGTACTCTGCCTCTACAAAACCCATCCATTGACCTGTCCATCCATCCATCCATCCACCCATACATCTATCCATCCATTCATACATCCATCCATCCATCCATCCATCCATCCATCCATCCATCCACCAGTCAACCAAGCTAAGTACAAAAGGAGATCTCTCCTTGAATGGTGAGGAGAAACAACGATGCATAGGTAGGTTGCAAAGGCCCAGTTTGGCTGAATAGGGCAGAGGGGCTGAACCAGGGAATGTGTTGGGGCGTGTGGGTTTGGGTGGGATGAGCCGGAGACCCTGTGAGCTGGGTCACATTAGGGGCAGGCAGGGGGTGGAAGGGGTTGCGAACAGCTGTCACTGGAGAAGCATCACAAGTGCTGGAGCTGGTGAGCAGGGCACCTGGAAGAGAGGACAGACAAAGGAGAGAAGCAAAGTGCGGAGGAGAGGAGAGGGGAGAGGATGGTGAGGACAGGAGAGGACAGGAGAGGACAGGATTAGAGGGGACCTGAGAAACCTACCTGGACAAAGGCAGCATACGGACATCCAGGAAGGCAGGCAGGCATGCAGGCAGCTCTGGCCTGGGCTCCCAGGATCCCGGGCGTACCTCCACCTGTCTTCTCTTGGCTGCCAGCCCTGAGGTCCCTCGTCGGTCAGCACTGTCTTCCCATCCTTCCGTCCCTCTGTGCCAGGGCCCAGGCGTCTGGGCGCTGTTGCCTGACCTAGTGGCAGGGCAGTTGGGCTGCCCAGTGCCAGTGTGGCCAGCACAGATTGCCAGGGGCTAGGACATCACAGAGGGCTCATGTGGTTGCTAGGCCATGGGGACCCCGCCCATCCAGTTGACCAGCAGCCATGACCCCCACGCTGAACTTGACCTGAGGGGTGGTGGCCAGCCACCAGAGCCAGAGCCCCAGGCCAAAGCAGGTGCTGGTCGGCTGGGCCAAGGGGCTATGTGCAGATTGGTGTGTGTCTGGGCATGGGGCTGGCATCTGACAGTCCAGGGCGGGGGACCAAGGTCCGCCAGGCCCCTGTCCCACCATGTGCACTGACACACAGTCTTGCTGACTGACTGACAGTCCCCGCCCCAGAGATACCCACACCAAGTCCCTGGGTGCCCTGAGCTGCCCCTGAGGGTGGGTGGGTGCCTGCCTGGACACATGCCTCCATAATGGAGGCCTCTATTAATCCCATTGCCTACTGACAGCTGCCCTCCTGCCCCTCCTCCTCCTCCTACGCCTCCTCCTCCTCCTCTTCCTACTCTTCCTCCTCCTCTTTCTCCTCCTCCTCCTCCACCCCCTCCTCCTCTTCCTCATCCTCAGATGGACTCACTCAGGGCCCTTGGCCTAGGCAAGCCAGGGCTGCTGCTCTGGCTTCTGCAGCTTCTATCCAGTGGGGGGGTGTAGGAATCTGTTCCTGTCAGTCCCTGATTCCTGGGACCTTCCATGCCTCCAGCTGCCCCCACTCTCTAGTCCTGACCCCTCCTCAAGGATGCCCCCTTTCCCCTTACCCTCTGTCCCCCAGCTCCCAACTAACATCTACTGTGTTCCTCCCTGCGCTACTTTACTGCCACCCTGCTTCTGCCCTTCAGCCCTGAGGGCCCAGGGCCAGCCCAGCTGCCATCTCACCATCCAGCAGGGGGACCTGCCCTAACGCCCTTCCACCACACCCACACACACAGCCCTGCACACACTCCTGGGCTCCCCTGCCTGCAGCCTGCCTCTCAAACAGTCTCCTTCTGCCCCCTAGCCCCCTTACAGCCTCTGCCACGGACCCCCACAGACACCTGGGCATGAGCAGTGCAGACATGCAAACAGCTCCCCTCCCCCCCACTCCAGTTGCTCCAAGGTTGTCAAGAGTCTTTTTTTCATGCTGTAGGGGAGGGAGTTGAGACAGTCCAATGTCCTGGGGAGCAAGAACTGCAAACAGTCCATCTACAATGTAACATTTGGGTCTCAGGCCGCCCAATCCCTAGTGCGCTGTGCAGACCTTTGACTGGCAAAAACACCCCATCTGAGTGTGAGATCTGGCTGGGCTAGTGGCTCTTTCTGTGGACTAAGAGACAGACAGACAGAGTTTTCAGGTTCAAAACCTATACTTCCCAGAAGATGGTCATTCACTTCGGTAAAAAAAAAAAAAGGCTTTTTATTTTTTTTCCCCCTGCCTGGGTAACCTGTCTCCTGCCTGTTTCAAAGTGAAAAAAGGGAAAAATCTTTTTTGGAGGGAAAAGGACCAAAATGCAGGCAGGTGGACTCCGTGGAAGGTGGATGGGGAGTTGCTCCTGCCCTGGCACTAGAGCCCCAGCTGCTGTTCCAGGTGCTCTCTGATAACAGAGATCTCCGTGTGTCGTGTCATGACACTGTCTCCAGGACTGACCCTCAGGATAATGAGGATTCAAAACGAGGCAGGTGATACTGCCTTCAAAAGTAAATCCAGGGAGGTTTGGCGGTATGTCAGAGGGTTAAGGGCTTGTGGCGCTCACGAATAGAGGGGACAGGTGGAAGGATTTGGGGTCTGGCCCCCAGACCGCCACCTGCAGGGGAGTCGCTTTACAGGGGGTGAAGCAGGTCTTTAGGAGCTCTATCTTTCTCTCCCACCCTGTATTTCCTCTGCTCTCTCCTTTTGTGTCTGTCAGATGCAAGGTCAGTAACAACAACAACAACAACAAAAACAATAACCACCACAGTGACCAAGCAACAAGGGCAGCGAAAGGGGAACAAATGGAGTGCAGGAGCTGTGGATTATTCGTGGCGTAGGCACTCAGCTGTGGCAATAACCCCTTGAGGCAATCAATCCATACATGAAGATGTAATACAGGTAACAGAGACGTATATGTCCCTGTGTGTTTCCACTGAGTTAATGTAAATGCACTTTTATTGACTTCTTCATTTATTTATTACCTTGCCACGAGAATTTCTTTTCATTGCTAAAAAAAAGTGTCCCATCAAGGGTACCAGGTGGTGCCACACCCAGTTAAGCACTCATGTTACAATGCAGGAGGACTGGGCTTCAACACCCTGGTTCCCACATGCCAGGGGAAATCTTTACAAGTGCTGCAGTTGTCTCTCTCTGTGTCTCAAACTCTCTCTACCTCCCTTCCCTCTCAATTCCTGTCTATTTATTCCAGTGAATAATCAAGAAAATAGAAAGTAAAAAAAGAAAAAGGAAAAGGAAATATTCCACGACTTCAAATGGGTTAATCAGGACAATGCTTTCCTTGTTAAGATCCTCACAGCATTCCATATGCAGAAAGGCAAAGACGCCATGTATTTTTTAACCCAGTTTTTATATTTATTTATTTATTTATTTAGGTGCTTATTCATTTTTGTTATTGATGAATTAATGTTTTACATTTGACATTGACTAGGGATCTGACACCAGCGGACTCCAGTACCCCTATATGGTACTCTGCCTCTACAAAACCCATCCATTGACCTGTCCATCCATCCATCCATCCACCCATACATCTATCCATCCATTCATACATACATACATCCATCCATCCATCCATCCATCCATCCATCCATCCACCAGTCAACCAAGCTAAGTACAAAAGGAGATCTCTCCTTGAATGGTGAGGAGAAACAACGATGCATAGGTAGGTTGCAAAGGCCCAGTTTGGCTGAATAGGGCAGAGGGGCTGAACCAGGGAATGTGTTGGGGCGTGTGGGTTTGGGTGGGATGAGCCGGAGACCCTGTGAGCTGGGTCACATTAGGGGCAGGCAGGGGGTGGAAGGGGTTGCGAACAGCTGTCACTGGAGAAGCATCACAAGTGCTGGAGCTGGTGAGCAGGGCACCTGGAAGAGAGGACAGACAAAGGAGAGAAGCAAAGTGCGGAGGAGAGGAGAGGGGAGAGGATGGTGAGGACAGGAGAGGACAGGAGAGGACAGGATTAGAGGGGACCTGAGAAACCTACCTGGACAAAGGCAGCATACGGACATCCAGGAAGGCAGGCAGGCATGCAGGCAGCTCTGGCCTGGGCTCCCAGGATCCCGGGCGCACCTCCACCTGTCTTCTCTTGGCTGCCAGCCCTGAGGTCCCTCGTCGGTCAGCACTGTCTTCCCATCCTTCCGTCCCTCTGTGCCAGGGCCCAGGCGTCTGGGCGCTGTTGCCTGACCTAGTGGCAGGGCAGTTGGGCTGCCCAGTGCCAGTGTGGCCAGCACAGATTGCCAGGGGCTAGGACATCACAGAGGGCTCATGTGGTTGCTAGGCCATGGGGACCCCGCCCATTCAGTTGACCAGCAGCCATGACCCCCACGCTGAACTTGACCTGAGGGGTGGTGGCCAGCCACCAGAGCCAGAGCCCCAGGCCAAAGCAGGTGCTGGTCGGCCGGGCCAAGGGGCTATGGGCAGATTGGTGTGTGTCTGGGCATGGGGCTGGCATCTGACAGTCCAGGGCGGGGGACCAAGGTCCGCCAGGCCCCTGTCCCACCATGTGCACTGACACACAGTCTTGCTGACTGACTGACAGTCCCCGCCCCAGAGATACCCACACCAAGTCCCTGGGTGCCCTGAGCTGCCCCTGAGGGTGGGTGGGTGCCTGCCTGGACACATGCCTCCGTAATGGAGGCCTCTATTAATCCCGTTGCCTACTGACAGCTGCCCTCCTGCCCCTCCTCCTCCTCCTACGCCTCCTCCTCCTCCTCTTCCTACTCTTCCTCCTCCTCTTTCTCCTCCTCCTCCTCCACCCCCTCCTCCTCTTCCTCATCCTCAGATGGACTCACTCAGGGCCCTTGGCCTAGGCAAGCCAGGGCTGCTGCTCTGGCTTCTGCAGCTTCTATCCAGTGGGGGGGTGTAGGAATCTGTTCCTGTCAGTCCCTGATTCCTGGGACCTTCCATGCCTCCAGCTGCCCCCACTCTCTAGTCCTGACCCCTCCTCAAGGATGCCCCCTTTCCCCTTACCCTCTGTCCCCCAGCTCCCAACTAACATCTACTGTGTTCCTCCCTGCGCTACTTTACTGCCACCCTGCTTCTGCCCTTCAGCCCTGAGGGCCCAGGGCCAGCCCAGCTGCCATCTCACCATCCAGCAGGGGGACCTGCCCTAACGCCCTGCCACCACACCCACACACACAGCCCTGCACACACTCCTGGGCTCCCCTGCCTGCAGCCTGCCTCTCAAACAGTCTCCTTCTGCCCCCTAGCCCCCTTACAGCCTCTGCCACGGACCCCCACAGACACCTGGGCATGAGCAGTGCAGACATGCAAACAGCTCCCCTCCCCCCCACTCCAGTTGCTCCAAGGTTGTCAAGAGTCTTTTTTTCATGCTGTAGGGGAGGGAGTTGAGACAGTCCAATGTCCTGGGGAGCAAGAACTGCAAACAGTCCATCTACAATGTAACATTTGGGTCTCAGGCCGCCCAATCCCTAGTGCGCTGTGCAGACCTTTGACTGGCAAAAACACCCCATCTGAGTGTGAGATCTGGCTGGGCTAGTGGCTCTTTCTGTGGACTAAGAGACAGACAGACAGAGTTTTCAGGTTCAAAACCTATACTTCCCAGAAGATGGTCATTCACTTCGGTAAAAAAAAAAAAAAAAAAAAAAAGGCTTTTTATTTTTTTTCCCCCTGCCTGGGTAACCTGTCTCCTGCCTGTTTCAAAGTGAAAAAAGGGAAAAATCTTTTTTGGAGGGAAAAGGACCAAAATGCTGGCAGGTGGACTCCGTGGAAGGTGGATGGGGAGTTGCTCCTGCCCTGGCACTAGAGCCCCAGCTGCTGTTCCAGGTGCTCTCTGATAACAGAGATCTCCGTGTGTCGTGTCATGACACTGTCTCCAGGACTGACCCTCAGGATAATGAGGATTCAAAACGAGGCAGGTGATACTGCCTTCAAAAGTAAATCCAGGGAGGTTTGGCGGTATGTCAGAGGGTTAAGGGCTTGTGGCGCTCACGAATAGAGGGGACAGGTGGAAGGATTTGGGGTCTGGCCCCCAGACCGCCACCTGCAGGGGAGTCGCTTTACAGGAGGTGAAGCAGGTCTTTAGGAGCTCTATCTTTCTCTCCCACCCTGTATTTCCTCTGCTCTCTCCTTTTGTGTCTGTCAGATGCAAGGTCAGTAACAACAACAACAACAACAAAAACAATAACCACCACAGTGACCAAGCAACAAGGGCAGCGAAAGGGGAACAAATGGAGTGCAGGAGCTGTGGATTATTCGTGGCGTAGGCACTCAGCTGTGGCAATAACCCCTTGAGGCAATCAATCCATACATGAAGATGTAATACAGGTAACAGAGACGTATATGTCCCTGTGTGTTTCCACTGAGTTAATGTAAATGCACTTTTATTGACTTCTTCATTTATTTATTACCTTGCCACGAGAATTTCTTTTCATTGCTAAAAAAAAGTGTCCCATCAAGGGTACCAGGTGGTGCCACACCCAGTTAAGCACTCATGTTACAATGCAGGAGGACTGGGCTTCAACACCCTGGTTCCCACATGCCAGGGGAAATCTTTACAAGTGGTGCGGAAGTGCTGCAGTTGTCTCTCTCTGTGTCTCAAACTCTCTCTACCTCCCTTCCCTCTCAATTCCTGTCTATTTATTCCAGTGAATAATCAAGAAAATAGAAAGTAAAAAAAGAAAAAGGAAAAGGAAATATTCCACGACTTCAAATGGGTTAATCAGGACAATGCTTTCCTTGTTAAGATCCTCACAGCATTCCATATGCAGAAAGGCAAAGACGCCATGTATTTTTTAACCCAGTTTTTATATTTATTTATTTATTTATTTAGGTGCTTATTCATTTTTGTTATTGATGAATTAATGTTTTACATTTGACATTGACTAGGGATCTGACACCAGCGGACTCCAGTACCCCTATATGGTACTCTGCCTCTACAAAACCCATCCATTGACCTGTCCATCCATCCATCCATCCACCCATACATCTATCCATCCATTCATACATCCATCCATCCATACATCCATCCATCCATCCACCAGTCAACCAAGCTAAGTACAAAAGGAGATCTCTCCTTGAATGGTGAGGAGAAACAACGATGCATAGGTAGGTTGCAAAGGCCCAGTTTGGCTGAATAGGGCAGAGGGGCTGAACCAGGGAATGTGTTGGGGCGTGTGGGTTTGGGTGGGATGAGCCGGAGACCCTGTGAGCTGGGTCACATTAGGGGCAGGCAGGGGGTGGAAGGGGTTGCGAACAGCTGTCACTGGAGAAGCATCACAAGTGCTGGAGCTGGTGAGCAGGGCACCTGGAAGAGAGGACAGACAAAGGAGAGAAGCAAAGTGCGGAGGAGAGGAGAGGGGAGAGGATGGTGAGGACAGGAGAGGACAGGAGAGGACAGGATTAGAGGGGACCTGAGAAACCTACCTGGACAAAGGCAGCATACGGACATCCAGGAAGGCAGGCAGGCATGCAGGCAGCTCTGGCCTGGGCTCCCAGGATCCCGGGCGCACCTCCACCTGTCTTCTCTTGGCTGCCAGCCCTGAGGTCCCTCGTCGGTCAGCACTGTCTTCCCATCCTTCCGTCCCTCTGTGCCAGGGCCCAGGCGTCTGGGCGCTGTTGCCTGACCTAGTGGCAGGGCAGTTGGGCTGCCCAGTGCCAGTGTGGCCAGCACAGATTGCCAGGGGCTAGGACATCACAGAGGGCTCATGTGGTTGCTAGGCCATGGGGACCCCGCCCATCCAGTTGACCAGCAGCCATGACCCCCACGCTGAACTTGACCTGAGGGGTGGTGGCCAGCCACCAGAGCCAGAGCCCCAGGCCAAAGCAGGTGCTGGTCGGCTGGGCCAAGGGGCTATGTGCAGATTGGTGTGTGTCTGGGCATGGGGCTGGCATCTGACAGTCCAGGGCGGGGGACCAAGGTCCGCCAGGCCCCTGTCCCACCATGTGCACTGACACACAGTCTTGCTGACTGACTGACAGTCCCCGCCCCAGAGATACCCACACCAAGTCCCTGGGTGCCCTGAGCTGCCCCTGAGGGTGGGTGGGTGCCTGCCTGGACACATGCCTCCGTAATGGAGGCCTCTATTAATCCCGTTGCCTACTGACAGCTGCCCTCCTGCCCCTCCTCCTCCTCCTACGCCTCCTCCTCCTCCTCTTCCTACTCTTCCTCCTCCTCTTTCTCCTCCTCCTCCTCCACCCCCTCCTCCTCTTCCTCATCCTCAGATGGACTCACTCAGGGCCCTTGGCCTAGGCAATCCAGGGCTGCTGCTCTGGCTTCTGCAGCTTCTATCCAGTGGGGGGGTGTAGGAATCTGTTCCTGTCAGTCCCTGATTCCTGGGACCTTCCATGCCTCCAGCTGCCCCCACTCTCTAGTCCTGACCCCTCCTCAAGGATGCCCCCTTTCCCCTTACCCTCTGTCCCCCAGCTCCCAACTAACATCTACTGTGTTCCTCCCTGCGCTACTTTACTGCCACCCTGCTTCTGCCCTTCAGCCCTGAGGGCCCAGGGCCAGCCCAGCTGCCATCTCACCATCCAGCAGGGGGACCTGCCCTAATGCCCTGCCACCACACCCACACACACAGCCCTGCACACACTCCTGGGCTCCCCTGCCTGCAGCCTGCCTCTCAAACAGTCTCCTTCTGCCCCCTAGCCCCCTTACAGCCTCTGCCACGGACCCCCACAGACACCTGGGCATGAGCAGTGCAGACATGCAAACAGCTCCCCTCGCCCCCACTCCAGTTGCTCCAAGGTTGTCAAGAGTCTTTTTTTCATGCTGTAGGGGAGGGAGTTGAGACAGTCCAATGTCCTGGGGAGCAAGAACTGCAAACAGTCCATCTACAATGTAACATTTGGGTCTCAGGCCGCCCAATCCCTAGTGCGCTGTGCAGACCTTTGACTGGCAAAAACACCCCATCTGAGTGTGAGATCTGGCTGGGCTAGTGGCTCTTTCTGTGGACTAAGAGACAGACAGACAGAGTTTTCAGGTTCAAAACCTATACTTCCCAGAAGATGGTCATTCACTTCGGTTAAAAAAAAAAAAAAAAAAGGCTTTTTATTTTTTTTCCCCCTGCCTGGGTAACCTGTCTCCTGCCTGTTTCAAAGTGAAAAAAGGGAAAAATCTTTTTTGGAGGGAAAAGGACCAAAATGCTGGCAGGTGGACTCCGTGGAAGGTGGATGGGGAGTTGCTCCTGCCCTGGCACTAGAGCCCCAGCTGCTGTTCCAGGTGCTCTCTGATAACAGAGATCTCCGTGTGTCGTGTCATGACACTGTCTCCAGGACTGACCCTCAGGATAATGAGGATTCAAAACGAGGCAGGTGATACTGCCTTCAAAAGTAAATCCAGGGAGGTTTGGCGGTATGTCAGAGGGTTAAGGGCTTGTGGCGCTCACGAATAGAGGGGACAGGTGGAAGGATTTGGGGTCTGGCCCCCAGACCGCCACCTGCAGGGGAGTCGCTTTACAGGGGGTGAAGCAGGTCTTTAGGAGCTCTATCTTTCTCTCCCACCCTGTATTTCCTCTGCTCTCTCCTTTTGTGTCTGTCAGATGCAAGGTCAGTAACAACAACAACAACAACAAAAACAATAACCACCACAGTGACCAAGCAACAAGGGCAGCGAAAGGGGAACAAATGGAGTGCAGGAGCTGTGGATTATTCGTGGCGTAGGCACTCAGCTCTGGCAATAACCCCTTGAGGCAATCAATCCATACATGAAGATGTAATTCAGGTAACAGAGATGTATATGTCCCTGTGTGTTTCCACTGAGTTAATGTAAATGCACTTTTATTGACTTCTTCATTTATTTATTACCTTGCCACGAGAATTTCTTTTCATTGCTAAAAAAAAGTGTCCCATCAAGGGTACCAGGTGGTGCCACACCCAGTTAAGCACTCATGTTACAATGCAGGAGGACTGGGCTTCAACACCCTGGTTCCCACATGCCAGGGGAAATCTTTACAAGTGGTGCGGAAGTGCTGCAGTTGTCTCTCTCTGTGTCTCAAACTCTCTCTACCTCCCTTCCCTCTCAATTCCTGTCTATTTATTCCAGTGAATAATCAAGAAAATAGAAAGTAAAAAAAGAAAAAGGAAAAGGAAATATTCCACGACTTCAAATGGGTTAATCAGGACAATGCTTTCCTTGTTAAGATCCTCACAGCATTCCATATGCAGAAAGGCAAAGACGCCATGTATTTTTTAACCCAGTTTTTATATTTATTTATTTATTTATTTAGGTGCTTATTCATTTTTGTTATTGATGAATTAATGTTTTACATTTGACATTGACTAGGGATCTGACACCAGCGGACTCCAGTACCCCTATATGGTACTCTGCCTCTACAAAACCCATTCATTGACCTGTCCATCCATCCATCCATCCACCCATACATCTATCCATCCATTCATACATACATCCATCCATCCATCCATCCATCCATCCATCCACCAGTCAACCAAGCTAAGTACAAAAGGAGATCTCTCCTTGAATGGTGAGGAGAAACAACGATGCATAGGTAGGTTGCAAAGGCCCAGTTTGGCTGAATAGGGCAGAGGGGCTGAACCAGGGAATGTGTTGGGGCGTGTGGGTTTGGGTGGGATGAGCCGGAGACCCTGTGAGCTGGGTCACATTAGGGGCAGGCAGGGGGTGGAAGGGGTTGCGAACAGCTGTCACTGGAGAAGCATCACAAGTGCTGGAGCTGGTGAGCAGGGCACCTGGAAGAGAGGACAGACAAAGGAGAGAAGCAAAGTGCGGAGGAGAGGAGAGGGGAGAGGATGGTGAGGACAGGAGAGGACAGGAGAGGACAGGATTAGAGGGGACCTGAGAAACCTACCTGGACAAAGGCAGCATACGGACATCCAGGAAGGCAGGCAGGCATGCAGGCAGCTCTGGCCTGGGCTCCCAGGATCCCGGGCGCACCTCCACCTGTCTTCTCTTGGCTGCCAGCCCTGAGGTCCCTCGTCGGTCAGCACTGTCTTCCCATCCTTCCGTCCCTCTGTGCCAGGGCCCAGGCGTCTGGGCGCTGTTGCCTGACCTAGTGGCAGGGCAGTTGGGCTGCCCAGTGCCAGTGTGGCCAGCACAGATTGCCAGGGGCTAGGACATCACAGAGGGCTCATGTGGTTGCTAGGCCATGGGGACCCCGCCCACCCAGTTGACCAGCAGCCATGACCCCCACGCTGAACTTGACCTGAGGGGTTGTGGCCAGCCACCAGAGCCAGAGCCCCAGGCCAAAGCAGGTGCTGGTCGGCTGGGCCAAGGGGCTATGTGCAGATTGGTGTGTGTCTGGGCATGGGGCTGGCATCTGACAGTCCAGGGCGGGGGACCAAGGTCCGCCAGGCCCCTGTCCCACCATGTGCACTGACACACAGTCTTGCTGACTGACTGACAGTCCCCGCCCCAGAGATACCCACACCAAGTCCCTGGGTGCCCTGAGCTGCCCCTGAGGGTGGGTGGGTGCCTGCCTGGACACATGCCTCCATAATGGAGGCCTCTATTAATCCCGTTGCCTACTGACAGCTGCCCTCCTGCCCCTCCTCCTCCTCCTACGCCTCCTCCTCCTCCTCTTCCTACTCTTCCTCCTCCTCTTTCTCCTCCTCCTCCTCCACCCCCTCCTCCTCTTCCTCATCCTCAGATGGACTCACTCAGGGCCCTTGGCCTAGGCAATCCAGGGCTGCTGCTCTGGCTTCTGCAGCTTCTATCCAGTGGGGGGGTGTAGGAATCTGTTCCTGTCAGTCCCTGATTCCTGGGACCTTCCATGCCTCCAGCTGCCCCCACTCTCTAGTCCTGACCCCTCCTCAAGGATGCCCCCTTTCCCCTTACCCTCTGTCCCCCAGCTCCCAACTAACATCTACTGTGTTCCTCCCTGCGCTACTTTACTGCCACCCTGCTTCTGCCCTTCAGCCCTGAGGGCCCAGGGCCAGCCCAGCTGCCATCTCACCATCCAGCAGGGGGACCTGCCCTAACGCCCTTCCACCACACCCACAAACACAGCCCTGCACACACTCCTGGGCTCCCCTGCCTGCAGCCTGCCTCTCAAACAGTCTCCTTCTGCCCCCTAGCCCCCTTACAGCCTCTGCCACGGACCCCCACAGACACCTGGGCATGAGCAGTGCAGACATGCAAACAGCTCCCCTCCCCTCCACTCCAGTTGCTCCAAGGTTGTCAAGAGTCTTTTTTTCATGCTGTAGGGGAGGGAGTTGAGACAGTCCAATGTCCTGGGGAGCAAGAACTGCAAACAGTCCATCTACAATGTAACATTTGGGTCTCAGGCCGCCCAATCCCTAGTGCGCTGTGCAGACCTTTGACTGGCAAAAACACCCCATCTGAGTGTGAGATCTGGCTGGGCTAGTGGCTCTTTCTGTGGACTAAGAGACAGACAGACAGAGTTTTCAGGTTCAAAACCTATACTTCCCAGAAGATGGTCATTCACTTCGGTAAAAAAAAAAAAAGGCTTTTTATTTTTTTTCCCCCTGCCTGGGTAACCTGTCTCCTGCCTGTTTCAAAGTGAAAAAAGGGAAAAATCTTTTTTGGAGGGAAAAGGACCAAAATGCAGGCAGGTGGACTCCGTGGAAGGTGGATGGGGAGTTGCTCCTGCCCTGGCACTAGAGCCCCAGCTGCTGTTCCAGGTGCTCTCTGATAACAGAGATCTCCGTGTGTCGTGTCATGACACTGTCTCCAGGACTGACCCTCAGGATAATGAGGATTCAAAACGAGGCAGGTGATACTGCCTTCAAAAGTAAATCCAGGGAGGTTTGGCGGTATGTCAGAGGGTTAAGGGCTTGTGGCGCTCACGAATAGAGGGGACAGGTGGAAGGATTTGGGGTCTGGCCCCCAGACCGCCACCTGCAGGGGAGTCGCTTTACAGGGGGTGAAGCAGGTCTTTAGGAGCTCTATCTTTCTCTCCCACCCTGTATTTCCTCTGCTCTCTCCTTTTGTGTCTGTCAGATGCAAGGTCAGTAACAACAACAACAACAACAACAACAATAACCACCACAGTGACCAAGCAACAAGGGCAGCGAAAGGGGAACAAATGGAGTGCAGGAGCTGTGGATTATTCGTGGCGTAGGCACTCAGCTGTGGCAATAACCCCTTGAGGCAATCAATCCATACATGAAGATGTAATACAGGTAACAGAGACGTATATGTCCCTGTGTGTTTCCACTGAGTTAATGTAAATGCACTTTTATTGACTTCTTCATTTATTTATTACCTTGCCACGAGAATTTCTTTTCATTGCTAAAAAAAAGTGTCCCATCAAGGGTACCAGGTGGTGCCACACCCAGTTAAGCACTCATGTTACAATGCAGGAGGACTGGGCTTCAACACCCTGGTTCCCACATGCCAGGGGAAATCTTTACAAGTGCTGCAGTTGTCTCTCTCTGTGTCTCAAACTCTCTCTACCTCCCTTCCCTCTCAATTCCTGTCTATTTATTCCAGTGAATAATCAAGAAAATAGAAAGTAAAAAAAGAAAAAGGAAAAGGAAATATTCCACGACTTCAAATGGGTTAATCAGGACAATGCTTTCCTTGTTAAGATCCTCACAGCATTCCATATGCAGAAAGGCAAAGACGCCATGTATTTTTTAACCCAGTTTTTATATTTATTTATTTATTTATTTAGGTGCTTATTCATTTTTGTTATTGATGAATTAATGTTTTACATTTGACATTGACTAGGGATCTGACACCAGCGGACTCCAGTACCCCTATATGGTACTCTGCCTCTACAAAACCGATCCATTGACCTGTCCATCCATCCATCCATCCACCCATACATCTATCCATCCATTCATACATACATACATACATACATACATACATACATACATACATCCATCCATCCATCCACCAGTCAACCAAGCTAAGTACAAAAGGAGATCTCTCCTTGAATGGTGAGGAGAAACAACGATGCATAGGTAGGTTGCAAAGGCCCAGTTTGGCTGAATAGGGCAGAGGGGCTGAACCAGGGAATGTGTTGGGGCGTGTGGGTTTGGGTGGGATGAGCCGGAGACCCTGTGAGCTGGGTCACATTAGGGGCAGGCAGGGGGTGGAAGGGGTTGCGAACAGCTGTCACTGGAGAAGCATCACAAGTGCTGGAGCTGGTGAGCAGGGCACCTGGAAGAGAGGACAGACAAAGGAGAGAAGCAAAGTGCGGAGGAGAGGAGAGGGGAGAGGATGGTGAGGACAGGAGAGGACAGGAGAGGACAGGATTAGAGGGGACCTGAGAAACCTACCTGGACAAAGGCAGCATACGGACATCCAGGAAGGCAGGCAGGCATGCAGGCAGCTCTGGCCTGGGCTCCCAGGATCCCGGGCGCACCTCCACCTGTCTTCTCTTGGCTGCCAGCCCTGAGGTCCCTCGTCGGTCAGCACTGTCTTCCCATCCTTCCGTCCCTCTGTGCCAGGGCCCAGGCGTCTGGGCGCTGTTGCCTGACCTAGTGGCAGGGCAGTTGGGCTGCCCAGTGCCAGTGTGGCCAGCACAGATTGCCAGGGGCTAGGACATCACAGAGGGCTCATGTGGTTGCTAGGCCATGGGGACCCCGCCCATCCAGTTGACCAGCAGCCATGACCCCCACGCTGAACTTGACCTGAGGGGTGGTGGCCAGCCACCAGAGCCAGAGCCCCAGGCCAAAGCAGGTGCTGGTCGGCTGGGCCAAGGGGCTATGTGCAGATTGGTGTGTGTCTGGGCATGGGGCTGGCATCTGACAGTCCAGGGCGGGGGACCAAGGTCCGCCAGGCCCCTGTCCCACCATGTGCACTGACACACAGTCTTGCTGACTGACTGACAGTCCCCGCCCCAGAGATACCCACACCAAGTCCCTGGGTGCCCTGAGCTGCCCCTGAGGGTGGGTGGGTGCCTGCCTGGACACATGCCTCCGTAATGGAGGCCTCTATTAATCCCGTTGCCTACTGACAGCTGCCCTCCTGCCCCTCCTCCTCCTCCTACGCCTCCTCCTCCTCCTCTTCCTACTCTTCCTCCTCCTCTTTCTCCTCCTCCTCCTCCACCCCCTCCTCCTCTTCCTCATCCTCAGATGGACTCACTCAGGGCCCTTGGCCTAGGCAAGCCAGGGCTGCTGCTCTGGCTTCTGCAGCTTCTATCCAGTGGGGGGGTGTAGGAATCTGTTCCTGTCAGTCCCTGATTCCTGGGACCTTCCATGCCTCCAGCTGCCCCCACTCTCTAGTCCTGACCCCTCCTCAAGGATGCCCCCTTTCCCCTTACCCTCTGTCCCCCAGCTCCCAACTAACATCTACTGTGTTCCTCCCTGCGCTACTTTACTGCCACCCTGCTTCTGCCCTTCAGCCCTGAGGGCCCAGGGCCAGCCCAGCTGCCATCTCACCATCCAGCAGGGGGACCTGCCCTAATGCCCTGCCACCACACCCACACACACAGCCCTGCACACACTCCTGGGCTCCCCTGCCTGCAGCCTGCCTCTCAAACAGTCTCCTTCTGCCCCCTAGCCCCCTTACAGCCTCTGCCACGGACCCCCACAGACACCTGGGCATGAGCAGTGCAGACATGCAAACAGCTCCCCTCGCCCCCACTCCAGTTGCTCCAAGGTTGTCAAGAGTCTTTTTTTCATGCTGTAGGGGAGGGAGTTGAGACAGTCCAATGTCCTGGGGAGCAAGAACTGCAAACAGTCCATCTACAATGTAACATTTGGGTCTCAGGCCGCCCAATCCCTAGTGCGCTGTGCAGACCTTTGACTGGCAAAAACACCCCATCTGAGTGTGAGATCTGGCTGGGCTAGTGGCTCTTTCTGTGGACTAAGAGACAGACAGACAGAGTTTTCAGGTTCAAAACCTATACTTCCCAGAAGATGGTCATTCACTTCGGTTAAAAAAAA
The DNA here is from genome assembly GCF_950295315.1 of Erinaceus europaeus. Lineage (NCBI taxonomy): Eukaryota > Metazoa > Chordata > Mammalia > Eulipotyphla > Erinaceidae > Erinaceus > Erinaceus europaeus. The sequence continues at coordinate 713,766 of NW_026647124.1, read as the reverse complement.
AAAAAAAAAAAAAAAAAAAGGCTTTTTATTTTTTTTCCCCCTGCCTGGGTAACCTGTCTCCTGCCTGTTTCAAAGTGAAAAAAGGGAAAAATCTTTTTTGGAGGGAAAAGGACCAAAATGCTGGCAGGTGGACTCCGTGGAAGGTGGATGGGGAGTTGCTCCTGCCCTGGCACTAGAGCCCCAGCTGCTGTTCCAGGTGCTCTCTGATAACAGAGATCTCCGTGTGTCGTGTCATGACACTGTCTCCAGGACTGACCCTCAGGATAATGAGGATTCAAAACGAGGCAGGTGATACTGCCTTCAAAAGTAAATCCAGGGAGGTTTGGCGGTATGTCAGAGGGTTAAGGGCTTGTGGCGCTCACGAATAGAGGGGACAGGTGGAAGGATTTGGGGTCTGGCCCCCAGACCGCCACCTGCAGGGGAGTCGCTTTACAGGGGGTGAAGCAGGTCTTTAGGAGCTCTATCTTTCTCTCCCACCCTGTATTTCCTCTGCTCTCTCCTTTTGTGTCTGTCAGATGCAAGGTCAGTAACAACAACAACAACAACAAAAACAATAACCACCACAGTGACCAAGCAACAAGGGCAGCGAAAGGGGAACAAATGGAGTGCAGGAGCTGTGGATTATTCGTGGCGTAGGCACTCAGCTCTGGCAATAACCCCTTGAGGCAATCAATCCATACATGAAGATGTAATTCAGGTAACAGAGACGTATATGTCCCTGTGTGTTTCCACTGAGTTAATGTAAATGCACTTTTATTGACTTCTTCATTTATTTATTACCTTGCCACGAGAATTTCTTTTCATTGCTAAAAAAAAGTGTCCCATCAAGGGTACCAGGTGGTGCCACACCCAGTTAAGCACTCATGTTACAATGCAGGAGGACTGGGCTTCAACACCCTGGTTCCCACATGCCAGGGGAAATCTTTACAAGTGGTGCGGAAGTGCTGCAGTTGTCTCTCTCTGTGTCTCAAACTCTCTCTACCTCCCTTCCCTCTCAATTCCTGTCTATTTATTCCAGTGAATAATCAAGAAAATAGAAAGTAAAAAAAGAAAAAGGAAAAGGAAATATTCCACGACTTCAAATGGGTTAATCAGGACAATGCTTTCCTTGTTAAGATCCTCACAGCATTCCATATGCAGAAAGGCAAAGACGCCATGTATTTTTTAACCCAGTTTTTATATTTATTTATTTATTTATTTAGGTGCTTATTCATTTTTGTTATTGATGAATTAATGTTTTACATTTGACATTGACTAGGGATCTGACACCAGCGGACTCCAGTACCCCTATATGGTACTCTGCCTCTACAAAACCCATCCATTGACCTGTCCATCCATCCATCCATCCACCCATACATCTATCCATCCATTCATACATACATCCATCCATCCATCCATCCATCCACCAGTCAACCAAGCTAAGTACAAAAGGAGATCTCTCCTTGAATGGTGAGGAGAAACAACGATGCATAGGTAGGTTGCAAAGGCCCAGTTTGGCTGAATAGGGCAGAGGGGCTGAACCAGGGAATGTGTTGGGGCGTGTGGGTTTGGGTGGGATGAGCCGGAGACCCTGTGAGCTGGGTCACATTAGGGGCAGGCAGGGGGTGGAAGGGGTTGCGAACAGCTGTCACTGGAGAAGCATCACAAGTGCTGGAGCTGGTGAGCAGGGCACCTGGAAGAGAGGACAGACAAAGGAGAGAAGCAAAGTGCGGAGGAGAGGAGAGGGGAGAGGATGGTGAGGACAGGAGAGGACAGGAGAGGACAGGATTAGAGGGGACCTGAGAAACCTACCTGGACAAAGGCAGCATACGGACATCCAGGAAGGCAGGCAGGCATGCAGGCAGCTCTGGCCTGGGCTCCCAGGATCCCGGGCGCACCTCCACCTGTCTTCTCTTGGCTGCCAGCCCTGAGGTCCCTCGTCGGTCAGCACTGTCTTCCCGTCCTTCCGTCCCTCTGTGCCAGGGCCCAGGCGTCTGGGCGCTGTTGCCTGACCTAGTGGCAGGGCAGTTGGGCTGCCCAGTGCCAGTGTGGCCAGCACAGATTGCCAGGGGCTAGGACATCACAGAGGGCTCATGTGGTTGCTAGGCCATGGGGACCCCGCCCATCCAGTTGACCAGCAGCCATGACCCCCACGCTGAACTTGACCTGAGGGGTGGTGGCCAGCCACCAGAGCCAGAGCCCCAGGCCAAAGCAGGTGCTGGTCGGCTGGGCCAAGGGGCTATGTGCAGATTGGTGTGTGTCTGGGCATGGGGCTGGCATCTGACAGTCCAGGGCGGGGGACCAAGGTCCGCCAGGCCCCTGTCCCACCATGTGCACTGACACACAGTCTTGCTGACTGACTGACAGTCCCCGCCCCAGAGATACCCACACCAAGTCCCTGGGTGCCCTGAGCTGCCCCTGAGGGTGGGTGGGTGCCTGCCTGGACACATGCCTCCATAATGGAGGCCTCTGTTAATCCCGTTGCCTACTGACAGCTGCCCTCCTGCCCCTCCTCCTCCTCCTACGCCTCCTCCTCCTCCTCTTCCTACTCTTCCTCCTCCTCTTTCTCCTCCTCCTCCTCCACCCCCTCCTCCTCTTCCTCATCCTCAGATGGACTCACTCAGGGCCCTTGGCCTAGGCAAGCCAGGGCTGCTGCTCTGGCTTCTGCAGCTTCTATCCAGTGGGGGGGTGTAGGAATCTGTTCCTGTCAGTCCCTGATTCCTGGGACCTTCCATGCCTCCAGCTGCCCCCACTCTCTAGTCCTGACCCCTCCTCAAGGATGCCCCCTTTCCCCTTACCCTCTGTCCCCCAGCTCCCAACTAACATCTACTGTGTTCCTCCCTGCGCTACTTTACTGCCACCCTGCTTCTGCCCTTCAGCCCTGAGGGCCCAGGGCCAGCCCAGCTGCCATCTCACCATCCAGCAGGGGGACCTGCCCTAACGCCCTGCCACCACACCCACACACACAGCCCTGCACACACTCCTGGGCTCCCCTGCCTGCAGCCTGCCTCTCAAACAGTCTCCTTCTGCCCCCTAGCCCCCTTACAGCCTCTGCCACGGACCCCCACAGACACCTGGGCATGAGCAGTGCAGACATGCAAACAGCTCCCCTCCCCTCCACTCCAGTTGCTCCAAGGTTGTCAAGAGTCTTTTTTTCATGCTGTAGGGGAGGGAGTTGAGACAGTCCAATGTCCTGGGGAGCAAGAACTGCAAACAGTCCATCTACAATGTAACATTTGGGTCTCAGGCCGCCCAATCCCTAGTGCGCTGTGCAGACCTTTGACTGGCAAAAACACCCCATCTGAGTGTGAGATCTGGCTGGGCTAGTGGCTCTTTCTGTGGACTAAGAGACAGACAGACAGAGTTTTCAGGTTCAAAACCTATACTTCCCAGAAGATGGTCATTCACTTCGGTAAAAAAAAAAAAAGGCTTTTTATTTTTTTTCCCCCTGCCTGGGTAACCTGTCTCCTGCCTGTTTCAAAGTGAAAAAAGGGAAAAATCTTTTTTGGAGGGAAAAGGACCAAAATGCTGGCAGGTGGACTCCGTGGAAGGTGGATGGGGAGTTGCTCCTGCCCTGGCACTAGAGCCCCAGCTGCTGTTCCAGGTGCTCTCTGATAACAGAGATCTCCGTGTGTCGTGTCATGACACTGTCTCCAGGACTGACCCTCAGGATAATGAGGATTCAAAACGAGGCAGGTGATACTGCCTTCAAAAGTAAATCCAGGGAGGTTTGGCGGTATGTCAGAGGGTTAAGGGCTTGTGGCGCTCACGAATAGAGGGGACAGGTGGAAGGATTTGGGGTCTGGCCCCCAGACCGCCACCTGCAGGGGAGTCGCTTTACAGGGGGTGAAGCAGGTCTTTAGGAGCTCTATCTTTCTCTCCCACCCTGTATTTCCTCTGCTCTCTCCTTTTGTGTCTGTCAGATGCAAGGTCAGTAACAACAACAACAACAACAACAACAATAACCACCACAGTGACCAAGCAACAAGGGCAGCGAAAGGGGAACAAATGGAGTGCAGGAGCTGTGGATTATTCGTGGCGTAGGCACTCAGCTGTGGCAATAACCCCTTGAGGCAATCAATCCATACATGAAGATGTAATACAGGTAACAGAGACGTATATGTCCCTGTGTGTTTCCACTGAGTTAATGTAAATGCACTTTTATTGACTTCTTCATTTATTTATTACCTTGCCACGAGAATTTCTTTTCATTGCTAAAAAAAAGTGTCCCATCAAGGGTACCAGGTGGTGCCACACCCAGTTAAGCACTCATGTTACAATGCAGGAGGACTGGGCTTCAACACCCTGGTTCCCACATGCCAGGGGAAATCTTTACAAGTGCTGCAGTTGTCTCTCTCTGTGTCTCAAACTCTCTCTACCTCCCTTCCCTCTCAATTCCTGTCTATTTATTCCAGTGAATAATCAAGAAAATAGAAAGTAAAAAAAGAAAAAGGAAAAGGAAATATTCCACGACTTCAAATGGGTTAATCAGGACAATGCTTTCCTTGTTAAGATCCTCACAGCATTCCATATGCAGAAAGGCAAAGACGCCATGTATTTTTTAACCCAGTTTTTATATTTATTTATTTATTTATTTAGGTGCTTATTCATTTTTGTTATTGATGAATTAATGTTTTACATTTGACATTGACTAGGGATCTGACACCAGCGGACTCCAGTACCCCTATATGGTACTCTGCCTCTACAAAACCGATCCATTGACCTGTCCATCCATCCATCCATCCACCCATACATCTATCCATCCATTCATACATACATACATACATACATACATACATACATCTATCCATCCATCCATCCACCAGTCAACCAAGCTAAGTACAAAAGGAGATCTCTCCTTGAATGGTGAGGAGAAACAACGATGCATAGGTAGGTTGCAAAGGCCCAGTTTGGCTGAATAGGGCAGAGGGGCTGAACCAGGGAATGTGTTGGGGCGTGTGGGTTTGGGTGGGATGAGCCGGAGACCCTGTGAGCTGGGTCACATTAGGGGCAGGCAGGGGGTGGAAGGGGTTGCGAACAGCTGTCACTGGAGAAGCATCACAAGTGCTGGAGCTGGTGAGCAGGGCACCTGGAAGAGAGGACAGACAAAGGAGAGAAGCAAAGTGCGGAGGAGAGGAGAGGGGAGAGGATGGTGAGGACAGGAGAGGACAGGAGAGGACAGGATTAGAGGGGACCTGAGAAACCTACCTGGACAAAGGCAGCATACGGACATCCAGGAAGGCAGGCAGGCATGCAGGCAGCTCTGGCCTGGGCTCCCAGGATCCCGGGCGCACCTCCACCTGTCTTCTCTTGGCTGCCAGCCCTGAGGTCCCTCGTCGGTCAGCACTGTCTTCCCATCCTTCCGTCCCTCTGTGCCAGGGCCCAGGCGTCTGGGCGCTGTTGCCTGACCTAGTGGCAGGGCAGTTGGGCTGCCCAGTGCCAGTGTGGCCAGCACAGATTGCCAGGGGCTAGGACATCACAGAGGGCTCATGTGGTTGCTAGGCCATGGGGACCCCGCCCATCCAGTTGACCAGCAGCCATGACCCCCACGCTGAACTTGACCTGAGGGGTGGTGGCCAGCCACCAGAGCCAGAGCCCCAGGCCAAAGCAGGTGCTGGTCGGCTGGGCCAAGGGGCTATGTGCAGATTGGTGTGTGTCTGGGCATGGGGCTGGCATCTGACAGTCCAGGGCGGGGGACCAAGGTCCGCCAGGCCCCTGTCCCACCATGTGCACTGACACACAGTCTTGCTGACTGACTGACAGTCCCCGCCCCAGAGATACCCACACCAAGTCCCTGGGTGCCCTGAGCTGCCCCTGAGGGTGGGTGGGTGCCTGCCTGGACACATGCCTCCATAATGGAGGCCTCTATTAATCCCGTTGCCTACTGACAGCTGCCCTCCTGCCCCTCCTCCTCCTCCTACGCCTCCTCCTCCTCCTCTTCCTACTCTTCCTCCTCCTCTTTCTCCTCCTCCTCCTCCACCCCCTCCTCCTCTTCCTCATCCTCAGATGGACTCACTCAGGGCCCTTGGCCTAGGCAAGCCAGGGCTGCTGCTCTGGCTTCTGCAGCTTCTATCCAGTGGGGGGGTGTAGGAATCTGTTCCTGTCAGTCCCTGATTCCTGGGACCTTCCATGCCTCCAGCTGCCCCCACTCTCTAGTCCTGACCCCTCCTCAAGGATGCCCCCTTTCCCCTTACCCTCTGTCCCCCAGCTCCCAACTAACATCTACTGTGTTCCTCCCTGCGCTACTTTACTGCCACCCTGCTTCTGCCCTTCAGCCCTGAGGGCCCAGGGCCAGCCCAGCTGCCATCTCACCATCCAGCAGGGGGACCTGCCCTAACGCCCTGCCACCACACCCACACACACAGCCCTGCACACACTCCTGGGCTCCCCTGCCTGCAGCCTGCCTCTCAAACAGTCTCCTTCTGCCCCCTAGCCCCCTTACAGCCTCTGCCACGGACCCCCACAGACACCTGGGCATGAGCAGTGCAGACATGCAAACAGCTCCCCTCCCCTCCACTCCAGTTGCTCCAAGGTTGTCAAGAGTCTTTTTTTCATGCTGTAGGGGAGGGAGTTGAGACAGTCCAATGTCCTGGGGAGCAAGAACTGCAAACAGTCCATCTACAATGTAACATTTGGGTCTCAGGCCGCCCAATCCCTAGTGCGCTGTGCAGACCTTTGACTGGCAAAAACACCCCATCTGAGTGTGAGATCTGGCTGGGCTAGTGGCTCTTTCTGTGGACTAAGAGACAGACAGACAGAGTTTTCAGGTTCAAAACCTATACTTCCCAGAAGATGGTCATTCACTTCGGTAAAAAAAAAAAAAGGCTTTTTATTTTTTTTCCCCCTGCCTGGGTAACCTGTCTCCTGCCTGTTTCAAAGTGAAAAAAGGGAAAAATCTTTTTTGGAGGGAAAAGGACCAAAATGCTGGCAGGTGGACTCCGTGGAAGGTGGATGGGGAGTTGCTCCTGCCCTGGCACTAGAGCCCCAGCTGCTGTTCCAGGTGCTCTCTGATAACAGAGATCTCCGTGTGTCGTGTCATGACACTGTCTCCAGGACTGACCCTCAGGATAATGAGGATTCAAAACGAGGCAGGTGATACTGCCTTCAAAAGTAAATCCAGGGAGGTTTGGCGGTATGTCAGAGGGTTAAGGGCTTGTGGCGCTCACGAATAGAGGGGACAGGTGGAAGGATTTGGGGTCTGGCCCCCAGACCGCCACCTGCAGGGGAGTCGCTTTACAGGGGGTGAAGCAGGTCTTTAGGAGCTCTATCTTTCTCTCCCACCCTGTATTTCCTCTGCTCTCTCCTTTTGTGTCTGTCAGATGCAAGGTCAGTAACAACAACAACAACAACAAAAACAATAACCACCACAGTGACCAAGCAACAAGGGCAGCGAAAGGGGAACAAATGGAGTGCAGGAGCTGTGGATTATTCGTGGCGTAGGCACTCAGCTGTGGCAATAACCCCTTGAGGCAATCAATCCATACATGAAGATGTAATACAGGTAACAGAGACGTATATGTCCCTGTGTGTTTCCACTGAGTTAATGTAAATGCACTTTTATTGACTTCTTCATTTATTTATTACCTTGCCACGAGAATTTCTTTTCATTGCTAAAAAAAAGTGTCCCATCAAGGGTACCAGGTGGTGCCACACCCAGTTAAGCACTCATGTTACAATGCAGGAGGACTGGGCTTCAACACCCTGGTTCCCACATGCCAGGGGAAATCTTTACAAGTGCTGCAGTTGTCTCTCTCTGTGTCTCAAACTCTCTCTACCTCCCTTCCCTCTCAATTCCTGTCTATTTATTCCAGTGAATAATCAAGAAAATAGAAAGTAAAAAAAGAAAAAGGAAAAGGAAATATTCCACGACTTCAAATGGGTTAATCAGGACAATGCTTTCCTTGTTAAGATCCTCACAGCATTCCATATGCAGAAAGGCAAAGACGCCATGTATTTTTTAACCCAGTTTTTATATTTATTTATTTATTTATTTAGGTGCTTATTCATTTTTGTTATTGATGAATTAATGTTTTACATTTGACATTGACTAGGGATCTGACACCAGCGGACTCCAGTACCCCTATATGGTACTCTGCCTCTACAAAACCGATCCATTGACCTGTCCATCCATCCATCCATCCACCCATACATCTATCCATCCATTCATACATACATACATACATACATACATACATCCATCCATCCATCCATCCATCCACCAGTCAACCAAGCTAAGTACAAAAGGAGATCTCTCCTTGAATGGTGAGGAGAAACAACGATGCATAGGTAGGTTGCAAAGGCCCAGTTTGGCTGAATAGGGCAGAGGGGCTGAACCAGGGAATGTGTTGGGGCGTGTGGGTTTGGGTGGGATGAGCCGGAGACCCTGTGAGCTGGGTCACATTAGGGGCAGGCAGGGGGTGGAAGGGGTTGCGAACAGCTGTCACTGGAGAAGCATCACAAGTGCTGGAGCTGGTGAGCAGGGCACCTGGAAGAGAGGACAGACAAAGGAGAGAAGCAAAGTGCGGAGGAGAGGAGAGGGGAGAGGATGGTGAGGACAGGAGAGGACAGGAGAGGACAGGATTAGAGGGGACCTGAGAAACCTACCTGGACAAAGGCAGCATACGGACATCCAGGAAGGCAGGCAGGCATGCAGGCAGCTCTGGCCTGGGCTCCCAGGATCCCGGGCGCACCTCCACCTGTCTTCTCTTGGCTGCCAGCCCTGAGGTCCCTCGTCGGTCAGCACTGTCTTCCCATCCTTCCGTCCCTCTGTGCCAGGGCCCAGGCGTCTGGGCGCTGTTGCCTGACCTAGTGGCAGGGCAGTTGGGCTGCCCAGTGCCAGTGTGGCCAGCACAGATTGCCAGGGGCTAGGACATCACAGAGGGCTCATGTGGTTGCTAGGCCATGGGGACCCCGCCCATCCAGTTGACCAGCAGCCATGACCCCCACGCTGAACTTGACCTGAGGGGTGGTGGCCAGCCACCAGAGCCAGAGCCCCAGGCCAAAGCAGGTGCTGGTCGGCTGGGCCAAGGGGCTATGTGCAGATTGGTGTGTGTCTGGGCATGGGGCTGGCATCTGACAGTCCAGGGCGGGGGACCAAGGTCCGCCAGGCCCCTGTCCCACCATGTGCACTGACACACAGTCTTGCTGACTGACTGACAGTCCCCGCCCCAGAGATACCCACACCAAGTCCCTGGGTGCCCTGAGCTGCCCCTGAGGGTGGGTGGGTGCCTGCCTGGACACATGCCTCCATAATGGAGGCCTCTATTAATCCCGTTGCCTACTGACAGCTGCCCTCCTGCCCCTCCTCCTCCTCCTACGCCTCCTCCTCCTCCTCTTCCTACTCTTCCTCCTCCTCTTTCTCCTCCTCCTCCTCCACCCCCTCCTCCTCTTCCTCATCCTCAGATGGACTCACTCAGGGCCCTTGGCCTAGGCAAGCCAGGGCTGCTGCTCTGGCTTCTGCAGCTTCTATCCAGTGGGGGGGTGTAGGAATCTGTTCCTGTCAGTCCCTGATTCCTGGGACCTTCCATGCCTCCAGCTGCCCCCACTCTCTAGTCCTGACCCCTCCTCAAGGATGCCCCCTTTCCCCTTACCCTCTGTCCCCCAGCTCCCAACTAACATCTACTGTGTTCCTCCCTGCGCTACTTTACTGCCACCCTGCTTCTGCCCTTCAGCCCTGAGGGCCCAGGGCCAGCCCAGCTGCCATCTCACCATCCAGCAGGGGGACCTGCCCTAACGCCCTGCCACCACACCCACACACACAGCCCTGCACACACTCCTGGGCTCCCCTGCCTGCAGCCTGCCTCTCAAACAGTCTCCTTCTGCCCCCTAGCCCCCTTACAGCCTCTGCCACGGACCCCCACAGACACCTGGGCATGAGTAGTGCAGACATGCAAACAGCTCCCCTCCCCTCCACTCCAGTTGCTCCAAGGTTGTCAAGAGTCTTTTTTTCATGCTGTAGGGGAGGGAGTTGAGACAGTCCAATGTCCTGGGGAGCAAGAACTGCAAACAGTCCATCTACAATGTAACATTTGGGTCTCAGGCCGCCCAATCCCTAGTGCGCTGTGCAGACCTTTGACTGGCAAAAACACCCCATCTGAGTGTGAGATCTGGCTGGGCTAGTGGCTCTTTCTGTGGACTAAGAGACAGACAGACAGAGTTTTCAGGTTCAAAACCTATACTTCCCAGAAGATGGTCATTCACTTCGGTAAAAAAAAAAAAGGCTTTTTATTTTTTTTCCCCCTGCCTGGGTAACCTGTCTCCTGCCTGTTTCAAAGTGAAAAAAGGGAAAAATCTTTTTTGGAGGGAAAAGGACCAAAATGCTGGCAGGTGGACTCCGTGGAAGGTGGATGGGGAGTTGCTCCTGCCCTGGCACTAGAGCCCCAGCTGCTGTTCCAGGTGCTCTCTGATAACAGAGATCTCCGTGTGTCGTGTCATGACACTGTCTCCAGGACTGACCCTCAGGATAATGAGGATTCAAAACGAGGCAGGTGATACTGCCTTCAAAAGTAAATCCAGGGAGGTTTGGCGGTATGTCAGAGGGTTAAGGGCTTGTGGCGCTCACGAATAGAGGGGACAGGTGGAAGGATTTGGGGTCTGGCCCCCAGACCGCCACCTGCAGGGGAGTCGCTTTACAGGGGGTGAAGCAGGTCTTTAGGAGCTCTATCTTTCTCTCCCACCCTGTATTTCCTCTGCTCTCTCCTTTTGTGTCTGTCAGATGCAAGGTCAGTAACAACAACAACAACAACAAAAACAATAACCACCACAGTGACCAAGCAACAAGGGCAGCGAAAGGGGAACAAATGGAGTGCAGGAGCTGTGGATTATTCGTGGCGTAGGCACTCAGCTGTGGCAATAACCCCTTGAGGCAATCAATCCATACATGAAGATGTAATACAGGTAACAGAGACGTATATGTCCCTGTGTGTTTCCACTGAGTTAATGTAAATGCACTTTTATTGACTTCTTCATTTATTTATTACCTTGCCAGGAGAATTTCTTTTCATTGCTAAAAAAAAGTGTCCCATCAAGGGTACCAGGTGGTGCCACACCCAGTTAAGCACTCATGTTACAATGCAGGAGGACTGGGCTTCAACACCCTGGTTCCCACATGCCAGGGGAAATCTTTACAAGTGGTGCGGAAGTGCTGCAGTTGTCTCTCTCTGTGTCTCAAACTCTCTCTACCTCCCTTCCCTCTCAATTCCTGTCTATTTATTCCAGTGAATAATCAAGAAAATAGAAAGTAAAAAAAGAAAAAGGAAAAGGAAATATTCCACGACTTCAAATGGGTTAATCAGGACAATGCTTTCCTTGTTAAGATCCTCACAGCATTCCATATGCAGAAAGGCAAAGATGCCATGTATTTTTTAACCCAGTTTTTATATTTATTTATTTATTTATTTAGGTGCTTATTCATTTTTGTTATTGATGAATTAATGTTTTACATTTGACATTGACTAGGGATCTGACACCAGCGGACTCCAGTACCCCTATATGGTACTCTGCCTCTACAAAACCGATCCATTGACCTGTCCATCCATCCATCCATCCACCCATACATCTATCCATCCATTCATACATCCATCCATCCATCCATCCATCCATCCACCAGTCAACCAAGCTAAGTACAAAAGGAGATCTCTCCTTGAATGGTGAGGAGAAACAACGATGCATAGGTAGGTTGCAAAGGCCCAGTTTGGCTGAATAGGGCAGAGGGGCTGAACCAGGGAATGTGTTGGGGCGTGTGGGTTTGGGTGGGATGAGCCGGAGACCCTGTGAGCTGGGTCACATTAGGGGCAGGCAGGGGGTGGAAGGGGTTGCGAACAGCTGTCACTGGAGAAGCATCACAAGTGCTGGAGCTGGTGAGCAGGGCACCTGGAAGAGAGGACAGACAAAGGAGAGAAGCAAAGTGCGGAGGAGAGGAGAGGGGAGAGGATGGTGAGGACAGGAGAGGACAGGAGAGGACAGGATTAGAGGGGACCTGAGAAACCTACCTGGACAAAGGCAGCATACGGACATCCAGGAAGGCAGGCAGGCATGCAGGCAGCTCTGGCCTGGGCTCCCAGGATCCCGGGCGCACCTCCACCTGTCTTCTCTTGGCTGCCAGCCCTGAGGTCCCTCGTCGGTCAGCACTGTCTTCCCATCCTTCCGTCCCTCTGTGCCAGGGCCCAGGCGTCTGGGCGCTGTTGCCTGACCTAGTGGCAGGGCAGTTGGGCTGCCCAGTGCCAGTGTGGCCAGCACAGATTGCCAGGGGCTAGGACATCACAGAGGGCTCATGTGGTTGCTAGGCCATGGGGACCCCGCCCATCCAGTTGACCAGCAGCCATGACCCCCACGCTGAACTTGACCTGAGGGGTGGTGGCCAGCCACCAGAGCCAGAGCCCCAGGCCAAAGCAGGTGCTGGTCGGCTGGGCCAAGGGGCTATGTGCAGATTGGTGTGTGTCTGGGCATGGGGCTGGCATCTGACAGTCCAGGGCGGGGGACCAAGGTCCGCCAGGCCCCTGTCCCACCATGTGCACTGACACACAGTCTTGCTGACTGACTGACAGTCCCCGCCCCAGAGATACCCACACCAAGTCCCTGGGTGCCCTGAGCTGCCCCTGAGGGTGGGTGGGTGCCTGCCTGGACACATGCCTCCATAATGGAGGCCTCTATTAATCCCGTTGCCTACTGACAGCTGCCCTCCTGCCCCTCCTCCTCCTCCTACGCCTCCTCCTCCTCCTCTTCCTACTCTTCCTCCTCCTCTTTCTCCTCCTCCTCCTCCACCCCCTCCTCCTCTTCCTCATCCTCAGATGGACTCACTCAGGGCCCTTGGCCTAGGCAAGCCAGGGCTGCTGCTCTGGCTTCTGCAGCTTCTATCCAGTGGGGGGGTGTAGGAATCTGTTCCTGTCAGTCCCTGATTCCTGGGACCTTCCATGCCTCCAGCTGCCCCCACTCTCTAGTCCTGACCCCTCCTCAAGGATGCCCCCTTTCCCCTTACCCTCTGTCCCCCAGCTCCCAACTAACATCTACTGTGTTCCTCCCTGCGCTACTTTACTGCCACCCTGCTTCTGCCCTTCAGCCCTGAGGGCCCAGGGCCAGCCCAGCTGCCATCTCACCATCCAGCAGGGGGACCTGCCCTAACGCCCTGCCACCACACCCACACACACAGCCCTGCACACACTCCTGGGCTCACCTGCCTGCAGCCTGCCTCTCAAACAGTCTCCTTCTGCCCCCTAGCCCCCTTACAGCCTCTGCCACGGACCCCCACAGACACCTGGGCATGAGCAGTGCAGACATGCAAACAGCTCCCCTCCCCCCCACTCCAGTTGCTCCAAGGTTGTCAAGAGTCTTTTTTTCATGCTGTAGGGGAGGGAGTTGAGACAGTCCAATGTCCTGGGGAGCAAGAACTGCAAACAGTCCATCTACAATGTAACATTTGGGTCTCAGGCCGCCCAATCCCTAGTGCGCTGTGCAGACCTTTGACTGGCAAAAACACCCCATCTGAGTGTGAGATCTGGCTGGGCTAGTGGCTCTTTCTGTGGACTAAGAGACAGACAGACAGAGTTTTCAGGTTCAAAACCTATACTTCCCAGAAGATGGTCATTCACTTCGGTAAAAAAAAAAAAAGGCTTTTTATTTTTTTTCCCCCTGCCTGGGTAACCTGTCTCCTGCCTGTTTCAAAGTGAAAAAAGGGAAAAATCTTTTTTGGAGGGAAAAGGACCAAAATGCAGGCAGGTGGACTCCGTGGAAGGTGGATGGGGAGTTGCTCCTGCCCTGGCACTAGAGCCCCAGCTGCTGTTCCAGGTGCTCTCTGATAACAGAGATCTCCGTGTGTCGTGTCATGACACTGTCTCCAGGACTGACCCTCAGGATAATGAGGATTCAAAACGAGGCAGGTGATACTGCCTTCAAAAGTAAATCCAGGGAGGTTTGGCGGTATGTCAGAGGGTTAAGGGCTTGTGGCGCTCACGAATAGAGGGGACAGGTGGAAGGATTTGGGGTCTGGCCCCCAGACCGCCACCTGCAGGGGAGTCGCTTTACAGGGGGTGAAGCAGGTCTTTAGGAGCTCTATCTTTCTCTCCCACCCTGTATTTCCTCTGCTCTCTCCTTTTGTGTCTGTCAGATGCAAGGTCAGTAACAACAACAACAACAACAACAACAATAACCACCACAGTGACCAAGCAACAAGGGCAGCGAAAGGGGAACAAATGGAGTGCAGGAGCTGTGGATTATTCGTGGCGTAGGCACTCAGCTGTGGCAATAACCCCTTGAGGCAATCAATCCATACATGAAGATGTAATACAGGTAACAGAGACGTATATGTCCCTGTGTGTTTCCACTGAGTTAATGTAAATGCACTTTTATTGACTTCTTCATTTATTTATTACCTTGCCACGAGAATTTCTTTTCATTGCTAAAAAAAAGTGTCCCATCAAGGGTACCAGGTGGTGCCACACCCAGTTAAGCACTCATGTTACAATGCAGGAGGACTGGGCTTCAACACCCTGGTTCCCACATGCCAGGGGAAATCTTTACAAGTGCTGCAGTTGTCTCTCTCTGTGTCTCAAACTCTCTCTACCTCCCTTCCCTCTCAATTCCTGTCTATTTATTCCAGTGAATAATCAAGAAAATAGAAAGTAAAAAAAGAAAAAGGAAAAGGAAATATTCCACGACTTCAAATGGGTTAATCAGGACAATGCTTTCCTTGTTAAGATCCTCACAGCATTCCATATGCAGAAAGGCAAAGACGCCATGTATTTTTTAACCCAGTTTTTATATTTATTTATTTATTTATTTAGGTGCTTATTCATTTTTGTTATTGATGAATTAATGTTTTACATTTGACATTGACTAGGGATCTGACACCAGCGCACTCCAGTACCCCTATATGGTACTCTGCCTCTACAAAACCGATCCATTGACCTGTCCATCCATCCATCCATCCACCCATACATCTATCCATCCATTCATACATACATACATACATCCATCCATCCATCCATCCATCCATCCATCCATCCATCCACCAGTCAACCAAGCTAAGTACAAAAGGAGATCTCTCCTTGAATGGTGAGGAGAAACAACGATGCATAGGTAGGTTGCAAAGGCCCAGTTTGGCTGAATAGGGCAGAGGGGCTGAACCAGGGAATGTGTTGGGGCGTGTGGGTTTGGGTGGGATGAGCCGGAGACCCTGTGAGCTGGGTCACATTAGGGGCAGGCAGGGGGTGGAAGGGGTTGCGAACAGCTGTCACTGGAGAAGCATCACAAGTGCTGGAGCTGGTGAGCAGGGCACCTGGAAGAGAGGACAGACAAAGGAGAGAAGCAAAGTGCGGAGGAGAGGAGAGGGGAGAGGATGGTGAGGACAGGAGAGGACAGGAGAGGACAGGATTAGAGGGGACCTGAGAAACCTACCTGGACAAAGGCAGCATACGGACATCCAGGAAGGCAGGCAGGCATGCAGGCAGCTCTGGCCTGGGCTCCCAGGATCCCGGGCGCACCTCCACCTGTCTTCTCTTGGCTGCCAGCCCTGAGGTCCCTCGTCGGTCAGCACTGTCTTCCCATCCTTCCGTCCCTCTGTGCCAGGGCCCAGGCGTCTGGGCGCTGTTGCCTGACCTAGTGGCAGGGCAGTTGGGCTGCCCAGTGCCAGTGTGGCCAGCACAGATTGCCAGGGGCTAGGACATCACAGAGGGCTCATGTGGTTGCTAGGCCATGGGGACCCCGCCCATCCAGTTGACCAGCAGCCATGACCCCCACGCTGAACTTGACATGAGGGGTGGTGGCCAGCCACCAGAGCCAGAGCCCCAGGCCAAAGCAGGTGCTGGTCGGCTGGGCCAAGGGGCTATGTGCAGATTGGTGTGTGTCTGGGCATGGGGCTGGCATCTGACAGTCCAGGGCGGGGGACCAAGGTCCGCCAGGCCCCTGTCCCACCATGTGCACTGACACACAGTCTTGCTGACTGACTGACAGTCCCC
Source organism: Erinaceus europaeus (assembly GCF_950295315.1). NCBI lineage: Eukaryota > Metazoa > Chordata > Mammalia > Eulipotyphla > Erinaceidae > Erinaceus > Erinaceus europaeus. The sequence goes on along the minus strand of NW_026647124.1, from coordinate 697,837 downwards.
GCCCCAGAGATACCCACACCAAGTCCCTGGGTGCCCTGAGCTGCCCCTGAGGGTGGGTGGGTGCCTGCCTGGACACATGCCTCCGTAATGGAGGCCTCTATTAATCCCGTTGCCTACTGACAGCTGCCCTCCTGCCCCTCCTCCTCCTCCTACGCCTCCTCCTCCTCCTCTTCCTACTCTTCCTCCTCCTCTTTCTCCTCCTCCTCCTCCACCCCCTCCTCCTCTTCCTCATCCTCAGATGGACTCACTCAGGGCCCTTGGCCTAGGCAAGCCAGGGCTGCTGCTCTGGCTTCTGCAGCTTCTATCCAGTGGGGGGGTGTAGGAATCTGTTCCTGTCAGTCCCTGATTCCTGGGACCTTCCATGCCTCCAGCTGCCCCCACTCTCTAGTCCTGACCCCTCCTCAAGGATGCCCCCTTTCCCCTTACCCTCTGTCCCCCAGCTCCCAACTAACATCTACTGTGTTCCTCCCTGCGCTACTTTACTGCCACCCTGCTTCTGCCCTTCAGCCCTGAGGGCCCAGGGCCAGCCCAGCTGCCATCTCACCATCCAGCAGGGGGACCTGCCCTAACGCCCTGCCACCACACCCACACACACAGCCCTGCACACACTCCTGGGCTCCCCTGCCTGCAGCCTGCCTCTCAAACAGTCTCCTTCTGCCCCCTAGCCCCCTTACAGCCTCTGCCACGGACCCCCACAGACACCTGGGCATGAGCAGTGCAGACATGCAAACAGCTCCCCTCCCCCCCACTCCAGTTGCTCCAAGGTTGTCAAGAGTCTTTTTTTCATGCTGTAGGGGAGGGAGTTGAGACAGTCCAATGTCCTGGGGAGCAAGAACTGCAAACAGTCCATCTACAATGTAACATTTGGGTCTCAGGCCGCCCAATCCCTAGTGCGCTGTGCAGACCTTTGACTGGCAAAAACACCCCATCTGAGTGTGAGATCTGGCTGGGCTAGTGGCTCTTTCTGTGGACTAAGAGACAGACAGACAGAGTTTTCAGGTTCAAAACCTATACTTCCCAGAAGATGGTCATTCACTTCGGTAAAAAAAAAAAAAAAAAAAAGGCTTTTTATTTTTTTTCCCCCTGCCTGGGTAACCTGTCTCCTGCCTGTTTCAAAGTGAAAAAAGGGAAAAATCTTTTTTGGAGGGAAAAGGACCAAAATGCTGGCAGGTGGACTCCGTGGAAGGTGGATGGGGAGTTGCTCCTGCCCTGGCACTAGAGCCCCAGCTGCTGTTCCAGGTGCTCTCTGATAACAGAGATCTCCGTGTGTCGTGTCATGACACTGTCATCAGGACTGACCCTCAGGATAATGAGGATTCAAAACGAGGCAGGTGATACTGCCTTCAAAAGTAAATCCAGGGAGGTTTGGCGGTATGTCAGAGGGTTAAGGGCTTGTGGCGCTCACGAATAGAGGGGACAGGTGGAAGGATTTGGGGTCTGGCCCCCAGACCGCCACCTGCAGGGGAGTCGCTTTACAGGGGGTGAAGCAGGTCTTTAGGAGCTCTATCTTTCTCTCCCACCCTGTATTTCCTCTGCTCTCTCCTTTTGTGTCTGTCAGATGCAAGGTCAGTAACAACAACAACAACAACAAAAACAATAACCACCACAGTGACCAAGCAACAAGGGCAGCGAAAGGGGAACAAATGGAGTGCAGGAGCTGTGGATTATTCGTGGCGTAGGCACTCAGCTGTGGCAATAACCCCTTGAGGCAATCAATCCATACATGAAGATGTAATACAGGTAACAGAGACGTATATGTCCCTGTGTGTTTCCACTGAGTTAATGTAAATGCACTTTTATTGACTTCTTCATTTATTTATTACCTTGCCACGAGAATTTCTTTTCATTGCTAAAAAAAAGTGTCCCATCAAGGGTACCAGGTGGTGCCACACCCAGTTAAGCACTCATGTTACAATGCAGGAGGACTGGGCTTCAACACCCTGGTTCCCACATGCTAGGGGAAATCTTTACAAGTGCTGCAGTTGTCTCTCTCTGTGTCTCAAACTCTCTCTACCTCCCTTCCCTCTCAATTCCTGTCTATTTATTCCAGTGAATAATCAAGAAAATAGAAAGTAAAAAAAGAAAAAGGAAAAGGAAATATTCCACGACTTCAAATGGGTTAATCAGGACAATGCTTTCCTTGTTAAGATCCTCACAGCATTCCATATGCAGAAAGGCAAAGACGCCATGTATTTTTTAACCCAGTTTTTATATTTATTTATTTATTTATTTAGGTGCTTATTCATTTTTGTTATTGATGAATTAATGTTTTACATTTGACATTGACTAGGGATCTGACACCAGCGGACTCCAGTACCCCTATATGGTACTCTGCCTCTACAAAACCGATCCATTGACCTGTCCATCCATCCATCCATCCACCCATACATCTATCCATCCATTCATACATACATACATACATACATACATACATCCATCCATCCATCCATCCATCCATCCACCAGTCAACCAAGCTAAGTACAAAAGGAGATCTCTCCTTGAATGGTGAGGAGAAACAACGATGCATAGGTAGGTTGCAAAGGCCCAGTTTGGCTGAATAGGGCAGAGGGGCTGAACCAGGGAATGTGTTGGGGCGTGTGGGTTTGGGTGGGATGAGCCGGAGACCCTGTGAGCTGGGTCACATTAGGGGCAGGCAGGGGGTGGAAGGGGTTGCGAACAGCTGTCACTGGAGAAGCATCACAAGTGCTGGAGCTGGTGAGCAGGGCACCTGGAAGAGAGGACAGACAAAGGAGAGAAGCAAAGTGCGGAGGAGAGGAGAGGGGAGAGGATGGTGAGGACAGGAGAGGACAGGAGAGGACAGGATTAGAGGGGACCTGAGAAACCTACCTGGACAAAGGCAGCATACGGACATCCAGGAAGGCAGGCAGGCATGCAGGCAGCTCTGGCCTGGGCTCCCAGGATCCCGGGTGCACCTCCACCTGTCTTCTCTTGGCTGCCAGCCCTGAGGTCCCTCGTCGGTCAGCACTGTCTTCCCATCCTTCCGTCCCTCTGTGCCAGGGCCCAGGCGTCTGGGCGCTGTTGCCTGACCTAGTGGCAGGGCAGTTGGGCTGCCCAGTGCCAGTGTGGCCAGCACAGATTGCCAGGGGCTAGGACATCACAGAGGGCTCATGTGGTTGCTAGGCCATGGGGACCCCGCCCATCCAGTTGACCAGCAGCCATGACCCCCACGCTGAACTTGACATGAGGGGTGGTGGCCAGCCACCAGAGCCAGAGCCCCAGGCCAAAGCAGGTGCTGGTCGGCTGGGCCAAGGGGCTATGTGCAGATTGGTGTGTGTCTGGGCATGGGGCTGGCATCTGACAGTCCAGGGCGGGGGACCAAGGTCCGCCAGGCCCCTGTCCCACCATGTGCACTGACACACAGTCTTGCTGACTGACTGACAGTCCCCGCCCCAGAGATACCCACACCAAGTCCCTGGGTGCCCTGAGCTGCCCCTGAGGGTGGGTGGGTGCCTGCCTGGACACATGCCTCCATAATGGAGGCCTCTATTAATCCCGTTGCCTACTGACAGCTGCCCTCCTGCCCCTCCTCCTCCTCCTACGCCTCCTCCTCCTCCTCTTCCTACTCTTCCTCCTCCTCTTTCTCCTCCTCCTCCTCCACCCCCTCCTCCTCTTCCTCATCCTCAGATGGACTCACTCAGGGCCCTTGGCCTAGGCAAGCCAGGGCTGCTGCTCTGGCTTCTGCAGCTTCTATCCAGTGGGGGGGTGTAGGAATCTGTTCCTGTCAGTCCCTGATTCCTGGGACCTTCCATGCCTCCAGCTGCCCCCACTCTCTAGTCCTGACCCCTCCTCAAGGATGCCCCCTTTCCCCTTACCCTCTGTCCCCCAGCTCCCAACTAACATCTACTGTGTTCCTCCCTGCGCTACTTTACTGCCACCCTGCTTCTGCCCTTCAGCCCTGAGGGCCCAGGGCCAGCCCAGCTGCCATCTCACCATCCAGCAGGGGGACCTGCCCTAACGCCCTGCCACCACACCCACACACACAGCCCTGCACACACTCCTGGGCTCCCCTGCCTGCAGCCTGCCTCTCAAACAGTCTCCTTCTGCCCCCTAGCCCCCTTACAGCCTCTGCCACGGACCCCCACAGACACCTGGGCATGAGCAGTGCAGACATGCAAACAGCTCCCCTCCCCCCCACTCCAGTTGCTCCAAGGTTGTCAAGAGTCTTTTTTTCATGCTGTAGGGGAGGGAGTTGAGACAGTCCAATGTCCTGGGGAGCAAGAACTGCAAACAGTCCATCTACAATGTAACATTTGGGTCTCAGGCCGCCCAATCCCTAGTGCGCTGTGCAGACCTTTGACTGGCAAAAACACCCCATCTGAGTGTGAGATCTGGCTGGGCTAGTGGCTCTTTCTGTGGACTAAGAGACAGACAGACAGAGTTTTCAGGTTCAAAACCTATACTTCCCAGAAGATGGTCATTCACTTCGGTAAAAAAAAAAAAAAAAAAAGGCTTTTTATTTTTTTTCCCCCTGCCTGGGTAACCTGTCTCCTGCCTGTTTCAAAGTGAAAAAAGGGAAAAATCTTTTTTGGAGGGAAAAGGACCAAAATGCTGGCAGGTGGACTCCGTGGAAGGTGGATGGGGAGTTGCTCCTGCCCTGGCACTAGAGCCCCAGCTGCTGTTCCAGGTGCTCTCTGATAACAGAGATCTCCGTGTGTCGTGTCATGACACTGTCTCCAGGACTGACCCTCAGGATAATGAGGATTCAAAACGAGGCAGGTGATACTGCCTTCAAAAGTAAATCCAGGGAGGTTTGGCGGTATGTCAGAGGGTTAAGGGCTTGTGGCGCTCACGAATAGAGGGGACAGGTGGAAGGATTTGGGGTCTGGCCCCCAGACCGCCACCTGCAGGGGAGTCGCTTTACAGGGGGTGAAGCAGGTCTTTAGGAGCTCTATCTTTCTCTCCCACCCTGTATTTCCTCTGCTCTCTCCTTTTGTGTCTGTCAGATGCAAGGTCAGTAACAACAACAACAACAACAAAAACAATAACCACCACAGTGACCAAGCAACAAGGGCAGCGAAAGGGGAACAAATGGAGTGCAGGAGCTGTGGATTATTCGTGGCGTAGGCACTCAGCTGTGGCAATAACCCCTTGAGGCAATCAATCCATACATGAAGATGTAATACAGGTAACAGAGACGTATATGTCCCTGTGTGTTTCCACTGAGTTAATGTAAATGCACTTTTATTGACTTCTTCATTTATTTATTACCTTGCCACGAGAATTTCTTTTCATTGCTAAAAAAAAGTGTCCCATCAAGGGTACCAGGTGGTGCCACACCCAGTTAAGCACTCATGTTACAATGCAGGAGGACTGGGCTTCAACACCCTGGTTCCCACATGCCAGGGGAAATCTTTACAAGTGGTGCGGAAGTGCTGCAGTTGTCTCTCTCTGTGTCTCAAACTCTCTCTACCTCCCTTCCCTCTCAATTCCTGTCTATTTATTCCAGTGAATAATCAAGAAAATAGAAAGTAAAAAAAGAAAAAGGAAAAGGAAATATTCCACGACTTCAAATGGGTTAATCAGGACAATGCTTTCCTTGTTAAGATCCTCACAGCATTCCATATGCAGAAAGGCAAAGACGCCATGTATTTTTTAACCCAGTTTTTATATTTATTTATTTATTTATTTATTTAGGTGCTTATTCATTTTTGTTATTGATGAATTAATGTTTTACATTTGACATTGACTAGGGATCTGACACCAGCGGACTCCAGTACCCCTATATGGTACTCTGCCTCTACAAAACCCATCCATTGACCTGTCCATCCATCCATCCATCCACCCATACATCTATCCATCCATTCATACATACATCCATACATACATCCATCCATCCATCCAACCACCAGTCAACCAAGCTAAGTACAAAAGGAGATCTCTCCTTGAATGGTGAGGAGAAACAACGATGCATAGGTAGGTTGCAAAGGCCCAGTTTGGCTGAATAGGGCAGAGGGGCTGAACCAGGGAATGTGTTGGGGCGTGTGGGTTTGGGTGGGATGAGCCGGAGACCCTGTGAGCTGGGTCACATTAGGGGCAGGCAGGGGGTGGAAGGGGTTGCGAACAGCTGTCACTGGAGAAGCATCACAAGTGCTGGAGCTGGTGAGCAGGGCACCTGGAAGAGAGGACAGACAAAGGAGAGAAGCAAAGTGCGGAGGAGAGGAGAGGGGAGAGGATGGTGAGGACAGGAGAGGACAGGAGAGGACAGGATTAGAGGGGACCTGAGAAACCTACCTGGACAAAGGCAGCATACGGACATCCAGGAAGGCAGGCAGGCATGCAGGCAGCTCTGGCCTGGGCTCCCAGGATCCCGGGCGCACCTCCACCTGTCTTCTCTTGGCTGCCAGCCCTGAGGTCCCTCGTCGGTCAGCACTGTCTTCCCATCCTTCCGTCCCTCTGTGCCAGGGCCCAGGCGTCTGGGCGCTGTTGCCTGACCTAGTGGCAGGGCAGTTGGGCTGCCCAGTGCCAGTGTGGCCAGCACAGATTGCCAGGGGCTAGGACATCACAGAGGGCTCATGTGGTTGCTAGGCCATGGGGACCCCGCCCATCCAGTTGACCAGCAGCCATGACCCCCACGCTGAACTTGACCTGAGGGGTGGTGGCCAGCCACCAGAGCCAGAGCCCCAGGCCAAAGCAGGTGCTGGTCGGCCGGGCCAAGGGGCTATGTGCAGATTGGTGTGTGTCTGGGCATGGGGCTGGCATCTGACAGTCCAGGGCGGGGGACCAAGGTCCGCCAGGCCCCTGTCCCACCATGTGCACTGACACACAGTCTTGCTGACTGACTGACAGTCCCCGCCCCAGAGATACCCACACCAAGTCCCTGGGTGCCCTGAGCTGCCCCTGAGGGTGGGTGGGTGCCTGCCTGGACACATGCCTCCATAATGGAGGCCTCTATTAATCCCGTTGCCTACTGACAGCTGCCCTCCTGCCCCTCCTCCTCCTCCTACGCCTCCTCCTCCTCCTCTTCCTACTCTTCCTCCTCCTCTTTCTCCTCCTCCTCCTCCACCCCCTCCTCCTCTTCCTCATCCTCAGATGGACTCACTCAGGGCCCTTGGCCTAGGCAAGCCAGGGCTGCTGCTCTGGCTTCTGCAGCTTCTATCCAGTGGGGGGGTGTAGGAATCTGTTCCTGTCAGTCCCTGATTCCTGGGACCTTCCATGCCTCCAGCTGCCCCCACTCTCTAGTCCTGACCCCTCCTCAAGGATGCCCCCTTTCCCCTTACCCTCTGTCCCCCAGCTCCCAACTAACATCTACTGTGTTCCTCCCTGCGCTACTTTACTGCCACCCTGCTTCTGCCCTTCAGCCCTGAGGGCCCAGGGCCAGCCCAGCTGCCATCTCACCATCCAGCAGGGGGACCTGCCCTAACGCCCTGCCACCACACCCACACACACAGCCCTGCACACACTCCTGGGCTCCCCTGCCTGCAGCCTGCCTCTCAAACAGTCTCCTTCTGCCCCCTAGCCCCCTTACAGCCTCTGCCACGGACCCCCACAGACACCTGGGCATGAGCAGTGCAGACATGCAAACAGCTCCCCTCCCCCCCACTCCAGTTGCTCCAAGGTTGTCAAGAGTCTTTTTTTCATGCTGTAGGGGAGGGAGTTGAGACAGTCCAATGTCCTGGGGAGCAAGAACTGCAAACAGTCCATCTACAATGTAACATTTGGGTCTCAGGCCGCCCAATCCCTAGTGCGCTGTGCAGACCTTTGACTGGCAAAAACACCCCATCTGAGTGTGAGATCTGGCTGGGCTAGTGGCTCTTTCTGTGGACTAAGAGACAGACAGACAGAGTTTTCAGGTTCAAAACCTATACTTCCCAGAAGATGGTCATTCACTTCGGTAAAAAAAAAAAAAAAAAAAAGGCTTTTTATTTTTTTTCCCCCTGCCTGGGTAACCTGTCTCCTGCCTGTTTCAAAGTGAAAAAAGGGAAAAATCTTTTTTGGAGGGAAAAGGACCAAAATGCTGGCAGGTGGACTCCGTGGAAGGTGGATGGGGAGTTGCTCCTGCCCTGGCACTAGAGCCCCAGCTGCTGTTCCAGGTGCTCTCTGATAACAGAGATCTCCGTGTGTCGTGTCATGACACTGTCTCCAGGACTGACCCTCAGGATAATGAGGATTCAAAACGAGGCAGGTGATACTGCCTTCAAAAGTAAATCCAGGGAGGTTTGGCGGTATGTCAGAGGGTTAAGGGCTTGTGGCGCTCACGAATAGAGGGGACAGGTGGAAGGATTTGGGGTCTGGCCCCCAGACCGCCACCTGCAGGGGAGTCGCTTTACAGGGGGTGAAGCAGGTCTTTAGGAGCTCTATCTTTCTCTCCCACCCTGTATTTCCTCTGCTCTCTCCTTTTGTGTCTGTCAGATGCAAGGTCAGTAACAACAACAACAACAACAAAAACAATAACCACCACAGTGACCAAGCAACAAGGGCAGCGAAAGGGGAACAAATGGAGTGCAGGAGCTGTGGATTATTCGTGGCGTAGGCACTCAGCTGTGGCAATAACCCCTTGAGGCAATCAATCCATACATGAAGATGTAATACAGGTAACAGAGACGTATATGTCCCTGTGTGTTTCCACTGAGTTAATGTAAATGCACTTTTATTGACTTCTTCATTTATTTATTACCTTGCCACGAGAATTTCTTTTCATTGCTAAAAAAAAGTGTCCCATCAAGGGTACCAGGTGGTGCCACACCCAGTTAAGCACTCATGTTACAATGCAGGAGGACTGGGCTTCAACACCCTGGTTCCCACATGCCAGGGGAAATCTTTACAAGTGGTGCGGAAGTGCTGCAGTTGTCTCTCTCTGTGTCTCAAACTCTCTCTACCTCCCTTCCCTCTCAATTCCTGTCTATTTATTCCAGTGAATAATCAAGAAAATAGAAAGTAAAAAAAGAAAAAGGAAAAGGAAATATTCCACGACTTCAAATGGGTTAATCAGGACAATGCTTTCCTTGTTAAGATCCTCACAGCATTCCATATGCAGAAAGGCAAAGACGCCATGTATTTTTTAACCCAGTTTTTATATTTATTTATTTATTTATTTAGGTGCTTATTCATTTTTGTTATTGATGAATTAATGTTTTACATTTGACATTGACTAGGGATCTGACACCAGCGGACTCCAGTACCCCTATATGGTACTCTGCCTCTACAAAACCCATCCATTGACCTGTCCATCCATCCATCCATCCACCCATACATCTATCCATCCATTCATACATACATACATACATACATCCATCCATCCATCCATCCACCAGTCAACCAAGCTAAGTACAAAAGGAGATCTCTCCTTGAATGGTGAGGAGAAACAACGATGCATAGGTAGGTTGCAAAGGCCCAGTTTGGCTGAATAGGGCAGAGGGGCTGAACCAGGGAATGTGTTGGGGCGTGTGGGTTTGGGTGGGATGAGCCGGAGACCCTGTGAGCTGGGTCACATTAGGGGCAGGCAGGGGGTGGAAGGGGTTGCGAACAGCTGTCACTGGAGAAGCATCACAAGTGCTGGAGCTGGTGAGCAGGGCACCTGGAAGAGAGGACAGACAAAGGAGAGAAGCAAAGTGCGGAGGAGAGGAGAGGGGAGAGGATGGTGAGGACAGGAGAGGACAGGAGAGGACAGGATTAGAGGGGACCTGAGAAACCTACCTGGACAAAGGCAGCATACGGACATCCAGGAAGGCAGGCAGGCATGCAGGCAGCTCTGGCCTGGGCTCCCAGGATCCCGGGCGCACCTCCACCTGTCTTCTCTTGGCTGCCAGCCCTGAGGTCCCTCGTCGGTCAGCACTGTCTTCCCATCCTTCCGTCCCTCTGTGCCAGGGCCCAGGCGTCTGGGCGCTGTTGCCTGACCTAGTGGCAGGGCAGTTGGGCTGCCCAGTGCCAGTGTGGCCAGCACAGATTGCCAGGGGCTAGGACATCACAGAGGGCTCATGTGGTTGCTAGGCCATGGGGACCCCGCCCATCCAGTTGACCAGCAGCCATGACCCCCACGCTGAACTTGACCTGAGGGGTGGTGGCCAGCCACCAGAGCCAGAGCCCCAGGCCAAAGCAGGTGCTGGTCGGCCGGGCCAAGGGGCTATGTGCAGATTGGTGTGTGTCTGGGCATGGGGCTGGCATCTGACAGTCCAGGGCGGGGGACCAAGGTCCGCCAGGCCCCTGTCCCACCATGTGCACTGACACACAGTCTTGCTGACTGACTGACAGTCCCCGCCCCAGAGATACCCACACCAAGTCCCTGGGTGCCCTGAGCTGCCCCTGAGGGTGGGTGGGTGCCTGCCTGGACACATGCCTCCATAATGGAGGCCTCTATTAATCCCGTTGCCTACTGACAGCTGCCCTCCTGCCCCTCCTCCTCCTCCTACGCCTCCTCCTCCTCCTCTTCCTACTCTTCCTCCTCCTCTTTCTCCTCCTCCTCCTCCACCCCCTCCTCCTCTTCCTCATCCTCAGATGGACTCACTCAGGGCCCTTGGCCTAGGCAAGCCAGGGCTGCTGCTCTGGCTTCTGCAGCTTCTATCCAGTGGGGGGGTGTAGGAATCTGTTCCTGTCAGTCCCTGATTCCTGGGACCTTCCATGCCTCCAGCTGCCCCCACTCTCTAGTCCTGACCCCTCCTCAAGGATGCCCCCTTTCCCCTTACCCTCTGTCCCCCAGCTCCCAACTAACATCTACTGTGTTCCTCCCTGCGCTACTTTACTGCCACCCTGCTTCTGCCCTTCAGCCCTGAGGGCCCAGGGCCAGCCCAGCTGCCATCTCACCATCCAGCAGGGGGACCTGCCCTAACGCCCTGCCACCACACCCACACACACAGCCCTGCACACACTCCTGGGCTCCCCTGCCTGCAGCCTGCCTCTCAAACAGTCTCCTTCTGCCCCCTAGCCCCCTTACAGCCTCTGCCACGGACCCCCACAGACACCTGGGCATGAGCAGTGCAGACATGCAAACAGCTCCCCTCCCCCCCACTCCAGTTGCTCCAAGGTTGTCAAGAGTCTTTTTTTCATGCTGTAGGGGAGGGAGTTGAGACAGTCCAATGTCCTGGGGAGCAAGAACTGCAAACAGTCCATCTACAATGTAACATTTGGGTCTCAGGCCGCCCAATCCCTAGTGCGCTGTGCAGACCTTTGACTGGCAAAAACACCCCATCTGAGTGTGAGATCTGGCTGGGCTAGTGGCTCTTTCTGTGGACTAAGAGACAGACAGACAGAGTTTTCAGGTTCAAAACCTATACTTCCCAGAAGATGGTCATTCACTTCGGTAAAAAAAAAAAAAAAAAAAGGCTTTTTATTTTTTTTCCCCCTGCCTGGGTAACCTGTCTCCTGCCTGTTTCAAAGTGAAAAAAGGGAAAAATCTTTTTTGGAGGGAAAAGGACCAAAATGCAGGCAGGTGGACTCCGTGGAAGGTGGATGGGGAGTTGCTCCTGCCCTGGCACTAGAGCCCCAGCTGCTGTTCCAGGTGCTCTCTGATAACAGAGATCTCCGTGTGTCGTGTCATGACACTGTCTCCAGGACTGACCCTCAGGATAATGAGGATTCAAAACGAGGCAGGTGATACTGCCTTCAAAAGTAAATCCAGGGAGGTTTGGCGGTATGTCAGAGGGTTAAGGGCTTGTGGCGCTCACGAATAGAGGGGACAGGTGGAAGGATTTGGGGTCTGGCCCCCAGACCGCCACCTGCAGGGGAGTCGCTTTACAGGGGGTGAAGCAGGTCTTTAGGAGCTCTATCTTTCTCTCCCACCCTGTATTTCCTCTGCTCTCTCCTTTTGTGTCTGTCAGATGCAAGGTCAGTAACAACAACAACAACAACAAAAACAATAACCACCACAGTGACCAAGCAACAAGGGCAGCGAAAGGGGAACAAATGGAGTGCAGGAGCTGTGGATTATTCGTGGCGTAGGCACTCAGCTGTGGCAATAACCCCTTGAGGCAATCAATCCATACATGAAGATGTAATACAGGTAACAGAGACGTATATGTCCCTGTGTGTTTCCACTGAGTTAATGTAAATGCACTTTTATTGACTTCTTCATTTATTTATTACCTTGCCACGAGAATTTCTTTTCATTTCTAAAAAAAAGTGTCCCATCAAGGGTACCAGGTGGTGCCACACCCAGTTAAGCACTCATGTTACAATGCAGGAGGACTGGGCTTCAACACCCTGGTTCCCACATGCCAGGGGAAATCTTTACAAGTGCTGCAGTTGTCTCTCTCTGTGTCTCAAACTCTCTCTACCTCCCTTCCCTCTCAATTCCTGTCTATTTATTCCAGTGAATAATCAAGAAAATAGAAAGTAAAAAAAGAAAAAGGAAAAGGAAATATTCCACGACTTCAAATGGGTTAATCAGGACAATGCTTTCCTTGTTAAGATCCTCACAGCATTCCATATGCAGAAAGGCAAAGACGCCATGTATTTTTTAACCCAGTTTTTATATTTATTTATTTATTTATTTAGGTGCTTATTCATTTTTGTTATTGATGAATTAATGTTTTACATTTGACATTGACTAGGGATCTGACACCAGCGGACTCCAGTACCCCTATATGGTACTCTGCCTCTACAAAACCGATCCATTGACCTGTCCATCCATCCATCCATCCAACCATACATCTATCCATCCATTCATACATACATACATACATACATACATACATACATACATCCATCCATCCATCCATCCACCAGTCAACCAAGCTAAGTACAAAAGGAGATCTCTCCTTGAATGGTGAGGAGAAACAACGATGCATAGGTAGGTTGCAAAGGCCCAGTTTGGCTGAATAGGGCAGAGGGGCTGAACCAGGGAATGTGTTGGGGCGTGTGGGTTTGGGTGGGATGAGCCGGAGACCCTGTGAGCTGGGTCACATTAGGGGCAGGCAGGGGGTGGAAGGGGTTGCGAACAGCTGTCACTGGAGAAGCATCACAAGTGCTGGAGCTGGTGAGCAGGGCACCTGGAAGAGAGGACAGACAAAGGAGAGAAGCAAAGTGCGGAGGAGAGGAGAGGGGAGAGGATGGTGAGGACAGGAGAGGACAGGAGAGGACAGGATTAGAGGGGACCTGAGAAACCTACCTGGACAAAGGCAGCATACGGACATCCAGGAAGGCAGGCAGGCATGCAGGCAGCTCTGGCCTGGGCTCCCAGGATCCCGGGCGCACCTCCACCTGTCTTCTCTTGGCTGCCAGCCCTGAGGTCCCTCGTCGGTCAGCACTGTCTTCCCATCCTTCCGTCCCTCTGTGCCAGGGCCCAGGCGTCTGGGCGCTGTTGCCTGACCTAGTGGCAGGGCAGTTGGGCTGCCCAGTGCCAGTGTGGCCAGCACAGATTGCCAGGGGCTAGGACATCACAGAGGGCTCATGTGGTTGCTAGGCCATGGGGACCCCGCCCATCCAGTTGACCAGCAGCCATGACCCCCACGCTGAACTTGACATGAGGGGTGGTGGCCAGCCACCAGAGCCAGAGCCCCAGGCCAAAGCAGGTGCTGGTCGGCTGGGCCAAGGGGCTATGTGCAGATTGGTGTGTGTCTGGGCATGGGGCTGGCATCTGACAGTCCAGGGCGGGGGACCAAGGTCCGCCAGGCCCCTGTCCCACCATGTGCACTGACACACAGTCTTGCTGACTGACTGACAGTCCCCGCCCCAGAGATACCCACACCAAGTCCCTGGGTGCCCTGAGCTGCCCCTGAGGGTGGGTGGGTGCCTGCCTGGACACATGCCTCCGTAATGGAGGCCTCTATTAATCCCGTTGCCTACTGACAGCTGCCCTCCTGCCCCTCCTCCTCCTCCTACGCCTCCTCCTCCTCCTCTTCCTACTCTTCCTCCTCCTCTTTCTCCTCCTCCTCCTCCACCCCCTCCTCCTCTTCCTCATCCTCAGATGGACTCACTCAGGGCCCTTGGCCTAGGCAAGCCAGGGCTGCTGCTCTGGCTTCTGCAGCTTCTATCCAGTGGGGGGGTGTAGGAATCTGTTCCTGTCAGTCCCTGATTCCTGGGACCTTCCATGCCTCCAGCTGCCCCCACTCTCTAGTCCTGACCCCTCCTCAAGGATGCCCCCTTTCCCCTTACCCTCTGTCCCCCAGCTCCCAACTAACATCTACTGTGTTCCTCCCTGCGCTACTTTACTGCCACCCTGCTTCTGCCCTTCAGCCCTGAGGGCCCAGGGCCAGCCCAGCTGCCATCTCACCATCCAGCAGGGGGACCTGCCCTAACGCCCTGCCACCACACCCACACACACAGCCCTGCACACACTCCTGGGCTCCCCTGCCTGCAGCCTGCCTCTCAAACAGTCTCCTTCTGCCCCCTAGCCCCCTTACAGCCTCTGCCACGGACCCCCACAGACACCTGGGCATGAGCAGTGCAGACATGCAAACAGCTCCCCTCCCCCCCACTCCAGTTGCTCCAAGGTTGTCAAGAGTCTTTTTTTCATGCTGTAGGGGAGGGAGTTGAGACAGTCCAATGTCCTGGGGAGCAAGAACTGCAAACAGTCCATCTACAATGTAACATTTGGGTCTCAGGCCGCCCAATCCCTAGTGCGCTGTGCAGACCTTTGACTGGCAAAAACACCCCATCTGAGTGTGAGATCTGGCTGGGCTAGTGGCTCTTTCTGTGGACTAAGAGACAGACAGACAGAGTTTTCAGGTTCAAAACCTATACTTCCCAGAAGATGGTCATTCACTTCGGTAAAAAAAAAAAAAAAAAAAAAAAAGGCTTTTTATTTTTTTTCCCCCTGCCTGGGTAACCTGTCTCCTGCCTGTTTCAAAGTGAAAAAAGGGAAAAATCTTTTTTGGAGGGAAAAGGACCAAAATGCTGGCAGGTGGACTCCGTGGAAGGTGGATGGGGAGTTGCTCCTGCCCTGGCACTAGAGCCCCAGCTGCTGTTCCAGGTGCTCTCTGATAACAGAGATCTCCGTGTGTCGTGTCATGACACTGTCTCCAGGACTGACCCTCAGGATAATGAGGATTCAAAACGAGGCAGGTGATACTGCCTTCAAAAGTAAATCCAGGGAGGTTTGGCGGTATGTCAGAGGGTTAAGGGCTTGTGGCGCTCACGAATAGAGGGGACAGGTGGAAGGATTTGGGGTCTGGCCCCCAGACCGCCACCTGCAGGGGAGTCGCTTTACAGGGGGTGAAGCAGGTCTTTAGGAGCTCTATCTTTCTCTCCCACCCTGTATTTCCTCTGCTCTCTCCTTTTGTGTCTGTCAGATGCAAGGTCAGTAACAACAACAACAACAACAAAAACAATAACCACCACAGTGACCAAGCAACAAGGGCAGCGAAAGGGGAACAAATGGAGTGCAGGAGCTGTGGATTATTCGTGGCGTAGGCACTCAGCTGTGGCAATAACCCCTTGAGGCAATCAATCCATACATGAAGATGTAATACAGGTAACAGAGACGTATATGTCCCTGTGTGTTTCCACTGAGTTAATGTAAATGCACTTTTATTGACTTCTTCATTTATTTATTACCTTGCCACGAGAATTTCTTTTCATTGCTAAAAAAAAGTGTCCCATCAAGGGTACCAGGTGGTGCCACACCCAGTTAAGCACTCATGTTACAATGCAGGAGGACTGGGCTTCAACACCCTGGTTCCCACATGCCAGGGGAAATCTTTACAAGTGGTGCGGAAGTGCTGCAGTTGTCTCTCTCTGTGTCTCAAACTCTCTCTACCTCCCTTCCCTCTCAATTCCTGTCTATTTATTCCAGTGAATAATCAAGAAAATAGAAAGTAAAAAAAGAAAAAGGAAAAGGAAATATTCCACGACTTCAAATGGGTTAATCAGGACAATGCTTTCCTTGTTAAGATCCTCACAGCATTCCATATGCAGAAAGGCAAAGACGCCATGTATTTTTTAACCCAGTTTTTATATTTATTTATTTATTTATTTATTTAGGTGCTTATTCATTTTTGTTATTGATGAATTAATGTTTTACATTTGACATTGACTAGGGATCTGACACCAGCGGACTCCAGTACCCCTATATGGTACTCTGCCTCTACAAAACCGATCCATTGACCTGTCCATCCATCCATCCATCCACCCATACATCTATCCATCCATTCATACATCCATCCATCCATCCATCCATCCATCCATCCATCCATCCACCAGTCAACCAAGCTAAGTACAAAAGGAGATCTCTCCTTGAATGGTGAGGAGAAACAACGATGCATAGGTAGGTTGCAAAGGCCCAGTTTGGCTGAATAGGGCAGAGGGGCTGAACCAGGGAATGTGTTGGGGCGTGTGGGTTTGGGTGGGATGAGCCGGAGACCCTGTGAGCTGGGTCACATTAGGGGCAGGCAGGGGGTGGAAGGGGTTGCGAACAGCTGTCACTGGAGAAGCATCACAAGTGCTGGAGCTGGTGAGCAGGGCACCTGGAAGAGAGGACAGACAAAGGAGAGAAGCAAAGTGCGGAGGAGAGGAGAGGGGAGAGGATGGTGAGGACAGGAGAGGACAGGAGAGGACAGGATTGGAGGGGACCTGAGAAACCTACCTGGACAAAGGCAGCATACGGACATCCAGGAAGGCAGGCAGGCATGCAGGCAGCTCTGGCCTGGGCTCCCAGGATCCCGGGCGCACCTCCACCTGTCTTCTCTTGGCTGCCAGCCCTGAGGTCCCTCGTCGGTCAGCACTGTCTTCCCATCCTTCCGTCCCTCTGTGCCAGGGCCCAGGCGTCTGGGCGCTGTTGCCTGACCTAGTGGCAGGGCAGTTGGGCTGCCCAGTGCCAGTGTGGCCAGCACAGATTGCCAGGGGCTAGGACATCACAGAGGGCTCATGTGGTTGCTAGGCCATGGGGACCCCGCCCATCCAGTTGACCAGCAGCCATGACCCCCACGCTGAACTTGACCTGAGGGGTGGTGGCCAGCCACCAGAGCCAGAGCCCCAGGCCAAAGCAGGTGCTGGTCGGCCGGGCCAAGGGGCTATGTGCAGATTGGTGTGTGTCTGGGCATGGGGCTGGCATCTGACAGTCCAGGGCGGGGGACCAAGGTCCGCCAGGCCCCTGTCCCACCATGTGCACTGACACACAGTCTTGCTGACTGACTGACAGTCCCCGCCCCAGAGATACCCACACCAAGTCCCTGGGTGCCCTGAGCTGCCCCTGAGGGTGGGTGGGTGCCTGCCTGGACACATGCCTCCGTAATGGAGGCCTCTATTAATCCCGTTGCCTACTGACAGCTGCCCTCCTGCCCCTCCTCCTCCTCCTACGCCTCCTCCTCCTCCTCTTCCTACTCTTCCTCCTCCTCTTTCTCCTCCTCCTCCTCCACCCCCTCCTCCTCTTCCTCATCCTCAGATGGACTCACTCAGGGCCCTTGGCCTAGGCAAGCCAGGGCTGCTGCTCTGGCTTCTGCAGCTTCTATCCAGTGGGGGGGTGTAGGAATCTGTTCCTGTCAGTCCCTGATTCCTGGGACCTTCCATGCCTCCAGCTGCCCCCACTCTCTAGTCCTGACCCCTCCTCAAGGATGCCCCCTTTCCCCTTACCCTCTGTCCCCCAGCTCCCAACTAACATCTACTGTGTTCCTCCCTGCGCTACTTTACTGCCACCCTGCTTCTGCCCTTCAGCCCTGAGGGCCCAGGGCCAGCCCAGCTGCCATCTCACCATCCAGCAGGGGGACCTGCCCTAACGCCCTGCCACCACACCCACACACACAGCCCTGCACACACTCCTGGGCTCCCCTGCCTGCAGCCTGCCTCTCAAACAGTCTCCTTCTGCCCCCTAGCCCCCTTACAGCCTCTGCCACGGACCCCCACAGACACCTGGGCATGAGCAGTGCAGACATGCAAACAGCTCCCCTCCCCCCCACTCCAGTTGCTCCAAGGTTGTCAAGAGTCTTTTTTTCATGCTGTAGGGGAGGGAGTTGAGACAGTCCAATGTCCTGGGGAGCAAGAACTGCAAACAGTCCATCTACAATGTAACATTTGGGTCTCAGGCCGCCCAATCCCTAGTGCGCTGTGCAGACCTTTGACTGGCAAAAACACCCCATCTGAGTGTGAGATCTGGCTGGGCTAGTGGCTCTTTCTGTGGACTAAGAGACAGACAGACAGAGTTTTCAGGTTCAAAACCTATACTTCCCAGAAGATGGTCATTCACTTCGGTAAAAAAAAAAAAAAAAAAAAAAAAAAAGGCTTTTTATTTTTTTTCCCCCTGCCTGGGTAACCTGTCTCCTGCCTGTTTCAAAGTGAAAAAAGGGAAAAATCTTTTTTGGAGGGAAAAGGACCAAAATGCTGGCAGGTGGACTCTGTGGAAGGTGGATGGGGAGTTGCTCCTGCCCTGGCACTAGAGCCCCAGCTGCTGTTCCAGGTGCTCTCTGATAACAGAGATCTCCGTGTGTCGTGTCATGACACTGTCTCCAGGACTGACCCTCAGGATAATGAGGATTCAAAACGAGGCAGGTGATACTGCCTTCAAAAGTAAATCCAGGGAGGTTTGGCGGTATGTCAGAGGGTTAAGGGCTTGTGGCGCTCACGAATAGAGGGGACAGGTGGAAGGATTTGGGGTCTGGCCCCCAGACCGCCACCTGCAGGGGAGTCGCTTTACAGGGGGTGAAGCAGGTCTTTAGGAGCTCTATCTTTCTCTCCCACCCTGTATTTCCTCTGCTCTCTCCTTTTGTGTCTGTCAGATGCAAGGTCAGTAACAACAACAACAACAACAAAAACAATAACCACCACAGTGACCAAGCAACAAGGGCAGCGAAAGGGGAACAAATGGAGTGCAGGAGCTGTGGATTATTCGTGGCGTAGGCACTCAGCTGTGGCAATAACCCCTTGAGGCAATCAATCCATACATGAAGATGTAATTCAGGTAACAGAGACGTATATGTCCCTGTGTGTTTCCACTGAGTTAATGTAAATGCACTTTTATTGACTTCTTCATTTATTTATTACCTTGCCACAGAATTTCTTTTCATTGCTAAAAAAAAGTGTCCCATCAAGGGTACCAGGTGGTGCCACACCCAGTTAAGCACTCATGTTACAATGCAGGAGGACTGGGCTTCAACACCCTGGTTCCCACATGCCAGGGGAAATCTTTACAAGTGGTGCGGAAGTGCTGCAGTTGTCTCTCTCTGTGTCTCAAACTCTCTCTACCTCCCTTCCCTCTCAATTCCTGTCTATTTATTCCAGTGAATAATCAAGAAAATAGAAAGTAAAAAAAGAAAAAGGAAAAGGAAATATTCCACGACTTCAAATGGGTTAATCAGGACAATGCTTTCCTTGTTAAGATCCTCACAGCATTCCATATGCAGAAAGGCAAAGACGCCATGTATTTTTTAACCCAGTTTTTATATTTATTTATTTATTTATTTAGGTGCTTATTCATTTTTGTTATTGATGAATTAATGTTTTACATTTGACATTGACTAGGGATCTGACACCAGCGGACTCCAGTACCCCTATATGGTACTCTGCCTCTACAAAACCGATCCATTGACCTGTCCATCCATCCATCCATCCACCCATACATCTATCCATCCATTCATACATCCATCCATCCATCCATCCATCCATCCATCCATCCATCCATCCATCCACCAGTCAACCAAGCTAAGTACAAAAGGAGATCTCTCCTTGAATGGTGAGGAGAAACAACGATGCATAGGTAGGTTGCAAAGGCCCAGTTTGGCTGAATAGGGCAGAGGGGCTGAACCAGGGAATGTGTTGGGGCGTGTGGGTTTGGGTGGGATGAGCCGGAGACCCTGTGAGCTGGGTCACATTAGGGGCAGGCAGGGGGTGGAAGGGGTTGCGAACAGCTGTCACTGGAGAAGCATCACAAGTGCTGGAGCTGGTGAGCAGGGCACCTGGAAGAGAGGACAGACAAAGGAGAGAAGCAAAGTGCGGAGGAGAGGAGAGGGGAGAGGATGGTGAGGACAGGAGAGGACAGGAGAGGACAGGATTGGAGGGGACCTGAGAAACCTACCTGGACAAAGGCAGCATACGGACATCCAGGAAGGCAGGCAGGCATGCAGGCAGCTCTGGCCTGGGCTCCCAGGATCCCGGGCGCACCTCCACCTGTCTTCTCTTGGCTGCCAGCCCTGAGGTCCCTCGTCGGTCAGCACTGTCTTCCCATCCTTCCGTCCCTCTGTGCCAGGGCCCAGGCGTCTGGGCGCTGTTGCCTGACCTAGTGGCAGGGCAGTTGGGCTGCCCAGTGCCAGTGTGGCCAGCACAGATTGCCAGGGGCTAGGACATCACAGAGGGCTCATGTGGTTGCTAGGCCATGGGGACCCCGCCCATCCAGTTGACCAGCAGCCATGACCCCCACGCTGAACTTGACCTGAGGGGTGGTGGCCAGCCACCAGAGCCAGAGCCCCAGGCCAAAGCAGGTGCTGGTCGGCCGGGCCAAGGGGCTATGTGCAGATTGGTGTGTGTCTGGGCATGGGGCTGGCATCTGACAGTCCAGGGCGGGGGACCAAGGTCCGCCAGGCCCCTGTCCCACCATGTGCACTGACACACAGTCTTGCTGACTGACTGACAGTCCCCGCCCCAGAGATACCCACACCAAGTCCCTGGGTGCCCTGAGCTGCCCCTGAGGGTGGGTGGGTGCCTGCCTGGACACATGCCTCCGTAATGGAGGCCTCTATTAATCCCGTTGCCTACTGACAGCTGCCCTCCTGCCCCTCCTCCTCCTCCTACGCCTCCTCCTCCTCCTCTTCCTACTCTTCCTCCTCCTCTTTCTCCTCCTCCTCCTCCACCCCCTCCTCCTCTTCCTCATCCTCAGATGGACTCACTCAGGGCCCTTGGCCTAGGCAAGCCAGGGCTGCTGCTCTGGCTTCTGCAGCTTCTATCCAGTGGGGGGGTGTAGGAATCTGTTCCTGTCAGTCCCTGATTCCTGGGACCTTCCATGCCTCCAGCTGCCCCCACTCTCTAGTCCTGACCCCTCCTCAAGGATGCCCCCTTTCCCCTTACCCTCTGTCCCCCAGCTCCCAACTAACATCTACTGTGTTCCTCCCTGCGCTACTTTACTGCCACCCTGCTTCTGCCCTTCAGCCCTGAGGGCCCAGGGCCAGCCCAGCTGCCATCTCACCATCCAGCAGGGGGACCTGCCCTAACGCCCTGCCACCACACCCACACACACAGCCCTGCACACACTCCTGGGCTCCCCTGCCTGCAGCCTGCCTCTCAAACAGTCTCCTTCTGCCCCCTAGCCCCCTTACAGCCTCTGCCACGGACCCCCACAGACACCTGGGCATGAGCAGTGCAGACATGCAAACAGCTCCCCTCCCCCCCACTCCAGTTGCTCCAAGGTTGTCAAGAGTCTTTTTTTCATGCTGTAGGGGAGGGAGTTGAGACAGTCCAATGTCCTGGGGAGCAAGAACTGCAAACAGTCCATCTACAATGTAACATTTGGGTCTCAGGCCGCCCAATCCCTAGTGCGCTGTGCAGACCTTTGACTGGCAAAAACACCCCATCTGAGTGTGAGATCTGGCTGGGCTAGTGGCTCTTTCTGTGGACTAAGAGACAGACAGACAGAGTTTTCAGGTTCAAAACCTATACTTCCCAGAAGATGGTCATTCACTTCGGTAAAAAAAAAAAAAAAAAAAAAAAAAAAAAAAAAAAAAAAAAGGCTTTTTATTTTTTTTCCCCCTGCCTGGGTAACCTGTCTCCTGCCTGTTTCAAAGTGAAAAAAGGGAAAAATCTTTTTTGGAGGGAAAAGGACCAAAATGCTGGCAGGTGGACTCCGTGGAAGGTGGATGGGGAGTTGCTCCTGCCCTGGCACTAGAGCCCCAGCTGCTGTTCCAGGTGCTCTCTGATAACAGAGATCTCCGTGTGTCGTGTCATGACACTGTCTCCAGGACTGACCCTCAGGATAATGAGGATTCAAAACGAGGCAGGTGATACTGCCTTCAAAAGTAAATCCAGGGAGGTTTGGCGGTATGTCAGAGGGTTAAGGGCTTGTGGCGCTCACGAATAGAGGGGACAGGTGGAAGGATTTGGGGTCTGGCCCCCAGACCGCCACCTGCAGGGGAGTCGCTTTACAGGGGGTGAAGCAGGTCTTTAGGAGCTCTATCTTTCTCTCCCACCCTGTATTTCCTCTGCTCTCTCCTTTTGTGTCTGTCAGATGCAAGGTCAGTAACAACAACAACAACAACAAAAACAATAACCACCACAGTGACCAAGCAACAAGGGCAGCGAAAGGGGAACAAATGGAGTGCAGGAGCTGTGGATTATTCGTGGCGTAGGCACTCAGCTGTGGCAATAACCCCTTGAGGCAATCAATCCATACATGAAGATGTAATACAGGTAACAGAGACGTATATGTCCCTGTGTGTTTCCACTGAGTTAATGTAAATGCACTTTTATTGACTTCTTCATTTATTTATTACCTTGCCACGAGAATTTCTTTTCATTGCTAAAAAAAAGTGTCCCATCAAGGGTACCAGGTGGTGCCACACCCAGTTAAGCACTCATGTTACAATGCAGGAGGACTGGGCTTCAACACCCTGGTTCCCACATGCCAGGGGAAATCTTTACAAGTGGTGCGGAAGTGCTGCAGTTGTCTCTCTCTGTGTCTCAAACTCTCTCTACCTCCCTTCCCTCTCAATTCCTGTCTATTTATTCCAGTGAATAATCAAGAAAATAGAAAGTAAAAAAAGAAAAAGGAAAAGGAAATATTCCACGACTTCAAATGGGTTAATCAGGACAATGCTTTCCTTGTTAAGATCCTCACAGCATTCCATATGCAGAAAGGCAAAGACGCCATGTATTTTTTAACCCAGTTTTTATATTTATTTATTTATTTATTTATTTAGGTGCTTATTCATTTTTGTTATTGATGAATTAATGTTTTACATTTGACATTGACTAGGGATCTGACACCAGCGGACTCCAGTACCCCTATATGGTACTCTGCCTCTACAAAACCGATCCATTGACCTGTCCATCCATCCATCCATCCACCCATACATCTATCCATCCATTCATACATCCATCCATCCATCCATCCATCCATCCATCCATCCATCCACCAGTCAACCAAGCTAAGTACAAAAGGAGATCTCTCCTTGAATGGTGAGGAGAAACAACGATGCATAGGTAGGTTGCAAAGGCCCAGTTTGGCTGAATAGGGCAGAGGGGCTGAACCAGGGAATGTGTTGGGGCGTGTGGGTTTGGGTGGGATGAGCCGGAGACCCTGTGAGCTGGGTCACATTAGGGGCAGGCAGGGGGTGGAAGGAGTTGCGAACAGCTGTCACTGGAGAAGCATCACAAGTGCTGGAGCTGGTGAGCAGGGCACCTGGAAGAGAGGACAGACAAAGGAGAGAAGCAAAGTGCGGAGGAGAGGAGAGGGGAGAGGATGGTGAGGACAGGAGAGGACAGGAGAGGACAGGATTGGAGGGGACCTGAGAAACCTACCTGGACAAAGGCAGCATACGGACATCCAGGAAGGCAGGCAGGCATGCAGGCAGCTCTGGCCTGGGCTCCCAGGATCCCGGGCGCACCTCCACCTGTCTTCTCTTGGCTGCCAGCCCTGAGGTCCCTCGTCGGTCAGCACTGTCTTCCCATCCTTCCGTCCCTCTGTGCCAGGGCCCAGGCGTCTGGGCGCTGTTGCCTGACCTAGTGGCAGGGCAGTTGGGCTGCCCAGTGCCAGTGTGGCCAGCACAGATTGCCAGGGGCTAGGACATCACAGAGGGCTCATGTGGTTGCTAGGCCATGGGGACCCCGCCCATCCAGTTGACCAGCAGCCATGACCCCCACGCTGAACTTGACCTGAGGGGTGGTGGCCAGCCACCAGAGCCAGAGCCCCAGGCCAAAGCAGGTGCTGGTCGGCCGGGCCAAGGGGCTATGTGCAGATTGGTGTGTGTCTGGGCATGGGGCTGGCATCTGACAGTCCAGGGCGGGGGACCAAGGTCCGCCAGGCCCCTGTCCCACCATGTGCACTGACACACAGTCTTGCTGACTGACTGACAGTCCCCGCCCCAGAGATACCCACACCAAGTCCCTGGGTGCCCTGAGCTGCCCCTGAGGGTGGGTGGGTGCCTGCCTGGACACATGCCTCCGTAATGGAGGCCTCTATTAATCCCGTTGCCTACTGACAGCTGCCCTCCTGCCCCTCCTCCTCCTCCTACGCCTCCTCCTCCTCCTCTTCCTACTCTTCCTCCTCCTCTTTCTCCTCCTCCTCCTCCACCCCCTCCTCCTCTTCCTCATCCTCAGATGGACTCACTCAGGGCCCTTGGCCTAGGCAAGCCAGGGCTGCTGCTCTGGCTTCTGCAGCTTCTATCCAGTGGGGGGGTGTAGGAATCTGTTCCTGTCAGTCCCTGATTCCTGGGACCTTCCATGCCTCCAGCTGCCCCCACTCTCTAGTCCTGACCCCTCCTCAAGGATGCCCCCTTTCCCCTTACCCTCTGTCCCCCAGCTCCCAACTAACATCTACTGTGTTCCTCCCTGCGCTACTTTACTGCCACCCTGCTTCTGCCCTTCAGCCCTGAGGGCCCAGGGCCAGCCCAGCTGCCATCTCACCATCCAGCAGGGGGACCTGCCCTAACGCCCTGCCACCACACCCACACACACAGCCCTGCACACACTCCTGGGCT
Source organism: Erinaceus europaeus (assembly GCF_950295315.1). Classification (NCBI taxonomy): domain Eukaryota; kingdom Metazoa; phylum Chordata; class Mammalia; order Eulipotyphla; family Erinaceidae; genus Erinaceus; species Erinaceus europaeus. The sequence continues at coordinate 673,334 of NW_026647124.1, read as the reverse complement.
CCCCTGCCTGCAGCCTGCCTCTCAAACAGTCTCCTTCTGCCCCCTAGCCCCCTTACAGCCTCTGCCACGGACCCCCACAGACACCTGGGCATGAGCAGTGCAGACATGCAAACAGCTCCCCTCCCCCCCACTCCAGTTGCTCCAAGGTTGTCAAGAGTCTTTTTTTCATGCTGTAGGGGAGGGAGTTGAGACAGTCCAATGTCCTGGGGAGCAAGAACTGCAAACAGTCCATCTACAATGTAACATTTGGGTCTCAGGCCGCCCAATCCCTAGTGCGCTGTGCAGACCTTTGACTGGCAAAAACACCCCATCTGAGTGTGAGATCTGGCTGGGCTAGTGGCTCTTTCTGTGGACTAAGAGACAGACAGACAGAGTTTTCAGGTTCAAAACCTATACTTCCCAGAAGATGGTCATTCACTTCGGTAAAAAAAAAAAAAAAAAAAAAAAAAAGGCTTTTTATTTTTTTTCCCCCTGCCTGGGTAACCTGTCTCCTGCCTGTTTCAAAGTGAAAAAAGGGAAAAATCTTTTTTGGAGGGAAAAGGACCAAAATGCTGGCAGGTGGACTCCGTGGAAGGTGGATGGGGAGTTGCTCCTGCCCTGGCACTAGAGCCCCAGCTGCTGTTCCAGGTGCTCTCTGATAACAGAGATCTCCGTGTGTCGTGTCATGACACTGTCTCCAGGACTGACCCTCAGGATAATGAGGATTCAAAACGAGGCAGGTGATACTGCCTTCAAAAGTAAATCCAGGGAGGTTTGGCGGTATGTCAGAGGGTTAAGGGCTTGTGGCGCTCACGAATAGAGGGGACAGGTGGAAGGATTTGGGGTCTGGCCCCCAGACCGCCACCTGCAGGGGAGTCGCTTTACAGGGGGTGAAGCAGGTCTTTAGGAGCTCTATCTTTCTCTCCCACCCTGTATTTCCTCTGCTCTCTCCTTTTGTGTCTGTCAGATGCAAGGTCAGTAACAACAACAACAACAACAAAAACAATAACCACCACAGTGACCAAGCAACAAGGGCAGCGAAAGGGGAACAAATGGAGTGCAGGAGCTGTGGATTATTCGTGGCGTAGGCACTCAGCTGTGGCAATAACCCCTTGAGGCAATCAATCCATACATGAAGATGTAATACAGGTAACAGAGACGTATATGTCCCTGTGTGTTTCCACTGAGTTAATGTAAATGCACTTTTATTGACTTCTTCATTTATTTATTACCTTGCCACGAGAATTTCTTTTCATTGCTAAAAAAAAGTGTCCCATCAAGGGTACCAGGTGGTGCCACACCCAGTTAAGCACTCATGTTACAATGCAGGAGGACTGGGCTTCAACACCCTGGTTCCCACATGCCAGGGGAAATCTTTACAAGTGGTGCGGAAGTGCTGCAGTTGTCTCTCTCTGTGTCTCAAACTCTCTCTACCTCCCTTCCCTCTCAATTCCTGTCTATTTATTCCAGTGAATAATCAAGAAAATAGAAAGTAAAAAAAGAAAAAGGAAAAGGAAATATTCCACGACTTCAAATGGGTTAATCAGGACAATGCTTTCCTTGTTAAGATCCTCACAGCATTCCATATGCAGAAAGGCAAAGACGCCATGTATTTTTTAACCCAGTTTTTATATTTATTTATTTATTTATTTATTTAGGTGCTTATTCATTTTTGTTATTGATGAATTAATGTTTTACATTTGACATTGACTAGGGATCTGACACCAGCGGACTCCAGTACCCCTATATGGTACTCTGCCTCTACAAAACCGATCCATTGACCTGTCCATCCATCCATCCATCCACCCATACATCTATCCATCCATTCATACATCCATCCATCCATCCATCCATCCATCCATCCATCCATCCATCCATCCATCCACCAGTCAACCAAGCTAAGTACAAAAGGAGATCTCTCCTTGAATGGTGAGGAGAAACAACGATGCATAGGTAGGTTGCAAAGGCCCAGTTTGGCTGAATAGGGCAGAGGGGCTGAACCAGGGAATGTGTTGGGGCGTGTGGGTTTGGGTGGGATGAGCCGGAGACCCTGTGAGCTGGGTCACATTAGGGGCAGGCAGGGGGTGGAAGGGGTTGCGAACAGCTGTCACTGGAGAAGCATCACAAGTGCTGGAGCTGGTGAGCAGGGCACCTGGAAGAGAGGACAGACAAAGGAGAGAAGCAAAGTGCGGAGGAGAGGAGAGGGGAGAGGATGGTGAGGACAGGAGAGGACAGGAGAGGACAGGATTGGAGGGGACCTGAGAAACCTACCTGGACAAAGGCAGCATACGGACATCCAGGAAGGCAGGCAGGCATGCAGGCAGCTCTGGCCTGGGCTCCCAGGATCCCGGGCGCACCTCCACCTGTCTTCTCTTGGCTGCCAGCCCTGAGGTCCCTCGTCGGTCAGCACTGTCTTCCCATCCTTCCGTCCCTCTGTGCCAGGGCCCAGGCGTCTGGGCGCTGTTGCCTGACCTAGTGGCAGGGCAGTTGGGCTGCCCAGTGCCAGTGTGGCCAGCACAGATTGCCAGGGGCTAGGACATCACAGAGGGCTCATGTGGTTGCTAGGCCATGGGGACCCCGCCCATCCAGTTGACCAGCAGCCATGACCCCCACGCTGAACTTGACCTGAGGGGTGGTGGCCAGCCACCAGAGCCAGAGCCCCAGGCCAAAGCAGGTGCTGGTCGGCCGGGCCAAGGGGCTATGTGCAGATTGGTGTGTGTCTGGGCATGGGGCTGGCATCTGACAGTCCAGGGCGGGGGACCAAGGTCCGCCAGGCCCCTGTCCCACCATGTGCACTGACACACAGTCTTGCTGACTGACTGACAGTCCCCGCCCCAGAGATACCCACACCAAGTCCCTGGGTGCCCTGAGCTGCCCCTGAGGGTGGGTGGGTGCCTGCCTGGACACATGCCTCCGTAATGGAGGCCTCTATTAATCCCGTTGCCTACTGACAGCTGCCCTCCTGCCCCTCCTCCTCCTCCTACGCCTCCTCCTCCTCCTCTTCCTACTCTTCCTCCTCCTCTTTCTCCTCCTCCTCCTCCACCCCCTCCTCCTCTTCCTCATCCTCAGATGGACTCACTCAGGGCCCTTGGCCTAGGCAAGCCAGGGCTGCTGCTCTGGCTTCTGCAGCTTCTATCCAGTGGGGGGGTGTAGGAATCTGTTCCTGTCAGTCCCTGATTCCTGGGACCTTCCATGCCTCCAGCTGCCCCCACTCTCTAGTCCTGACCCCTCCTCAAGGATGCCCCCTTTCCCCTTACCCTCTGTCCCCCAGCTCCCAACTAACATCTACTGTGTTCCTCCCTGCGCTACTTTACTGCCACCCTGCTTCTGCCCTTCAGCCCTGAGGGCCCAGGGCCAGCCCAGCTGCCATCTCACCATCCAGCAGGGGGACCTGCCCTAACGCCCTGCCACCACACCCACACACACAGCCCTGCACACACTCCTGGGCTCCCCTGCCTGCAGCCTGCCTCTCAAACAGTCTCCTTCTGCCCCCTAGCCCCCTTACAGCCTCTGCCACGGACCCCCACAGACACCTGGGCATGAGCAGTGCAGACATGCAAACAGCTCCCCTCCCCCCCACTCCAGTTGCTCCAAGGTTGTCAAGAGTCTTTTTTTCATGCTGTAGGGGAGGGAGTTGAGACAGTCCAATGTCCTGGGGAGCAAGAACTGCAAACAGTCCATCTACAATGTAACATTTGGGTCTCAGGCCGCCCAATCCCTAGTGCGCTGTGCAGACCTTTGACTGGCAAAAACACCCCATCTGAGTGTGAGATCTGGCTGGGCTAGTGGCTCTTTCTGTGGACTAAGAGACAGACAGACAGAGTTTTCAGGTTCAAAACCTATACTTCCCAGAAGATGGTCATTCACTTCGGTAAAAAAAAAAAAAAAAAAAAAAAAAAGGCTTTTTATTTTTTTTCCCCCTGCCTGGGTAACCTGTCTCCTGCCTGTTTCAAAGTGAAAAAAGGGAAAAATCTTTTTTGGAGGGAAAAGGACCAAAATGCTGGCAGGTGGACTCCGTGGAAGGTGGATGGGGAGTTGCTCCTGCCCTGGCACTAGAGCCCCAGCTGCTGTTCCAGGTGCTCTCTGATAACAGAGATCTCCGTGTGTCGTGTCATGACACTGTCTCCAGGACTGACCCTCAGGATAATGAGGATTCAAAACGAGGCAGGTGATACTGCCTTCAAAAGTAAATCCAGGGAGGTTTGGCGGTATGTCAGAGGGTTAAGGGCTTGTGGCGCTCACGAATAGAGGGGACAGGTGGAAGGATTTGGGGTCTGGCCCCCAGACCGCCACCTGCAGGGGAGTCGCTTTACAGGGGGTGAAGCAGGTCTTTAGGAGCTCTATCTTTCTCTCCCACCCTGTATTTCCTCTGCTCTCTCCTTTTGTGTCTGTCAGATGCAAGGTCAGTAACAACAACAACAACAACAAAAACAATAACCACCACAGTGACCAAGCAACAAGGGCAGCGAAAGGGGAACAAATGGAGTGCAGGAGCTGTGGATTATTCGTGGCGTAGGCACTCAGCTGTGGCAATAACCCCTTGAGGCAATCAATCCATACATGAAGATGTAATACAGGTAACAGAGACGTATATGTCCCTGTGTGTTTCCACTGAGTTAATGTAAATGCACTTTTATTGACTTCTTCATTTATTTATTACCTTGCCACGAGAATTTCTTTTCATTGCTAAAAAAAAGTGTCCCATCAAGGGTACCAGGTGGTGCCACACCCAGTTAAGCACTCATGTTACAATGCAGGAGGACTGGGCTTCAACACCCTGGTTCCCACATGCCAGGGGAAATCTTTACAAGTGGTGCGGAAGTGCTGCAGTTGTCTCTCTCTGTGTCTCAAACTCTCTCTACCTCCCTTCCCTCTCAATTCCTGTCTATTTATTCCAGTGAATAATCAAGAAAATAGAAAGTAAAAAAAGAAAAAGGAAAAGGAAATATTCCACGACTTCAAATGGGTTAATCAGGACAATGCTTTCCTTGTTAAGATCCTCACAGCATTCCATATGCAGAAAGGCAAAGACGCCATGTATTTTTTAACCCAGTTTTTATATTTATTTATTTATTTATTTAGGTGCTTATTCATTTTTGTTATTGATGAATTAATGTTTTACATTTGACATTGACTAGGGATCTGACACCAGCGGACTCCAGTACCCCTATATGGTACTCTGCCTCTACAAAACCGATCCATTGACCTGTCCATCCATCCATCCATCCACCCATACATCTATCCATCCATTCATACATCCATCCATCCATCCATCCATCCATCCATCCATCCATCCATCCATCCACCAGTCAACCAAGCTAAGTACAAAAGGAGATCTCTCCTTGAATGGTGAGGAGAAACAACGATGCATAGGTAGGTTGCAAAGGCCCAGTTTGGCTGAATAGGGCAGAGGGGCTGAACCAGGGAATGTGTTGGGGCGTGTGGGTTTGGGTGGGATGAGCCGGAGACCCTGTGAGCTGGGTCACATTAGGGGCAGGCAGGGGGTGGAAGGGGTTGCGAACAGCTGTCACTGGAGAAGCATCACAAGTGCTGGAGCTGGTGAGCAGGGCACCTGGAAGAGAGGACAGACAAAGGAGAGAAGCAAAGTGCGGAGGAGAGGAGAGGGGAGAGGATGGTGAGGACAGGAGAGGACAGGAGAGGACAGGATTGGAGGGGACCTGAGAAACCTACCTGGACAAAGGCAGCATACGGACATCCAGGAAGGCAGGCAGGCATGCAGGCAGCTCTGGCCTGGGCTCCCAGGATCCCGGGCGCACCTCCACCTGTCTTCTCTTGGCTGCCAGCCCTGAGGTCCCTCGTCGGTCAGCACTGTCTTCCCATCCTTCCGTCCCTCTGTGCCAGGGCCCAGGCGTCTGGGCGCTGTTGCCTGACCTAGTGGCAGGGCAGTTGGGCTGCCCAGTGCCAGTGTGGCCAGCACAGATTGCCAGGGGCTAGGACATCACAGAGGGCTCATGTGGTTGCTAGGCCATGGGGACCCCGCCCATCCAGTTGACCAGCAGCCATGACCCCCACGCTGAACTTGACCTGAGGGGTGGTGGCCAGCCACCAGAGCCAGAGCCCCAGGCCAAAGCAGGTGCTGGTCGGCCGGGCCAAGGGGCTATGTGCAGATTGGTGTGTGTCTGGGCATGGGGCTGGCATCTGACAGTCCAGGGCGGGGGACCAAGGTCCGCCAGGCCCCTGTCCCACCATGTGCACTGACACACAGTCTTGCTGACTGACTGACAGTCCCCGCCCCAGAGATACCCACACCAAGTCCCTGGGTGCCCTGAGCTGCCCCTGAGGGTGGGTGGGTGCCTGCCTGGACACATGCCTCCGTAATGGAGGCCTCTATTAATCCCGTTGCCTACTGACAGCTGCCCTCCTGCCCCTCCTCCTCCTCCTACGCCTCCTCCTCCTCCTCTTCCTACTCTTCCTCCTCCTCTTTCTCCTCCTCCTCCTCCACCCCCTCCTCCTCTTCCTCATCCTCAGATGGACTCACTCAGGGCCCTTGGCCTAGGCAAGCCAGGGCTGCTGCTCTGGCTTCTGCAGCTTCTATCCAGTGGGGGGGTGTAGGAATCTGTTCCTGTCAGTCCCTGATTCCTGGGACCTTCCATGCCTCCAGCTGCCCCCACTCTCTAGTCCTGACCCCTCCTCAAGGATGCCCCCTTTCCCCTTACCCTCTGTCCCCCAGCTCCCAACTAACATCTACTGTGTTCCTCCCTGCGCTACTTTACTGCCACCCTGCTTCTGCCCTTCAGCCCTGAGGGCCCAGGGCCAGCCCAGCTGCCATCTCACCATCCAGCAGGGGGACCTGCCCTAACGCCCTGCCACCACACCCACACACACAGCCCTGCACACACTCCTGGGCTCCCCTGCCTGCAGCCTGCCTCTCAAACAGTCTCCTTCTGCCCCCTAGCCCCCTTACAGCCTCTGCCACGGACCCCCACAGACACCTGGGCATGAGCAGTGCAGACATGCAAACAGCTCCCCTCCCCCCCACTCCAGTTGCTCCAAGGTTGTCAAGAGTCTTTTTTTCATGCTGTAGGGGAGGGAGTTGAGACAGTCCAATGTCCTGGGGAGCAAGAACTGCAAACAGTCCATCTACAATGTAACATTTGGGTCTCAGGCCGCCCAATCCCTAGTGCGCTGTGCAGACCTTTGACTGGCAAAAACACCCCATCTGAGTGTGAGATCTGGCTGGGCTAGTGGCTCTTTCTGTGGACTAAGAGACAGACAGACAGAGTTTTCAGGTTCAAAACCTATACTTCCCAGAAGATGGTCATTCACTTCGGTAAAAAAAAAAAAAAAAAAAAAAAAAAGGCTTTTTATTTTTTTTCCCCCTGCCTGGGTAACCTGTCTCCTGCCTGTTTCAAAGTGAAAAAAGGGAAAAATCTTTTTTGGAGGGAAAAGGACCAAAATGCTGGCAGGTGGACTCCGTGGAAGGTGGATGGGGAGTTGCTCCTGCCCTGGCACTAGAGCCCCAGCTGCTGTTCCAGGTGCTCTCTGATAACAGAGATCTCCGTGTGTCGTGTCATGACACTGTCTCCAGGACTGACCCTCAGGATAATGAGGATTCAAAACGAGGCAGGTGATACTGCCTTCAAAAGTAAATCCAGGGAGGTTTGGCGGTATGTCAGAGGGTTAAGGGCTTGTGGCGCTCACGAATAGAGGGGACAGGTGGAAGGATTTGGGGTCTGGCCCCCAGACCGCCACCTGCAGGGGAGTCGCTTTACAGGGGGTGAAGCAGGTCTTTAGGAGCTCTATCTTTCTCTCCCACCCTGTATTTCCTCTGCTCTCTCCTTTTGTGTCTGTCAGATGCAAGGTCAGTAACAACAACAACAACAACAAAAACAATAACCACCACAGTGACCAAGCAACAAGGGCAGCGAAAGGGGAACAAATGGAGTGCAGGAGCTGTGGATTATTCGTGGCGTAGGCACTCAGCTGTGGCAATAACCCCTTGAGGCAATCAATCCATACATGAAGATGTAATACAGGTAACAGAGACGTATATGTCCCTGTGTGTTTCCACTGAGTTAATGTAAATGCACTTTTATTGACTTCTTCATTTATTTATTACCTTGCCACGAGAATTTCTTTTCATTGCTAAAAAAAAGTGTCCCATCAAGGGTACCAGGTGGTGCCACACCCAGTTAAGCACTCATGTTACAATGCAGGAGGACTGGGCTTCAACACCCTGGTTCCCACATGCCAGGGGAAATCTTTACAAGTGGTGCGGAAGTGCTGCAGTTGTCTCTCTCTGTGTCTCAAACTCTCTCTACCTCCCTTCCCTCTCAATTCCTGTCTATTTATTCCAGTGAATAATCATGAAAATAGAAAGTAAAAAAAGAAAAAGGAAAAGGAAATATTCCACGACTTCAAATGGGTTAATCAGGACAATGCTTTCCTTGTTAAGATCCTCACAGCATTCCATATGCAGAAAGGCAAAGACGCCATGTATTTTTTAACCCAGTTTTTATATTTATTTATTTATTTATTTAGGTGCTTATTCATTTTTGTTATTGATGAATTAATGTTTTACATTTGACATTGACTAGGGATCTGACACCAGCGGACTCCAGTACCCCTATATGGTACTCTGCCTCTACAAAACCGATCCATTGACCTGTCCATCCATCCATCCATCCACCCATACATCTATCCATCCATTCATACATCCATCCATCCATCCATCCATCCATCCATCCATCCATCCATCCACCAGTCAACCAAGCTAAGTACAAAAGGAGATCTCTCCTTGAATGGTGAGGAGAAACAACGATGCATAGGTAGGTTGCAAAGGCCCAGTTTGGCTGAATAGGGCAGAGGGGCTGAACCAGGGAATGTGTTGGGGCGTGTGGGTTTGGGTGGGATGAGCCGGAGACCCTGTGAGCTGGGTCACATTAGGGGCAGGCAGGGGGTGGAAGGGGTTGCGAACAGCTGTCACTGGAGAAGCATCACAAGTGCTGGAGCTGGTGAGCAGGGCACCTGGAAGAGAGGACAGACAAAGGAGAGAAGCAAAGTGCGGAGGAGAGGAGAGGGGAGAGGATGGTGAGGACAGGAGAGGACAGGAGAGGACAGGATTGGAGGGGACCTGAGAAACCTACCTGGACAAAGGCAGCATACGGACATCCAGGAAGGCAGGCAGGCATGCAGGCAGCTCTGGCCTGGGCTCCCAGGATCCCGGGCGCACCTCCACCTGTCTTCTCTTGGCTGCCAGCCCTGAGGTCCCTCGTCGGTCAGCACTGTCTTCCCATCCTTCCGTCCCTCTGTGCCAGGGCCCAGGCGTCTGGGCGCTGTTGCCTGACCTAGTGGCAGGGCAGTTGGGCTGCCCAGTGCCAGTGTGGCCAGCACAGATTGCCAGGGGCTAGGACATCACAGAGGGCTCATGTGGTTGCTAGGCCATGGGGACCCCGCCCATCCAGTTGACCAGCAGCCATGACCCCCACGCTGAACTTGACCTGAGGGGTGGTGGCCAGCCACCAGAGCCAGAGCCCCAGGCCAAAGCAGGTGCTGGTCGGCCGGGCCAAGGGGCTATGTGCAGATTGGTGTGTGTCTGGGCATGGGGCTGGCATCTGACAGTCCAGGGCGGGGGACCAAGGTCCGCCAGGCCCCTGTCCCACCATGTGCACTGACACACAGTCTTGCTGACTGACTGACAGTCCCCGCCCCAGAGATACCCACACCAAGTCCCTGGGTGCCCTGAGCTGCCCCTGAGGGTGGGTGGGTGCCTGCCTGGACACATGCCTCCGTAATGGAGGCCTCTATTAATCCCGTTGCCTACTGACAGCTGCCCTCCTGCCCCTCCTCCTCCTCCTACGCCTCCTCCTCCTCCTCTTCCTACTCTTCCTCCTCCTCTTTCTCCTCCTCCTCCTCCACCCCCTCCTCCTCTTCCTCATCCTCAGATGGACTCACTCAGGGCCCTTGGCCTAGGCAAGCCAGGGCTGCTGCTCTGGCTTCTGCAGCTTCTATCCAGTGGGGGGGTGTAGGAATCTGTTCCTGTCAGTCCCTGATTCCTGGGACCTTCCATGCCTCCAGCTGCCCCCACTCTCTAGTCCTGACCCCTCCTCAAGGATGCCCCCTTTCCCCTTACCCTCTGTCCCCCAGCTCCCAACTAACATCTACTGTGTTCCTCCCTGCGCTACTTTACTGCCACCCTGCTTCTGCCCTTCAGCCCTGAGGGCCCAGGGCCAGCCCAGCTGCCATCTCACCATCCAGCAGGGGGACCTGCCCTAACGCCCTGCCACCACACCCACACACACAGCCCTGCACACACTCCTGGGCTCCCCTGCCTGCAGCCTGCCTCTCAAACAGTCTCCTTCTGCCCCCTAGCCCCCTTACAGCCTCTGCCACGGACCCCCACAGACACCTGGGCATGAGCAGTGCAGACATGCAAACAGCTCCCCTCCCCCCCACTCCAGTTGCTCCAAGGTTGTCAAGAGTCTTTTTTTCATGCTGTAGGGGAGGGAGTTGAGACAGTCCAATGTCCTGGGGAGCAAGAACTGCAAACAGTCCATCTACAATGTAACATTTGGGTCTCAGGCCGCCCAATCCCTAGTGCGCTGTGCAGACCTTTGACTGGCAAAAACACCCCATCTGAGTGTGAGATCTGGCTGGGCTAGTGGCTCTTTCTGTGGACTAAGAGACAGACAGACAGAGTTTTCAGGTTCAAAACCTATACTTCCCAGAAGATGGTCATTCACTTCGGTAAAAAAAAAAAAAAAAAAAAAAAAAAGGCTTTTTATTTTTTTTCCCCCTGCCTGGGTAACCTGTCTCCTGCCTGTTTCAAAGTGAAAAAAGGGAAAAATCTTTTTTGGAGGGAAAAGGACCAAAATGCTGGCAGGTGGACTCCGTGGAAGGTGGATGGGGAGTTGCTCCTGCCCTGGCACTAGAGCCCCAGCTGCTGTTCCAGGTGCTCTCTGATAACAGAGATCTCCGTGTGTCGTGTCATGACACTGTCTCCAGGACTGACCCTCAGGATAATGAGGATTCAAAACGAGGCAGGTGATACTGCCTTCAAAAGTAAATCCAGGGAGGTTTGGCGGTATGTCAGAGGGTTAAGGGCTTGTGGCGCTCACGAATAGAGGGGACAGGTGGAAGGATTTGGGGTCTGGCCCCCAGACCGCCACCTGCAGGGGAGTCGCTTTACAGGGGGTGAAGCAGGTCTTTAGGAGCTCTATCTTTCTCTCCCACCCTGTATTTCCTCTGCTCTCTCCTTTTGTGTCTGTCAGATGCAAGGTCAGTAACAACAACAACAACAACAAAAACAATAACCACCACAGTGACCAAGCAACAAGGGCAGCGAAAGGGGAACAAATGGAGTGCAGGAGCTGTGGATTATTCGTGGCGTAGGCACTCAGCTGTGGCAATAACCCCTTGAGGCAATCAATCCATACATGAAGATGTAATACAGGTAACAGAGACGTATATGTCCCTGTGTGTTTCCACTGAGTTAATGTAAATGCACTTTTATTGACTTCTTCATTTATTTATTACCTTGCCACGAGAATTTCTTTTCATTGCTAAAAAAAAGTGTCCCATCAAGGGTACCAGGTGGTGCCACACCCAGTTAAGCACTCATGTTACAATGCAGGAGGACTGGGCTTCAACACCCTGGTTCCCACATGCCAGGGGAAATCTTTACAAGTGGTGCGGAAGTGCTGCAGTTGTCTCTCTCTGTGTCTCAAACTCTCTCTACCTCCCTTCCCTCTCAATTCCTGTCTATTTATTCCAGTGAATAATCAAGAAAATAGAAAGTAAAAAAAGAAAAAGGAAGAGGAAATATTCCACGACTTCAAATGGGTTAATCAGGACAATGCTTTCCTTGTTAAGATCCTCACAGCATTCCATATGCAGAAAGGCAAAGACGCCATGTATTTTTTAACCCAGTTTTTATATTTATTTATTTATTTATTTATTTAGGTGCTTATTCATTTTTGTTATTGATGAATTAATGTTTTACATTTGACATTGACTAGGGATCTGACACCAGCGGACTCCAGTACCCCTATATGGTACTCTGCCTCTACAAAACCGATCCATTGACCTGTCCATCCATCCATCCATCCACCCATACATCTATCCATCCATTCATACATACATACATACATACATCCATCCATCCATCCATCCATCCATCCACCAGTCAACCAAGCTAAGTACAAAAGGAGATCTCTCCTTGAATGGTGAGGAGAAACAACGATGCATAGGTAGGTTGCAAAGGCCCAGTTTGGCTGAATAGGGCAGAGGGGCTGAACCAGGGAATGTGTTGGGGCGTGTGGGTTTGGGTGGGATGAGCCGGAGACCCTGTGAGCTGGGTCACATTAGGGGCAGGCAGGGGGTGGAAGGGGTTGCGAACAGCTGTCACTGGAGAAGCATCACAAGTGCTGGAGCTGGTGAGCAGGGCACCTGGAAGAGAGGACAGACAAAGGAGAGAAGCAAAGTGCGGAGGAGAGGAGAGGGGAGAGGATGGTGAGGACAGGAGAGGACAGGAGAGGACAGGATTAGAGGGGACCTGAGAAACCTACCTGGACAAAGGCAGCATACGGACATCCAGGAAGGCAGGCAGGCATGCAGGCAGCTCTGGCCTGGGCTCCCAGGATCCCGGGCGCACCTCCACCTGTCTTCTCTTGGCTGCCAGCCCTGAGGTCCCTCGTCGGTCAGCACTGTCTTCCCATCCTTCCGTCCCTCTGTGCCAGGGCCCAGGCGTCTGGGCGCTGTTGCCTGACCTAGTGGCAGGGCAGTTGGGCTGCCCAGTGCCAGTGTGGCCAGCACAGATTGCCAGGGGCTAGGACATCACAGAGGGCTCATGTGGTTGCTAGGCCATGGGGACCCCGCCCATCCAGTTGACCAGCAGCCATGACCCCCACGCTGAACTTGACCTGAGGGGTGGTGGCCAGCCACCAGAGCCAGAGCCCCAGGCCAAAGCAGGTGCTGGTCGGCCGGGCCAAGGGGCTATGTGCAGATTGGTGTGTGTCTGGGCATGGGGCTGGCATCTGACAGTCCAGGGCGGGGGACCAAGGTCCGCCAGGCCCCTGTCCCACCATGTGCACTGACACACAGTCTTGCTGACTGACTGACAGTCCCCGCCCCAGAGATACCCACACCAAGTCCCTGGGTGCCCTGAGCTGCCCCTGAGGGTGGGTGGGTGCCTGCCTGGACACATGCCTCCGTAATGGAGGCCTCTATTAATCCCGTTGCCTACTGACAGCTGCCCTCCTGCCCCTCCTCCTCCTCCTACGCCTCCTCCTCCTCCTCTTCCTACTCTTCCTCCTCCTCTTTCTCCTCCTCCTCCTCCACCCCCTCCTCCTCTTCCTCATCCTCAGATGGACTCACTCAGGGCCCTTGGCCTAGGCAAGCCAGGGCTGCTGCTCTGGCTTCTGCAGCTTCTATCCAGTGGGGGGGTGTAGGAATCTGTTCCTGTCAGTCCCTGATTCCTGGGACCTTCCATGCCTCCAGCTGCCCCCACTCTCTAGTCCTGACCCCTCCTCAAGGATGCCCCCTTTCCCCTTACCCTCTGTCCCCCAGCTCCCAACTAACATCTACTGTGTTCCTCCCTGCGCTACTTTACTGCCACCCTGCTTCTGCCCTTCAGCCCTGAGGGCCCAGGGCCAGCCCAGCTGCCATCTCACCATCCAGCAGGGGGACCTGCCCTAACGCCCTGCCACCACACCCACACACACAGCCCTGCACACACTCCTGGGCTCCCCTGCCTGCAGCCTGCCTCTCAAACAGTCTCCTTCTGCCCCCTAGCCCCCTTACAGCCTCTGCCACGGACCCCCACAGACACCTGGGCATGAGCAGTGCAGACATGCAAACAGCTCCCCTCCCCCCCACTCCAGTTGCTCCAAGGTTGTCAAGAGTCTTTTTTTCATGCTGTAGGGGAGGGAGTTGAGACAGTCCAATGTCCTGGGGAGCAAGAACTGCAAACAGTCCATCTACAATGTAACATTTGGGTCTCAGGCCGCCCAATCCCTAGTGCGCTGTGCAGACCTTTGACTGGCAAAAACACCCCATCTGAGTGTGAGATCTGGCTGGGCTAGTGGCTCTTTCTGTGGACTAAGAGACAGACAGACAGAGTTTTCAGGTTCAAAACCTATACTTCCCAGAAGATGGTCATTCACTTCGGTAAAAAAAAAAAAAAAAAAAAAAAAAAGGCTTTTTATTTTTTTTCCCCCTGCCTGGGTAACCTGTCTCCTGCCTGTTTCAAAGTGAAAAAAGGGAAAAATCTTTTTTGGAGGGAAAAGGACCAAAATGCTGGCAGGTGGACTCCGTGGAAGGTGGATGGGGAGTTGCTCCTGCCCTGGCACTAGAGCCCCAGCTGCTGTTCCAGGTGCTCTCTGATAACAGAGATCTCCGTGTGTCGTGTCATGACACTGTCTCCAGGACTGACCCTCAGGATAATGAGGATTCAAAACGAGGCAGGTGATACTGCCTTCAAAAGTAAATCCAGGGAGGTTTGGCGGTATGTCAGAGGGTTAAGGGCTTGTGGCGCTCACGAATAGAGGGGACAGGTGGAAGGATTTGGGGTCTGGCCCCCAGACCGCCACCTGCAGGGGAGTCGCTTTACAGGGGGTGAAGCAGGTCTTTAGGAGCTCTATCTTTCTCTCCCACCCTGTATTTCCTCTGCTCTCTCCTTTTGTGTCTGTCAGATGCAAGGTCAGTAACAACAACAACAACAACAAAAACAATAACCACCACAGTGACCAAGCAACAAGGGCAGCGAAAGGGGAACAAATGGAGTGCAGGAGCTGTGGATTATTCGTGGCGTAGGCACTCAGCTGTGGCAATAACCCCTTGAGGCAATCAATCCATACATGAAGATGTAATACAGGTAACAGAGACGTATATGTCCCTGTGTGTTTCCACTGAGATAATGTAAATGCACTTTTATTGACTTCTTCATTTATTTATTACCTTGCCACGAGAATTTCTTTTCATTGCTAAAAAAAAGTGTCCCATCAAGGGTACCAGGTGGTGCCACACCCAGTTAAGCACTCATGTTACAATGCAGGAGGACTGGGCTTCAACACCCTGGTTCCCACATGCCAGGGGAAATCTTTACAAGTGGTGCGGAAGTGCTGCAGTTGTCTCTCTCTGTGTCTCAAACTCTCTCTACCTCCCTTCCCTCTCAATTCCTGTCTATTTATTCCAGTGAATAATCAAGAAAATAGAAAGTAAAAAAAGAAAAAGGAAAAGGAAATATTCCACGACTTCAAATGGGTTAATCAGGACAATGCTTTCCTTGTTAAGATCCTCACAGCATTCCATATGCAGAAAGGCAAAGACGCCATGTATTTTTTAACCCAGTTTTTATATTTATTTATTTATTTATTTAGGTGCTTATTCATTTTTGTTATTGATGAATTAATGTTTTACATTTGACATTGACTAGGGATCTGACACCAGCGGACTCCAGTACCCCTATATGGTACTCTGCCTCTACAAAACCGATCCATTGACCTGTCCATCCATCCATCCATCCACCCATACATCTATCCATCCATTCATACATCCATCCATCCATCCATCCATCCATCCATCCATCCATCCACCAGTCAACCAAGCTAAGTACAAAAGGAGATCTCTCCTTGAATGGTGAGGAGAAACAACGATGCATAGGTAGGTTGCAAAGGCCCAGTTTGGCTGAATAGGGCAGAGGGGCTGAACCAGGGAATGTGTTGGGGCGTGTGGGTTTGGGTGGGATGAGCCGGAGACCCTGTGAGCTGGGTCACATTAGGGGCAGGCAGGGGGTGGAAGGGGTTGCGAACAGCTGTCACTGGAGAAGCATCACAAGTGCTGGAGCTGGTGAGCAGGGCACCTGGAAGAGAGGACAGACAAAGGAGAGAAGCAAAGTGCGGAGGAGAGGAGAGGGGAGAGGATGGTGAGGACAGGAGAGGACAGGAGAGGACAGGATTAGAGGGGACCTGAGAAACCTACCTGGACAAAGGCAGCATACGGACATCCAGGAAGGCAGGCAGGCATGCAGGCAGCTCTGGCCTGGGCTCCCAGGATCCCGGGCGCACCTCCACCTGTCTTCTCTTGGCTGCCAGCCCTGAGGTCCCTCGTCGGTCAGCACTGTCTTCCCATCCTTCCGTCCCTCTGTGCCAGGGCCCAGGCGTCTGGGCGCTGTTGCCTGACCTAGTGGCAGGGCAGTTGGGCTGCCCAGTGCCAGTGTGGCCAGCACAGATTGCCAGGGGCTAGGACATCACAGAGGGCTCATGTGGTTGCTAGGCCATGGGGACCCCGCCCATCCAGTTGACCAGCAGCCATGACCCCCACGCTGAACTTGACCTGAGGGGTGGTGGCCAGCCACCAGAGCCAGAGCCCCAGGCCAAAGCAGGTGCTGGTCGGCCGGGCCAAGGGGCTATGTGCAGATTGGTGTGTGTCTGGGCATGGGGCTGGCATCTGACAGTCCAGGGCGGGGGACCAAGGTCCGCCAGGCCCCTGTCCCACCATGTGCACTGACACACAGTCTTGCTGACTGACTGACAGTCCCCGCCCCAGAGATACCCACACCAAGTCCCTGGGTGCCCTGAGCTGCCCCTGAGGGTGGGTGGGTGCCTGCCTGGACACATGCCTCCATAATGGAGGCCTCTATTAATCCCGTTGCCTACTGACAGCTGCCCTCCTGCCCCTCCTCCTCCTCCTACGCCTCCTCCTCCTCCTCTTCCTACTCTTCCTCCTCCTCTTTCTCCTCCTCCTCCTCCACCCCCTCCTCCTCTTCCTCATCCTCAGATGGACTCACTCAGGGCCCTTGGCCTAGGCAAGCCAGGGCTGCTGCTCTGGCTTCTGCAGCTTCTATCCAGTGGGGGGGTGTAGGAATCTGTTCCTGTCAGTCCCTGATTCCTGGGACCTTCCATGCCTCCAGCTGCCCCCACTCTCTAGTCCTGACCCCTCCTCAAGGATGCCCCCTTTCCCCTTACCCTCTGTCCCCCAGCTCCCAACTAACATCTACTGTGTTCCTCCCTGCGCTACTTTACTGCCACCCTGCTTCTGCCCTTCAGCCCTGAGGGCCCAGGGCCAGCCCAGCTGCCATCTCACCATCCAGCAGGGGGACCTGCCCTAACGCCCTGCCACCACACCCACACACACAGCCCTGCACACACTCCTGGGCTCCCCTGCCTGCAGCCTGCCTCTCAAACAGTCTCCTTCTGCCCCCTAGCCCCCTTACAGCCTCTGCCACGGACCCCCACAGACACCTGGGCATGAGCAGTGCAGACATGCAAACAGCTCCCCTCCCCCCCACTCCAGTTGCTCCAAGGTTGTCAAGAGTCTTTTTTTCATGCTGTAGGGGAGGGAGTTGAGACAGTCCAATGTCCTGGGGAGCAAGAACTGCAAACAGTCCATCTACAATGTAACATTTGGGTCTCAGGCCGCCCAATCCCTAGTGCGCTGTGCAGACCTTTGACTGGCAAAAACACCCCATCTGAGTGTGAGATCTGGCTGGGCTAGTGGCTCTTTCTGTGGACTAAGAGACAGACAGACAGAGTTTTCAGGTTCAAAACCTATACTTCCCAGAAGATGGTCATTCACTTCGGTAAAAAAAAAAAAAAAAAAAAGGCTTTTTATTTTTTTTCCCCCTGCCTGGGTAACCTGTCTCCTGCCTGTTTCAAAGTGAAAAAAGGGAAAAATCTTTTTTGGAGGGAAAAGGACCAAAATGCTGGCAGGTGGACTCCGTGGAAGGTGGATGGGGAGTTGCTCCTGCCCTGGCACTAGAGCCCCAGCTGCTGTTCCAGGTGCTCTCTGATAACAGAGATCTCCGTGTGTCGTGTCATGACACTGTCTCCAGGACTGACCCTCAGGATAATGAGGATTCAAAACGAGGCAGGTGATACTGCCTTCAAAAGTAAATCCAGGGAGGTTTGGCGGTATGTCAGAGGGTTAAGGGCTTGTGGCGCTCACGAATAGAGGGGACAGGTGGAAGGATTTGGGGTCTGGCCCCCAGACCGCCACCTGCAGGGGAGTCGCTTTACAGGGGGTGAAGCAGGTCTTTAGGAGCTCTATCTTTCTCTCCCACCCTGTATTTCCTCTGCTCTCTCCTTTTGTGTCTGTCAGATGCAAGGTCAGTAACAACAACAACAACAACAAAAACAATAACCACCACAGTGACCAAGCAACAAGGGCAGCGAAAGGGGAACAAATGGAGTGCAGGAGCTGTGGATTATTTGTGGCGTAGGCACTCAGCTGTGGCAATAACCCCTTGAGGCAATCAATCCATACATGAAGATGTAATACAGGTAACAGAGACGTATATGTCCCTGTGTGTTTCCACTGAGTTAATGTAAATGCACTTTTATTGACTTCTTCATTTATTTATTACCTTGCCACGAGAATTTCTTTTCATTGCTAAAAAAAAGTGTCCCATCAAGGGTACCAGGTGGTGCCACACCCAGTTAAGCACTCATGTTACAATGCAGGAGGACTGGGCTTCAACACCCTGGTTCCCACATGCCAGGGGAAATCTTTACAAGTGGTGCGGAAGTGCTGCAGTTGTCTCTCTCTGTGTCTCAAACTCTCTCTACCTCCCTTCCCTCTCAATTCCTGTCTATTTATTCCAGTGAATAATCAAGAAAATAGAAAGTAAAAAAAGAAAAAGGAAAAGGAAATATTCCACGACTTCAAATGGGTTAATCAGGACAATGCTTTCCTTGTTAAGATCCTCACAGCATTCCATATGCAGAAAGGCAAAGACGCCATGTATTTTTTAACCCAGTTTTTATATTTATTTATTTATTTATTTATTTAGGTGCTTATTCATTTTTGTTATTGATGAATTAATGTTTTACATTTGACATTGACTAGGGATCTGACACCAGCGGACTCCAGTACCCCTATATGGTACTCTGCCTCTACAAAACCGATCCATTGACCTGTCCATCCATCCATCCATCCACCCATACATCTATCCATCCATTCATACATCCATCCATCCATCCATCCATCCATCCATCCATCCATCCATCCACCAGTCAACCAAGCTAAGTACAAAAGGAGATCTCTCCTTGAATGGTGAGGAGAAACAACGATGCATAGGTAGGTTGCAAAGGCCCAGTTTGGCTGAATAGGGCAGAGGGGCTGAACCAGGGAATGTGTTGGGGCGTGTGGGTTTGGGTGGGATGAGCCGGAGACCCTGTGAGCTGGGTCACATTAGGGGCAGGCAGGGGGTGGAAGGGGTTGCGAACAGCTGTCACTGGAGAAGCATCACAAGTGCTGGAGCTGGTGAGCAGGGCACCTGGAAGAGAGGACAGACAAAGGAGAGAAGCAAAGTGCGGAGGAGAGGAGAGGGGAGAGGATGGTGAGGACAGGAGAGGACAGGAGAGGACAGGATTGGAGGGGACCTGAGAAACCTACCTGGACAAAGGCAGCATACGGACATCCAGGAAGGCAGGCAGGCATGCAGGCAGCTCTGGCCTGGGCTCCCAGGATCCCGGGCGCACCTCCACCTGTCTTCTCTTGGCTGCCAGCCCTGAGGTCCCTCGTCGGTCAGCACTGTCTTCCCATCCTTCCGTCCCTCTGTGCCAGGGCCCAGGCGTCTGGGCGCTGTTGCCTGACCTAGTGGCAGGGCAGTTGGGCTGCCCAGTGCCAGTGTGGCCAGCACAGATTGCCAGGGGCTAGGACATCACAGAGGGCTCATGTGGTTGCTAGGCCATGGGGACCCCGCCCATCCAGTTGACCAGCAGCCATGACCCCCACGCTGAACTTGACCTGAGGGGTGGTGGCCAGCCACCAGAGCCAGAGCCCCAGGCCAAAGCAGGTGCTGGTCGGCCGGGCCAAGGGGCTATGTGCAGATTGGTGTGTGTCTGGGCATGGGGCTGGCATCTGACAGTCCAGGGCGGGGGACCAAGGTCCGCCAGGCCCCTGTCCCACCATGTGCACTGACACACAGTCTTGCTGACTGACTGACAGTCCCCGCCCCAGAGATACCCACACCAAGTCCCTGGGTGCCCTGAGCTGCCCCTGAGGGTGGGTGGGTGCCTGCCTGGACACATGCCTCCGTAATGGAGGCCTCTATTAATCCCGTTGCCTACTGACAGCTGCCCTCCTGCCCCTCCTCCTCCTCCTACGCCTCCTCCTCCTCCTCTTCCTACTCTTCCTCCTCCTCTTTCTCCTCCTCCTCCTCCACCCCCTCCTCCTCTTCCTCATCCTCAGATGGACTCACTCAGGGCCCTTGGCCTAGGCAAGCCAGGGCTGCTGCTCTGGCTTCTGCAGCTTCTATCCAGTGGGGGGGTGTAGGAATCTGTTCCTGTCAGTCCCTGATTCCTGGGACCTTCCATGCCTCCAGCTGCCCCCACTCTCTAGTCCTGACCCCTCCTCAAGGATGCCCCCTTTCCCCTTACCCTCTGTCCCCCAGCTCCCAACTAACATCTACTGTGTTCCTCCCTGCGCTACTTTACTGCCACCCTGCTTCTGCCCTTCAGCCCTGAGGGCCCAGGGCCAGCCCAGCTGCCATCTCACCATCCAGCAGGGGGACCTGCCCTAACGCCCTGCCACCACACCCACACACACAGCCCTGCACACACTCCTGGGCTCCCCTGCCTGCAGCCTGCCTCTCAAACAGTCTCCTTCTGCCCCCTAGCCCCCTTACAGCCTCTGCCACGGACCCCCACAGACACCTGGGCATGAGCAGTGCAGACATGCAAACAGCTCCCCTCCCCCCCACTCCAGTTGCTCCAAGGTTGTCAAGAGTCTTTTTTTCATGCTGTAGGGGAGGGAGTTGAGACAGTCCAATGTCCTGGGGAGCAAGAACTGCAAACAGTCCATCTACAATGTAACATTTGGGTCTCAGGCCGCCCAATCCCTAGTGCGCTGTGCAGACCTTTGACTGGCAAAAACACCCCATCTGAGTGTGAGATCTGGCTGGGCTAGTGGCTCTTTCTGTGGACTAAGAGACAGACAGACAGAGTTTTCAGGTTCAAAACCTATACTTCCCAGAAGATGGTCATTCACTTCGGTAAAAAAAAAAAAAAAAAAAAAAGGCTTTTTATTTTTTTTCCCCCTGCCTGGGTAACCTGTCTCCTGCCTGTTTCAAAGTGAAAAAAGGGAAAAATCTTTTTTGGAGGGAAAAGGACCAAAATGCTGGCAGGTGGACTCCGTGGAAGGTGGATGGGGAGTTGCTCCTGCCCTGGCACTAGAGCCCCAGCTGCTGTTCCAGGTGCTCTCTGATAACAGAGATCTCCGTGTGTCGTGTCATGACACTGTCTCCAGGACTGACCCTCAGGATAATGAGGATTCAAAACGAGGCAGGTGATACTGCCTTCAAAAGTAAATCCAGGGAGGTTTGGCGGTATGTCAGAGGGTTAAGGGCTTGTGGCGCTCACGAATAGAGGGGACAGGTGGAAGGATTTGGGGTCTGGCCCCCAGACCGCCACCTGCAGGGGAGTCGCTTTACAGGGGGTGAAGCAGGTCTTTAGGAGCTCTATCTTTCTCTCCCACCCTGTATTTCCTCTGCTCTCTCCTTTTGTGTCTGTCAGATGCAAGGTCAGTAACAACAACAACAACAACAAAAACAATAACCACCACAGTGACCAAGCAACAAGGGCAGCGAAAGGGGAACAAATGGAGTGCAGGAGCTGTGGATTATTCGTGGCGTAGGCACTCAGCTGTGGCAATAACCCCTTGAGGCAATCAATCCATACATGAAGATGTAATACAGGTAACAGAGACGTATATGTCCCTGTGTGTTTCCACTGAGTTAATGTAAATGCACTTTTATTGACTTCTTCATTTATTTATTACCTTGCCACGAGAATTTCTTTTCATTGCTAAAAAAAAGTGTCCCATCAAGGGTACCAGGTGGTGCCACACCCAGTTAAGCACTCATGCTACAATGCAGGAGGACTGGGCTTCAACACCCTGGTTCCCACATGCCAGGGGAAATCTTTACAAGTGGTGCGGAAGTGCTGCAGTTGTCTCTCTCTGTGTCTCAAACTCTCTCTACCTCCCTTCCCTCTCAATTCCTGTCTATTTATTCCAGTGAATAATCAAGAAAATAGAAAGTAAAAAAAGAAAAAGGAAGAGGAAATATTCCACGACTTCAAATGGGTTAATCAGGACAATGCTTTCCTTGTTAAGATCCTCACAGCATTCCATATGCAGAAAGGCAAAGACGCCATGTATTTTTTAACCCAGTTTTTATATTTATTTATTTATTTATTTATTTAGGTGCTTATTCATTTTTGTTATTGGTGAATTAATGTTTTACATTTGACATTGACTAGGGATCTGACACCAGCGGACTCCAGTACCCCTATATGGTACTCTGCCTCTACAAAACCGATCCATTGACCTGTCCATCCATCCATCCATCCACCCATACATCTATCCATCCATTCATACATACATACATACATCCATCCATCCATCCATCCATCCATCCATCCACCAGTCAACCAAGCTAAGTACAAAAGGAGATCTCTCCTTGAATGGTGAGGAGAAACAACGATGCATAGGTAGGTTGCAAAGGCCCAGTTTGGCTGAATAGGGCAGAGGGGCTGAACCAGGGAATGTGTTGGGGCGTGTGGGTTTGGGTGGGATGAGCCGGAGACCCTGTGAGCTGGGTCACATTAGGGGCAGGCAGGGGGTGGAAGGGGTTGCGAACAGCTGTCACTGGAGAAGCATCACAAGTGCTGGAGCTGGTGAGCAGGGCACCTGGAAGAGAGGACAGACAAAGGAGAGAAGCAAAGTGCGGAGGAGAGGAGAGGGGAGAGGATGGTGAGGACAGGAGAGGACAGGAGAGGACAGGATTAGAGGGGACCTGAGAAACCTACCTGGACAAAGGCAGCATACGGACATCCAGGAAGGCAGGCAGGCATGCAGGCAGCTCTGGCCTGGGCTCCCAGGATCCCGGGCGCACCTCCACCTGTCTTCTCTTGGCTGCCAGCCCTGAGGTCCCTCGTCGGTCAACACTGTCTTCCCATCCTTCCGTCCCTCTGTGCCAGGGCCCAGGCGTCTGGGCGCTGTTGCCTGACCTAGTGGCAGGGCAGTTGGGCTGCCCAGTGCCAGTGTGGCCAGCACAGATTGCCAGGGGCTAGGACATCACAGAGGGCTCATGTGGTTGCTAGGCCATGGGGACCCCGCCCATCCAGTTGACCAGCAGCCATGACCCCCACGCTGAACTTGACCTGAGGGGTGGTGGCCAGCCACCAGAGCCAGAGCCCCAGGCCAAAGCAGGTGCTGGTCGGCCGGGCCAAGGGGCTATGTGCAGATTGGTGTGTGTCTGGGCATGGGGCTGGCATCTGACAGTCCAGGGCGGGGGACCAAGGTCCGCCAGGCCCCTGTCCCACCATGTGCACTGACACACAGTCTTGCTGACTGACTGACAGTCCCCGCCCCAGAGATACCCACACCAAGTCCCTGGGTGCCCTGAGCTGCCCCTGAGGGTGGGTGGGTGCCTGCCTGGACACATGCCTCCGTAATGGAGGCCTCTATTAATCCCGTTGCCTACTGACAGCTGCCCTCCTGCCCCTCCTCCTCCTCCTACGCCTCCTCCTCCTCCTCTTCCTACTCTTCCTCCTCCTCTTTCTCCTCCTCCTCCTCCACCCCCTCCTCCTCTTCCTCATCCTCAGATGGACTCACTCAGGGCCCTTGGCCTAGGCAAGCCAGGGCTGCTGCTCTGGCTTCTGCAGCTTCTATCCAGTGGGGGGGTGTAGGAATCTGTTCCTGTCAGTCCCTGATTCCTGGGACCTTCCATGCCTCCAGCTGCCCCCACTCTCTAGTCCTGACCCCTCCTCAAGGATGCCCCCTTTCCCCTTACCCTCTGTCCCCCAGCTCCCAACTAACATCTACTGTGTTCCTCCCTGCGCTACTTTACTGCCACCCTGCTTCTGCCCTTCAGCCCTGAGGGCCCAGGGCCAGCCCAGCTGCCATCTCACCATCCAGCAGGGGGACCTGCCCTAACGCCCTGCCACCACACCCACACACACAGCCCTGCACACACTCCTGGGCTCCCCTGCCTGCAGCCTGCCTCTCAAACAGTCTCCTTCTGCCCCCTAGCCCCCTTACAGCCTCTGCCACGGACCCCCACAGACACCTGGGCATGAGCAGTGCAGACATGCAAACAGCTCCCCTCCCCCCCACTCCAGTTGCTCCAAGGTTGTCAAGAGTCTTTTTTTCATGCTGTAGGGGAGGGAGTTGAGACAGTCCAATGTCCTGGGGAGCAAGAACTGCAAACAGTCCATCTACAATGTAACATTTGGGTCTCAGGCCGCCCAATCCCTAGTGCGCTGTGCAGACCTTTGACTGGCAAAAACACCCCATCTGAGTGTGAGATCTGGCTGGGCTAGTGGCTCTTTCTGTGGACTAAGAGACAGACAGACAGAGTTTTCAGGTTCAAAACCTATACTTCCCAGAAGATGGTCATTCACTTCGGTAAAAAAAAAAAAAAAAAAAAGGCTTTTTATTTTTTTTCCCCCTGCCTGGGTAACCTGTCTCCTGCCTGTTTCAAAGTGAAAAAAGGGAAAAATCTTTTTTGGAGGGAAAAGGACCAAAATGCTGGCAGGTGGACTCCGTGGAAGGTGGATGGGGAGTTGCTCCTGCCCTGGCACTAGAGCCCCAGCTGCTGTTCCAGGTGCTCTCTGATAACAGAGATCTCCGTGTGTCGTGTCATGACACTGTCTCCAGGACTGACCCTCAGGATAATGAGGATTCAAAACGAGGCAGGTGATACTGCCTTCAAAAGTAAATCCAGG